>NC_044369.1:15813634-16117523 GCF_007364275.1 Archocentrus centrarchus
GAAGAGGAAGGGGAGGAAGGAGTTTAAAGTGTTTTGTATGAAGTGGCAGAATTCACAGCCTTCAATCAACATGACACTTATCTGAGACATCACACATATAGTAGGCCACACAAGTTAGAGGGGGAGGGTTAAAGGGGGCAAGTTGGAGGGAAACGCTGACCAGTCGATACCGGCTCAAAAAACTATGACTACTAGAAATTCATTCCATTAAACTACTTACCCTAATCAGAAAAATCCTTCCTCGAAAAAATAAAGTAAAAAAAAAACAAAAAAAACACTGAAACTTTGGAAGCATCTTATTGGAAAAAAAAAAAAAAAAAAAAGCTTTGAGGTGATACAGTATACATCAGTATTTAGATTAAAGACACATTCAGCAGGTCATCATGTAAAACCCCTCTGAGTTAAATATGACCGATAAAATATTCACCTGTACTAATCAAGTCTCGGGAACTGACGCTGATGGAGCCATCACAAGTCACTCTGTATGAAAATGTTTTCTAAATGTAAAAACCACACACCCTTCCTAATAGTTAAGCTTACCAAGTGAGCGTATCCAAGCCAAAGTGGGTGATCGCGGATGTAAAACTATCTCCATCGAGGGAGACAACATGTAAGCAAAGTCCTCTGAGTTAGTCCCTTTCTTTGCAAACACAACATGTCCAACTGCCTGAGAGAGCGGCTGAAGTCTGGATGAACCAGGAGGAAGGGGACGGATCTTGGTGATGCCTGGGAGTGTTTTGCTGCGGGGTGTCTTTCACAGGTGCAAATGAGCCATAGTGGGACGCCTGACGAGTGTGTGCTTGTCGGGGGGGGGGGGGAGAGGACAGCCCTAAAGATGGCGGGTTAAGGTATGAGCCTACATCTGCAAATGGGCCATTAATGATAGTGTGAGATGCTGTTAGTGCTTTTATATAGAGATAATTGCTAATATTTCCCTACAATGACCACTTCAAAAGCACCTTTATATGTTAACCACCTAAAAAGTACAGTCAGTGTAACTGGATTATCTCCACTGCTGAAATTAGTCAGGTGCACAACATGTAAGCCGGCTGTGTTGACTGTTATGCAGGTTGTGGTTAGTGCCACCTTAATATTTCCACTGAATGCTTCTGCTGTTCTAGTTATTCATGTTCCTGTTGTGCACATGTGCTGCATGCTCACTGCTCAGTTACGTCAGAGTACAAACACCACAAATAAACAGCAAACTGTCCAACAAGTTTGCTTTCGCCATCAGCTGCTCTACACAGCAGAAATCAAAGCAATAGGTGGGCTAGATGGTGACCGTCATCTCAGCTAAATGGACTCTTCTTTCCAGATGTAGTTCTTCGACGCCGTTTTTCATCCACCATGCTGTAGTCTGTTTACAAAATAAGTTACACCTCCCGTGACGGTCATCCTTTTGCTTTTGCTGAGTAGCCCTCGTGTGGGGTTTTTAAGCCCTAATCAGTATGACTCATCTGAAAAAGCAGTCCAACGTATGAGATTGAAAAAGCACTTATGCCACAGAATATCTATCTGCGGTCATGCTTTTTTTCTTTTTTTTTTTTTGCAGCGTGCTTGCACTGGTCAGATTTTTCAGTCAAATGCATCACGAGGTAAATCTGCTGACCGCAAGTCTGTCTCGTGCTGCTTCACAGTCCAGACACACAAAAACATGCAGATACCAGCTTACTTACACACTGGCGAGTGGCAGCGCAGTTTGAAAAGTCAAGGTTACACCAACTGTTCAAAGTGCCGTCCACTTCAAAACAACTGTTATAACACGCCTTTGAGCAAGGCACTGCATGTGAACAGGAGCTGTTCTCAAATCAGCTTGCTTTCCTAAAAGATTTTTCCACACTTTTTCCTTGCTCTCTCTCTCTCTCTCTCTCTCTCTCTCACGCACTTAGCACAGGTAACCCCCTCCCCCACCCTCCTCTCTAACCATGGGGTTTGAATAAACCTCAGTGAGGCTATAGGCAAACCAAGGACTAAAGACTAAGGACACAAAGCATGTATTGTCCCTCTGCATCAGTCTCCACATCAGGCCTTTCAGTGCCACAATACCCCCAACTCCTCAACACACACATGCACACAGTCACACGCACAGTCTCACACATAGTGGACTCTGGCACGAAAGTCTTTCAGAAGTCCACTAATCCCTCTGTCCATTGACATCCCAACCCTGCTCTTTAACGAACAGACTGAGAGCAAAATGATGCAAAGGCTAAAAATGCAAAAGCTGAATAAAGCAATCCCTGCGAGGTACATTAGCACACGCATACGCCAGAGCTGTGGAATAAACTGTGTGATCAATAAGAGCAATAAAATTCCATTGGCGAGCTCTGTGTTAATCCTAAACTAGGTCCTTGATCACCCACAAACACATGGATCGACTTTCAAACACGACTTTTAATTTGTAACGTCAGTGCAGCAATGGAAAAAAGAAAAAAGAGGTGACCAACCTCAGTTACTTTGAAAAACTCTCAATCTTGATATCTTAAAAAAAAAAAAAAAAAGAAAAAGGTAGTGATCAATCATCATGGATGCTCTAATTCCCCTCTTTCTTTAGGTGCTTCCAGGAAACACGTTTTTGCACCCTTAATCTTATGGAAAACATTTAATATACAAGTTACACTGACAACTACAATCATCTGTGGCAGACTACACTGACACGGTGCTCAGCTAAGGCTCAAGGTGCAGGCACGTGTAAGACAGTAGCGTAAGGACTTGTTGACTACAGAAATGCTGAGCTAATGATTAAGCGTATCACCCCAGCTTTAACTTCAGCACACACACAGAGGCGCTATAAATAAACCAGAGACTGGAGTCGTCACAAGCGGCTTGCTCTGCATCAACCACGTCTTTGTTATAGCCTCACCTGCTTAATTCAAAGCCATTGATAAAATAATAACTAATCGTCTTACATGCAATCTACTGCACATACGTGGCACACAGACCTTTACTATCAAGCCAACACTTCAAATTAAAAATTACTTCTCATCAAGTCACTGTGGGATTAACTTCCTGCAGGTGTCACTGGGGTTGCAGCAGATCAAAGTACAATAATGAGAAACTACTAGTTTCCAGGCACAACAGTATATGATAATACACAATTACTATTAGTTCCAGTGACCCTAAATATCAACAAACCCTTATGTGGTGCAAGTCTGATAGATAATCAAGGGAAAAAAGGACATGCGCACATGCAGGTGAGTTTCTATAGTACCATGAAACTGGTGCACCCACAGCTGCAGCCCTCGCTGTCACCTTTAAAAACGCTGTTGGTTCATTTAGTGCCAACAGTTGTGGACTCTTGGCCCAGCAGTTACCTGGTAACAGGGTGCAACAGGGGGTTTTGTTTGTGCTTAGCGGAGCCAGCAGGGAAGCAGTACGACCACAGGACACCATTAGTTGCGATCAAATCAGAACGATCATTAAGGCTGTTGTGTGTACACTTCTGACACAGAGAATCCTTAATTAAGATGTTAAAACTGCAGTCTAAATTAGGATAAATAGATGGAAAACTGTGGGAATTTCAGACACAAATGCAAATCCTGTCAAAATTATTAACAGTAAAATTTCTAACTAACCACATGCAGTTTTGATAGAGAAAACAGTGGGTTTTTTTTTAAAGGATTTAAATGCACATTAACAATCAGTATGGAACAAAAAAATCTCACCCTTCCTTTTGAAGTACTTAATTACAGATTTTAACGAGGTCCCGATAAACACCATTTTTCCAGTTCGGTGTATACGTCTCCCTCTTTAAAAAAAAAGTGCCTTGTTTAGGCTTTAAAAAAATAAAAAACTCAAAAATCCAGGGAATAATGGAGAGAAGACGGGATGAAGGCGTGCTGGTGCTCTTCCGCTCACATTCTCGCGGCTTGGCTGTGAGTGTATGTGAGCGCCTACAATAAGTCTCTACCCCTATCTGTCTCTCTAAACACACACACACACACATCGTCCACCACGCCTCCCCTCAGGCAGTTCAGTCCTCGGAGACAAACACACACGCACACACACACACACACACACGCACACACACACACACACACACACACACACACACACACACACACACACACACAGCAGGAGGGGTGTAGGACCGGCCCCTCTGTTCCTCTGTGCTTTGGTTACCAAGGAGCTCTGGCTGCCTTTCCCTTTATTTTTCATCATCAGTCATCCTCCTGTGCGCTCTTTATTACCCCTCTACACTTTCATTCTACTTTGCTCAGAATATAGCTCAAAGTTTTTATTAGTGTGAACAGACGCAGTATTGCTTTTTTGGTTTGAGCATCAATACTCATTCTTCATACAGTCGCCCACCCCCCGTACTTTCCACCAGTGCAAAGCATCTCTGTGAGGGACTCATCTGCAGAATATTTATGCATCTAATTAAACTTTGAGCTACCCTGCTGAACAACCTTGCGTATCATCGGGGAACAAAAAAAAAAAAAAAAAAAATTGTTTCGCTTTTCACGAGGTACCCTCAGGAGGATGCTGCTTCAAGCAAAGTGTCACGCAAACAGAAAATATAATTACATACAGTAAATTACATTCATGCACTGGCATTTAGCCTATCTGGTCTCATTTTGCATCTCTTTGTAAAACAATAATCAACCCAAAATGTGATCATCTTCTAATTACTAATTTTTTCCCCCCTCTCTTTGGGTGTTTTCTTTTTAGAATCAGCCCTTCTTCTCCTGATCATTCCCAATCTGCTGTGTATGGATATGGCAACGAGTCCATGCTACTTGAATACAGACTACAATCCTCCCATTGTCCAATATGCTTGCAATCTATCATGCACACACTCCAGCACCCACCCATTCAAACACACACCCATGCACACACCCATAGGAGAAGGACAGCCCCGCCTTTTGCGACCGTATTTAATTTCAGCCCGAATGGCTGAAGAAAAGAGGGTGTGTGTGTGTGTGTGTGTGTGTGTGTGTGTGTGTGTGTGTGTGTGTGTGTGTGTGTGTGTGTGTGTGTGTGTGTGTCTGTGGAGGGGGCTGCAACAAGAGCTTGAATGGGACTGCAAATGATCCTTGAATTTATGGATAAAAAGGGTTTTCCCTCCTCTCTACTGCCATCCCTTTCTCATCTGAGCTTCTCAGTCCATATTTGCTCATGTTTATGAACATCCATTGTTCCTGCACTTCACTCCATGCTATGAAGTGTATACTTGCAAAATTTTCCTTTAGTTCTTGTCCTTGAAATTTTATGCGTTGAAAGGATGCAAAATCTCTCTAAATTGCATATTAAGAGTTAAGAGTTTAACATGTTTGACATGCTCATGAAATCAGCTGCTACAATGACATATCACCAAAGATGCTGAAGTGTTTTAAAGGTCACACTGTTAAAAGTTCATATAAAAATCTTCAGTCCAAAGTGACATTAAGTACACTGAGCTTTAAAATGTATGGTTTTAAAGTTTAAAAAGTTCCATGACACTATCCATTTAAAAAATTACTTTTTTCAATTTTGCCAGCCTCTCCTCCTTTGTTGCCTACTTGTGCACCACTGCAACAGGAGGTGCACATTGGAATAAGGTGCTGGATCTTCTCTCTAAAAACAGAAGATCCAGCACTCATTTTGGTGGAGAGGACAAAGTTAAACAGAGCCAAACTGAACAAGTTTGGTGGAACAAGGCAACACCTTTATTGGTGTGGCAAAAAAAAAAAAGCAAAAAGTTTAAAATCTAATGTGAGTGAGCGCAGGACAGCATGCTCAAAAGTTAAGGTTGTCTGCACTGGATAAACATCTGTTTGCGTTCCTGACCTGATGCAACACTCTGAGCTTGGACACAACTAAATAAAACAATAAAACAATAAAAACTGCAGTCTTGTCTCTGAGTCATAGCCCGAGAGCCAGCTCTTATTAGCAGTGATAATCCTCAACATGAAGGTAAAGATGTGTACTCTGTCCAAATTTGAGGTCCATGGATCTACGCACTGCATAAGGAGGACGGCCTTGACTGCACCCCGCAGATTGTTACTTATATCACTATTAAAACCTTTTATCTACTCTATTCTATGTTTGGACTATTACGAAGCAATTCTCCAAAGTTAATGAATAATTAAGCAGTCAAACAATTATGCGTCAAATATACTGCTTGGCACGTGTACAGTATTAGGACAATTTATGTGCATGACTAAGCAGCATTTCTCATTAAAAAGCCTATTGTTCACATGCCCGTGTGCCACACGTTAACACCCACATCCACACGCACAGCATGACAGACAGGTCACCATCTCTATCCGCTGAAGGACTTCAAATGTAGGCCACCTCCAGGATTAGGGATATCCATTCAGCCATACGTCTGTCCACTCCTTCCCACTGAAGTGTAGAAGCCCCCCACTATACCCCAGCCCAAACAATATTAATCTTTCATCTGTTAATACTCTAAGCAGCACATGAAGGAAACACACAGAGTGAGTGGGTGAAATGTGTGCCCAAGAGAAAAAGCCTATTTACAATCTAATCCTAAAAATTCCTATTTAGCAAACACAGTGGGATTGCAGTTCCAATCCTGACATTATTTAGGTGCTTGTATTTCTTGCTCTGCAAACCAGCCAAAACCCAAAGACACCCAGTTTGCTCTCATAGAAGAAAAAAGCTAAGATCAAAAACCTTGAACAGTCAAGTGTTAAAATGATGTTGACTATCACAGCAGCTCATAGATGCAACTGTAACCATTCAAGCTTTATATGACTTTACTTGTGTGAATTCACTTGAACTGTAGATTGTTTTTACAAATGTGAGATTATTAACCTACTTATTTGAACTGAAGCAAAAACCATCAATTATTTGCACTGAACACAAAATCAAAAACCCGTGTTCATTAGTGTTATTCCCGGTGGGCAGACAACAATTATGTCTTCTTGTAATACCACCAGAAGACTCATGTCAAAAGCTAATGATGGGAAGTAAAAAGATAGATCGGAAGAGGGATGATGTGAACTAGATGTTCTAATTAACACCCAGTGATGAATGTGGCAGGTTGAACAGAGACTGATGAGGGACTCCTGCTCTTCCTCCTGTCACTGCACTCTTATTTTCTTTGTCCTGTTTTCACACCCCATTTGGAGCTCCCCATCAACCTGGCAGAGGCAGCTGCACATTCCCTCTCACATGCATTACAGGCTGCTGAGTTTAGCCCCACTTCCCCCCAGATCCAGTTCTATCATTTGATAAATCCCCCAAAAGACTCACACACACACACCTACCTTTGCCTTCTTTTTTCAGTATGAAAGATCAAATAAACCAAAATCAAATAGCATCTACACACAAACACAGACACACACACAAGCTTTCATCTGACAGGTCCCAGCTTTTATTTTTCTAATTGGCCTTATGAAGACAGAACCGAGCTGACCTCCTGAAACCCTTCAAATCTGCTTGATCTGCTAATGTCAAATCTCTCTCAGCCCCCGTTTCCCCAATTTCCATTTCTCTTCCTTCCTCCTTTTTCATTTCAGCAACAGTGCTTTATTGGTTTCCAAAATAATTAAGACACTATTGATTTTACACCTCCCTCCTCCTCCTCTCTTTCATTTCTTTTGCTCACCTGCTGCTTGGCAATGCAAAAGAATTGGGTTATTATTTTATTTCTAAATATATCCTAATTTATTTCCAATTTGATTCAAAGTTATACTCTAAGTATTACTCCTATATTACTATTAAAATCTTTGTTTATAGCAATATGAAAAAAATTATGGACCTGTTGGCAGCAAATGTTTCATATTTCCACCCCATCTCCCTTTTTGTGAATGGAAATCTATAATTTATAGCATGTAGAGGAACACACATGTGCTCTCTCGTCCTTTCCCCCTTACTTTTATCGTTACACCTCTCTGAATGAAAGCATAACATCAGGGGTCAAGGGGAAAATGATCACTCAATTCTTCTCAATACAGAACAAGACATGAATAATCTCGCAGCACCAAAGGGGGTGGGGGTGGGGGTGGGGGGGGCAAGTAAAGGGGCATTATGGGAGTATCAAGGCTGACAGGGGTGAAACCTGTTATCTACGTACTGGAGATATTTGCTTACAAAATGTACCACTCAGCTGACTTATCACACAGAAATCTTTACTCCAAGAGTGTCCTGAACAAGGAATATCCTGAGTTGATGTTTAGCTGTAGATGCGTTTCTACAGCGCACATAAAAAAACTCTCTCCTGAATAAACTCCAACTCTCACTCAAGCACAACACATGCAGACACTGAAGGTGACAGACAGACTGGGCTGTGTAAACAAGCTAATAACTGCTTTTCCTGGCATTAACGATTCTGGCATGGGGTGAGGTTCCCATGCACACTCACCCACACAAACACAGTTCAATAAATTCCCCCCCTTTGCTGAACAGTTTAATGACACTCGGGCAACTCCTGCAGTCTCCCTCTCACCTCAGACCTCCTGTCTGCCTCTCTTTCAGACTTTCCCTGCACTTGTGTCTTTCCAGCAGTCAGAGTCACAGTCCTTACTCCCACCTGTCCCTCTTCTGATCTTTCCGTTTGACCAACTCTGTTGACAGCACGGTTTCCATCTCTCCCTCTTTGACACACACACAGACACAAAACCTATACATTTAAACTGTCCCCAGCCCACAGCTTCCCTCAAAATAGGTAAAACACTAAAAGATCACCATGCAATGTTCAAATCACTCCCACACAGGCTGAGAAACCAGGAGAAAGTCAGTGCCTGTAAGGCTGGTTTTCAATCGGCTCATTAGTGGCGTTTGTTCAGGACTGCAGGGTTATAAACAGATTTTAGAGGCATCCAGCAAATGTTTGGGCTAAATCTACTTGAAGCTACTGGAGTGGCCCAAAAATGTTGCTACTGAAGAATTTATGTGTGTGTTAAGTGGGGATTTAGACATGTGCAATTAAAGTATGCAAATGGGAGAGCGTGTGGTTTCAATTTAAAGTTAATTTTATGCTGCATCAAGCTTCTCACCACATAAATTGCATGTTTTTTGGGGGTTTTTTTGCAGTGTGAGCACAAGTTAGCAATGTGTGTATGCTTGATTATTCTCCTGAATGAAAGGCAGAGGGGCCTCCTATAGGCTGCTCCTTCTTTGTCATTCATGAGAAAACTTGAGTCTGGGTGACACCCTGCAAACGGTGACCTGAACTCACACACACACACACACACACACACACACACACCATCCCAAAACACATTGAAAAACCCTGGTCTTTGTGTTTGTGGGCCTTTTCTGTACACATCTACGTGCATACGCCAGCCTTGATGTGGTGACAGACGCACGTTTGTGTTTTATGTTCAAACATCATGTAGCTGTTCTCACACAGAGTTGTGTGGGAATGCGCATCAATCAGAAATATGCCGTTGTAAAAGGGCAGCACAATACTGATGGAGACGGGATGAGAGGCATGTAGGCCTTCAAAATGAGACAAAGAAGAAAGAGAATGAGGTGGAAACTGCAAAATGCTGAAGGCTGCTTTGATGTGGTACAAGCCGAGCCGTTTTGATGCGAGGCAAGACAGAAAAGGCAGCGGCTGGAGAGGAAAAAAGGAACGAGGGAGGAGATGAAGGCAGCTAAGGGAAAAGCTACAGGTGGAAGGCAGGAGAACAGATGAAGACCGATAAGAAAAAGAAAGACAGACAAACATGGACCAGGGCCCAGCGGTTTTGGCAGTCATGCCTAATTTTCTCTCCCTTGGCGTCTGACCCGCTGCTCTCTGCTGACCCCCCCCCTTTGAAATTCAAGCCAGGATAAAAGAGAAAGACCAAGAGAACAGATAGAGGATACACAAATATACCTCTGTTTGGGATTGTGGACAGGCAAAGAGCATTAGAGTCTAGCCTCTGAGAAGTTTCACATGGTAGCAATACGAGAAACCCAAAATGAAGGAGGTGTGCAGCCGTTAAATAAGTGCTATACATTCATTTAACAGGGAAACTTTTATGACCCGGTGTAAGCTTCGGCACAAAAAAAGGCAGGTCACTCTATAAAGGAATTAAAATGTTGTTATACTACAAGCAGGCTGATTTGTACCACTAGGCTTTTGGGGTCTTTTGAGAAGGTGGCAGTTTTGTTGCTGATTTCAGAGTTTTATGCCCCCCCGTCAGAGTGAATTTGTAGCTAACCGTTTGTTTCCTCCCTGGCAACAGAGTTTTCAATCTAATGAAATACCACACCAATGGCCCGTCACCCCCTCCCACCCCCTGAAGTTAGCAGAACAATAAGCTGAAGCTAAAACAGGCCTGTCACGAGGTAGAAAGCTTGCAGGTTGATGTTTTTCTGGTGCTTAGGTTGGCTCAAGAAGGTCATTTTAGTCACACTAGCATTATGGTTCTGTGGATGTCAGTGTGAGCAAAAAGACCTGGGAGAATGCTGTTTGAGACAAACTCATGATGCTTTAGCAAGAGGCATGTCTTTTTATTTACATATACAGTGTTTTCTTCTCTCTCTTTTTTCCTTCTCTTTTAAACTGTGCAATTATGTATAGACTTGACCTCTTGTTCTTTTCTTTTTTTTCCCCTTTCATGTTTGTTTTATGGTAACTTGAAAAATTATAAACAGCGGGTAGCTCCACATGTTTGATTTGGAAGAGGTTTTTATGGCAGACATGACTCCAGAGAGATGTGTTGCCTGCTGGGATCGAACTAAGGATCTTTTGCTTGTTAGGTAAACCACTACACCGTGAAGCCACAACATGGGAAACTGTAAATAAAAAAAGCTTAAACACACACACACACACACACACACACAGCTAGACTAAAACTTAGCAGGTGACCAGTGCTAACCTAGGATTAAAGGACCAGTGCTCAGGATTTGGAGGATCTATAAGCAGAAAATGAATATAGAGTACATAAAACTCATTTTTTGAGTTTAGAAATCAGCTGTGAGTCATGTTTTTGTTGTATGCGTGTTAACATAGAAAGCCTTTTCCATCCGTGCCATGTTGTGCTGCCATGGGGGAGGGAAGCTTTTCAGCTGGTTCAGGCCACTAATTTATAGATGCAGTTCCTTTAAGAATTAATATTAGTTCAGCAGTTGCGTTAGTTTTTTTGAATTGTGACCATGCTGGTGTAATACATGCCTGACATGCTAATGAAGAATAATTTCCCAGTGGAATTGCTTTTCTAGTCACCAGTAGTGTAACATAAAGATGGACCTCTGGCAGCCCACAGATTACATTAGGACCCATTACCATGCAGCCACACTGTCGCCACTCAAATTGACTCCTGGCCCTTCTCACTCTGTAGTGGACTCTCTAAGGAGCTGCCATATCAATAACAACAAGGCCTAGACGTGTCTGTGTGGAGTGCGGGTAAGGTTTGTGCATGTTTGAGGCACGTGACCTCCGACTAGCCACTTGCATTATAATGGTTAAAGTGCGCTGGATGGATTTGTATTTATGAGTGTGTGAATTTGTGCCCACAGCGGATTCTATACTACAGACACTGTGACACTCTGGACAACAAGGAAATCACTATTACTGCACTGAATCACTATAAAACCTTTACATTTTTTTCTGTTTTTAAATCGAGCAAATACTTTTACAAATATGCATGCAGCTAAATTCTACCTGCATTCAAGCACACACACACACACATACATACAACCTATCCAAATAAAGATGCCTACACAGAAAGACGACAATATGTTAGCTGCTGCACTGGTTTCCTGACCTACATTTCAACACCAGGGCTGTCTGCTCGTCTCTCTTAATGGTCTGTGTGTGTGTGTCTGTATGTGTGTTTGTATGTGTCTGCATGTGTGTGTGTGTGTGTGCGTGTGTGTGTTGCTCCTCCTTCATAGCTGCACACAATCATTAGTCCAATTTCATAATTAGCTTCACACACAAAATGCCATAAATCTGACATTAAACACAGATATAGTGCACTGTGGAGAGCAGCAGCTGCAGTGATCCGCTGTGCCCTATATGTGTGTGTGTGTATGTGTGTGTGTGTATGTGTGTGTGTGTGTGTGTGTGACTGTCTTTACAATACCAGACTTTCAACTTCATGACTCACTCAATAAAAAGTCTGGGATGAATGATGGCCAGGCTGGGGAAACCGCTAACAATCAATAGGTCACAGCTGAATATGACATCATTTGCATTAACAGTATGATTCATTCGCATCAATATTTCACTGAACTTAAGATATTTAGCGCCTACTCTTAAAAGTGATTTTGCCAAGGACAAAGCAATAGCAAAAATAAGGCTCAGAGATGAGCTAAACACATGAGTTTTTTTTTTTTTTTTTGCTGTTACCATGACCCCCGCACTCAGCTCACACTGCTGAGACGAGGGTCTTGTCTGATTTAGGCGCAGAGGCACAGACACAGACTGAGCTAATTTAGGTTAAGTGCCTCCAGTAGCTCAAGGGCACAAAACAACAAGCCACCTGGGGCTAGGCTGTTTCACAGGGAGGAAAATCAAGTGTGTGCATGTTTGTGTGTGTGTTTATCAGGAAAACACAAGGACACCAGTGGGAAGTGGGTTAAAGCCATATCAGCTGCAGTGTTTGCATGTGTTTAGCTGCAGCACCTCCACAACTAGAGCAAAAATTGACGCTGTGGTGTTTGACCCATTTCCCACATTGCACCTCACTTCTCGTCAACAGCAAGACTAGGTCAGTCGGGGTGAGTGCTTTGGGGTGGTGGGGGTGCAACACAAAAGCATCCAATCAACTATTAGAGACACAACCAATTGACTAACATAATTAAGGAAGTGAGCAAGACAATCAACCTCGAGGATGTAGCACAACAGGGGGAGTCGGGGGAGTCGGATGCAAGTTCTGGTGGCCGACATTGATTACTGTTATTAACCAATACGTTTAAAACACATGACTGCTTTTGGCTCTGCTCATCCGGCCTATAACATCGATCAAATTAGCATCTCCCTTTGCTGGACTGTTACATGATGTTTTACAGACCCCAGATTGCTTTTAGTCAAGTAAAGCACGTCTACAGACTGAAGCCAATTCCCTAAAAGACGAGTCATCGAGTCACAAGATGATTTCAAATTTAGAAATAAAATTCTGCTTACCACATCAGCGTGTGGACTGGTCGTGACAACATATTTGCCATAGCAGTTAGTGTACTATATTTTGCTGCTAACAGATGCCTTGTGATCTTTCTGTACAGGTTCAAGTTGGGGACATCCTCGACTTTACCTGTGCCTTTGCTGTTTGCCTTCTTCGCCTCTCCATCAGTCACATTTCTCTGACAGCATTTCACCACACACAATACCAGGACCCTGAAACTGAAGCAGTCATCTAGATCTCAGCTATAATGTTCTATGTATGAGTCTAATTTTTAACAAATCCGTTTTTTTTTAACATTATCACACAGTGTTGCACTATTGCAGCGAGTGTTTTACAATCCCAGAGAGGGTTAAATATGTCTGAGGATAAGCTTAGTGCTCACTGGATGACGTGTGTCAGTATCATCTGTAAAACACATGTACGCGCGCACACACTGAGACGCTGCGATTGGTGGTTTCATGTGACTTATCGATCATATATGTGCATGAATTATGCAGAAGTGTGTGTGTGTGTGTGTGTGTGTGTGTGTGAGCGCACATGCACGCGTTAAGCCTGGCTTCCTCCACTGATAATCCTATGCTGAGACCTTGTCTGGGAAAAAGCACAACCCCAAATCCATTTAACCCCTCCTTTCCTTCCTCCCTCCCTCTCTCTGTCTCTCCCCCTTCTGTCCCATCTGAACAATAATGGAAAGAGGAATGGGGCCTTTAATAGAGAGAGCAGACCTCTCTTGCAATGAGTGCACCCTCCTAATGGGCCTCAAGGGAAACTGGTCTAGCTCCCTGATCAAATAATCCCAAAATTTAAAACCGCTATTATTCCGAATTAGATTCCTTGTGACACCTCATGTGTCTCTTTTTGTTGTAGATAAACACATGCACAGTGGCTAATAGGCAGATAATTGAATCCTAAGTCTTTCGGGCAATTACAATAAAACCTTCAATATTTTAATTTAGTCTCATAAATTAACATAAAGTGCTCTATATTGGGTAAAAATGATGGTGCACAGATGAGCAACTTGGAAAATAAGGGATAACACTATAAATGCTGCCCATCTATCTTTAGCTCGTCTGTATTGTTATGCCACCTTGTGGTGAATACAAGCAACAACTGCATGCTTCTTTGAAAAAGTTAACAGCAACAGAGGAATTTAACTTGTGCTACAAACAAACAAATTAACACTAAAAGCTCCCAAAACAAAGAAAACAGTTGTAGCCTCCCTCTCCCTACATTCTTCTCTCTCTCTTTTTTTGTCTTAACTCTGATCCTTCTAACCATGTGGCATGGAAAAAAAACAGAAAAGGAGACGTTGCCATGGTGAGGACAACTCATTAACAAGACAGATTTAAAGAGACTCTTAAAATCACTTTCTGTCTTCCCTCTCCTTTTATAATCAGTCTCTTTGGGGGGACATGAGCTTTTCAGAGGCTCGGCTTTGCTCTCAGAGGCTTAATTGAACCTCCAGCTGACTGGGACACAAATAGGGACTGGTGCTGTGGAGAAGGTTGGAAGAGGGAAGATTGGAGCTGGGGTGAATAGTGGGGAAGTGAAGGGTCCACGAGGTGGGTTAGACCATTGTCGCCGGAATTCTCTTTCATGGTCACTGGCATATTTATGGCTTAATTTGCTATTTAAATTAGTTTTTAAATCCAATAGTGGACACAAAACTGCCTTTTTTTTTTTTTTTAAAATCAGAAAAGTCAGGAATGTAATTGTGTGTGCAGACGGCGAGCAGAGCGGTCAGTAGGGCAAACAGGGCCAGAAACCTCAGAGAGCCAGACTTAAATCAGCATGAGGCAGAAAAAAAAAAAAGCTCCTGCTAATAGCAGCTCTCATTAAAGAAATGAGCTGTGACAGAGGTCGGTACACCCAAGCGGTGCTTAAACACACTTATCCTGCACTACGGCTCAATTAGATATTTCAATTACTAACAACAAGCCCGCTGTAGAATTGCACGAGCAGATAGACGAGACCAAAAGCTGTCGCTGAAGCCAACGTGGCCCAGATTAGGTCTTGAAATCGCATTTGTTTCTAAGTCCTGAGGGAATTATTCGAATGTTAAGAAAAACTTCTACATTCATTATCTAATTGTTTTTTTTCTCTGGGAGTTTTCGCTGTGGTGTAGACACACTCCTAGTTGCTTACCAGTGAGCATGTGTTTCTTTTTAATTGAATGCACAAACCTTACAGAAATTACAAGAAAGAACCTACTTACACTTATCAACATGAATAATCAAAGGCCTGCCAATGACCTATCTAGACAGCCTTAGTAAATTCCTTAAAAACCAAAACAGAAACATGTACACAAACAACTAAATACTCATTCTTCTGTCAGCGGTTTTTGCTGCCATCGTTCTTCAACATAGAGTATGTCGATGTGCAATTAAGCACTGCAGAAACTGCAAACAAGATATGCTAGAGCAAGGAAAGAAAAGGAGATTTCAAAGACAAAGTGCTAAATATCTGCATGTGTGATCTCAACAAAAGCAGGTGCAGAAGACTGACACAACCACCAGGAGGCTCCATATGTCAACAGAGAGAAGACACTTCCTGTTGTCTTGTCTTCTCCATTGAACACACGACAGTAAGTGGAAGTTCACTGAATGAAAAACAAAAGGAAAGTCCAGAGTGCTACAAAGACAGGCCTTAAAGTCATTTAAATTCCTTGTAAATGATAGTAAGATGCATTTTCTATCAAAGCTAACCAGCCCTCTGCTGTGTCCGAGCTCCCAGAGTTTCTCTGCTTTGACACATTTAGTCAATGAAAGGATAAATGTCCCTGTAGACCGCACTGATTATCTGGGCAATATGTCCTGATGTGATAATCAACCCATTAAGTAAAAGTCAGTTGTTACACATATGGGGCCTTGAGACCCACTTACACCTGATCCCTCCTTCTCCGTGACTCAGTCCTCTCCTCACTCCTCCTACATCTCTTTCAGTCTCCCAAATGATGATCCAGCTGAGCCCTGCCACACTATTAATCCGAGCACATTATCTAACACTCTAGTTAGATAATGACAGAACTGTCTGTGGAAAACCAAAAAAAAAAATGCATTCTAGCTTACCACTGATCTCCAGTTTTGGTGATTGTTATATGTGAACTTTATTTCACGAGTTATGATGTTCTGTGGGGTAAAACACATCTCCTGCATCTTGGGTTCATCAAACAGCACAAAAAAAAATAAAATGCAAACACATTCATTCATTTAACTTCATTTAACTTTTATGTTTATTCAAGCAGAAATATACAAATAAACTTTTCTTCAGAGCAAAATGTGATTTCATAATAAAATAAATTATTAAAGTTCACAATTTCCCCAGGAAGCTACAGGATCTTAAACACCTGAAAATATAGTACAAATAATTAACTGAAAATTTGTTTCTGTACATCCACATCCACCTACACCTACAGATGTCAGGTACTTCCATCATTTTCCATTATGTTTATAACTTCACCAGATAACAGGACATCCACAGTTTTCTCTTTTTCACTCATCTCCATAATTTTCCTCCTAACTGCTTTGCTCATACCAAGCCTGCTGGTTTGTGGTTGATACTGAGTCCTTTCTTAGCTTATTTAAAATGTCCATGTTCAGCTGATATTGGGTGAGGGTGATTTAATTGTCTGATTATTATCTTATTATGATATTATTATTCTCTGGCTCTCTTCCACAGTGTGTCTTTTGTCCTGTCTCCCTCCCCCTCACCCCCAGATGACTGCCCCTCTCTGAGCCTGGTTCTGCTGGAGGTTTCTTCCTGTTAAAAGGGAGTTTTTCCTTCCTACTGTCACCAAATGCTTGCTCGCAAGGGGTTGTCTGGTTGTTGGTGTTTTCTCTGTATTACTGTATGGTCTTTACATTATAATATAAAGTGCCTTGGATTGACTGTAGTTGTGATTTGGCGCTATATAAACAAAACGGAATTGAATTAGGTTTGCTGTTCCAAATGTCCTCCTGCAGTTTACTTTGACAGGCTTTGTGTTTTTACTCACAGTGAAGAGCTTTCATGCTAACTACACATCGCTGTAGTTTTGAGTGACTATCTACCTGCAGCTCCATAAGCGTGTTGTGTATGCATGAAATGGACCGGCTCGTAAACGGACATACAGGGAGCTGACTGGCCAGTCACCGATCTGGGCCGAGCACGCTGGAAAACATCCAATTCCAGTCCTTGGGCTGGTTAATCACTCCATCTCTATATTTAAGTGTTTATTAATGTATAATCTGCTGAAGTGACGGCTGGTGTATCAATAGATAATGGAATATAATATAGGATAGTTTATATAATGCTTATAAATGCTAAAAGGTGTGGGGTGCTAAAAATCATTTTGATTCCTCAGTGGTTATGTGATGAGCAAAGAAAGAATTTACAAGGTAATTTGAGCAGGCACAGCCATCGCGCTTGAGCAAACAGAGGCGAGTGCAAATCCAAACACAGTGAAATGAGACAGTAATATCCGGAGACCACCGCCAGTGACGACTAAGCACCAAATACGAAAGATTGAATAAAAAGAACCGGACAGGGTGTACAGTCTAGATAAGCAAAGACACAGAACTCAATTACCTCTCAATATCTGTCAGTAATTACTTCATTAGCCCTTGGTCACACATGATGGAAGAGCACCTGTTTAACCAGTCACTGGAAAGCCATTACCTATTAGGCCTTTAACAAGCTGAGAGATCTCCATCTGTTGGATACACTGCATTACCTTTCACCTCTTTCATGTCATAGGCAGATAAACATTTACAGGGCGGTAAAAAGGAAATATGTGCGTTGGGCTGCTCTAGCATTTATATTCCAAGTAGGTAAATGGAGAAAAACAAGCAGACATGTTCACATACACACAGATGACAACAGCTTTAAAGACTTCATTAGTGAAAGAGAGAAAAGAGGAAAATTGAGATAGACAGGGTTGCAGGAAAACAGAGCCTTAACCCATTTTCACAGTTGAATGACCCAAAGCAACCCCTGACCCCCAATTCCCAAAAGTGTGTGTGTGTGTGTGTGTGTGGATGCGCGTGCACGCGTGTGCGTGATAGAGAGAAAGAAATCCCCCTGTTTCGGTTATCTCATTAGGCAGTGTGTCACGCTCTCTACTCTGTTGTTCTGCCACCTCCTAACTGCTACTGAGGACGGTTTCTTCCAGGTTCAGGCCAAGGACGTATTTGTTTAAAATCATCTATGAACCTATTTGTGCTTAGGCCTTGAAACGGTCTCTAAAAATATCACTGTGAATTCATGAAAGGTGTTTCGCCACAAACCACAAAATCCCAGAGTCAAACGAGACAGGTATACAGGGTCAGGAAGAGTCTATTTGGAGTTAGTTGAAAGGACGGGTTAACTCATGTGTCCACATCTATCGAAGGACATTGGGACAACTTTTTTAGAGAAATGATTCCCACTCAATCAGGGGGTAGGTGGAAAGATCAGCTCAACTATGGAGTGGATCTAAACAAGTCTGAGCAGAAAAGTTGGGTTAACTAAAAACAACAGATAAGCAGCATAAAATAATCAACCAAAGGAAAAGCATTAATTATTAAAATGGATACGTAATGGCAAAAAAGTTATCAAATGGTTGAAATAACCCACTGAGCATATTAACATCTATAAGTTTCTAAAAAGGATATTGTTATTTGGTTTAATGGTAGTAACTATGTAGCAACCTAAAGCTGTAAATAAAACGTTGTAAGTGAATTGCTAAAAGTATCTAACAGTGCAGATTAACAGTTGAGACAGCAAAATAAAAAGCATTAAACAGCTGATATCTATGATTAATTAATAGATGGGTGAAATTTCTGATTAATGCTTATTAAATAGAGTTGTAGCTAAATGGTTAAAACAGTAAGCTAATAGTAACAGGCAATAGAAACAGTTAAATATCTAGAATTTCAGAAATTATAAGCTGAAAGTTGTCAGGGATTGTTTTTTTTTGAGGACTGACATGTCTCCAAAGTTGGGCCTGCAACACTGTCACAGGTTTATATCTGCATTTAAAAGATGGGAAATGTGGTTACACTTGTGTGAATGTAACACGTAAGGGAAGACAAGGATAAAGAGGTGAGGCTGAGACCAAACCCCCAGCCCCTCCCTTCCCTATTCCCACCCACCAAAGACATACTTAACCTAACTGAATTTCAGCAGGGCATCCCCAATAAATGCAGTCAATCCATTTCATTTGGCCTCATTCAGTTACTCTACAAGCACAGTTTCCCTCAGGTGCTCTTCCCTCAGGAGCCATTGGCAGTGACAGGTCGATAGCTGAATCCGCCTTCCCACCAAGGGATTATGGGGCATCCGGTCAAACACCTGCTCCACCTCTAAACTGATTAAAATAATGAAATAAATAAAAGGAGGGTTGGAGGAGAATCCAAATGTAAATTACTGATTAAAAAAAGTATGTTTAAAGAAAAAAAAGCTAGAATATACTTTAGATTCCCAATATAAAGTGGGGAAAAAAAATCATATTTATAAAAAATAAAACTGGAGAATCTTGTGTTAATATAGGCAAAGAAAAAAAAAATTCCCAAACCAACACAGCACACAGGGACAAAGACGCAAACACACAAAAGACATATTAGTCAAGTTCCAATTTGTGTGTCAGAGGGTTATCCGTTCAGCCGTGCATAAACACAGACTGGGAGGCTGATTCAATCTACAGAGCCCGGACAATACTGTACCGATGGCAGCAACATCTTGAGCTGTCACGGCATGTTAGCCAAAGTATGCGTGAGGACGGGCCACAGTCGTATGGATGCATATTGTTATGCACACGCTCTAGAATAAAGGGTTCAGTTTTAGATATGCATACATAGATAAAAACTTAGAAGACAAGTGAAAGGACAGAAAGACTTAAAACTGGCCAATAATAACAACAGAAGTTATAAAAGTTGTATTCTCAGGAAGATGCTGCCTTGCCCATTTCCCTAATGGCTTCTTCATATATTTCATCCATTCATATACCCATTAAATAAGCTGCCGCTGAGTTGTAGTTTGGGAAATGTCAACACAGGTCAGTCGTTTTGTTGTCTTTTAACTATCTTTCCCACCTCCCTGATGGATCTTTTATTATGTACAGAGGTGAAAGTGGGTCACTGTCATAACCCCAGTCGTGTCAGCTTCATCACCCCCATACTGTCAGCTCCCTTACATTTCCCTGAAGCCCTGGCCCATCACCTCCAGCTGCTAGCTATTATGTCTCGTTCCCAGGGGTGGCCACCCAGAGGAGCAGTTATGTTTGTCCCAAATGAGGGCAAAGCATAAAATGGATGCAACCAAGCACATGGGACCATATGATCCATGCAAATAATATGTGTGTGAATGGATACGTGTAGGCTCAGACTCATGGCCAGGGTTAGCAGGAAAGTCTTAAAATATTCAAATTACCAACTAAAAATAACCTATTTTACTTCTTTCTCAGGGTCATCCAGTTCATGCTTAGAGAAGCTATTTCACACATGAAAGGTCAAAGGTCTTTGAGATCACAAAGACACAATCTGAATACATGCCTCACACACAGAGACACATATGCAAAGGCAGATGCCACAGATCACTCAGTTAGAGCGGGATGGGAATACCCTAACAAGAAGTGACAAAGCCTGGCTTGGGAAAAGCTTCCATGTGTTGTGATTCTCTGGCACTGTTACATACAGTAAATCATTATGTCCCACAAACACTCCAGGTGACTTTAGGGGACTTAATCAACTCTGAGGCAGGAGCCTGTTTTCCAGCCAAGACAAACACCACAATCATTAAAGTAGTTAAACAACAATGTGGGGCTGTGTTAAAGAGGCTAACAGCAACTACTACCTGGACACCGCAGCACTGTAATCACAGTGGATTTCAATTTAAAATATATATCATCCTGTGTTGAAATAGGACATTTAGGTAGTATGAAATAAACAGTCTACTGGTCTAACATTGTTATAAAGCTACAACACTTGTCTACAGCAAACTAACAGCCATTTGTCCTGTTTTTTTCTTAAAAAAAAAAAATCTTCAGACTTTGTGTTCTTTAATCTGTACCTTTGCCATCCTGGTAGGGATGCTTTTTCCCTGGTGAGCCCTTAGCCACAGGTCCAAGCAGCGGTTTTGGTGTCCAGAGCGAGTCCTGTTTCTGGTGAACCTTTGATACAGAAAGCAGACGTTTGTGCAGGCAGCCCTCTGGCCTGGTGGGCCTGGGGCTGGGGAAGGCCGGATGCTGCAGGCTGTTCCCCATCTTGCTGGCGGGCTGGAAAGAGCACAGAGTTCGTTTCTGGCCAGGGGGGTCCTCATAGCAGCCCCTGTGCAAGCAGTTGACCACCGGCTCCGAGGAGAGGCAGTGCACGTATGTGATCATCCCCTGCTAAGACCTAAAACCCCCACCACCTGCCCTCCCCTGCTCTATCCAAGACCCAAACCCCCAACTACTCCTCCTTCTTACACAACCCTCCTTCTCCGAAGCCTCCACTAGTAGTGATGCGATGGACGGGTGAAGGGTGTGTGTGTGTGTGTGTGTGTGTGTGTGTGTACGTGTGTGGAGACACCCCCCTTTACTCACAAACCCTCAATAGGCCCCCCCCACCTCTCTTTCTGGAAAGCTAGGATGGAGGTTTTTGCAACCCACAAGGGAGCCAGTGCTGCCTCTGCCTCCTCCTACTGTTTTTGTCTTTTCTCTCTTTCTCCCAGGGGATCCTATTGACTTACATTGATTTGCCTGACAAAGAAAGCTGTGCTCCGTGTTCGATTACAAGATTTAACTCCAAAACAAATATTTCACAGAAGTATTGCAGAATAAAGCTATTGAAAAGTGATGGTTGGCTGTCTTGAAGAAAAATGCTGGCAGCTTGCTAAAACAATTCTGACTAAAATAAAACCATGATAAATTTTGAAATTATCCAAAGATGCAAAAACTAAGGTTGAGAAACAGGGGCAGTGCCTTACTGGAACTGTCTGTGGTTAAAGTGTGTTTCTCCTACAATGCTGTCCTTTGCAGTAACCTGGAAGCGTCACCACAAATTGTGCAAAAGAGCTGCCAAGAGTCAAGAAACTGGCCGAGGTCCGAAGACGGGGGGCGCCTGCTTTGTTAAATTTGAAGCAATATTAGTAAAATAAGTCCAAGTTTGCAGCATCTAAGAGCATCCTCCTCCTTCTTCCTCCATCTACGAGATAGAGCACCAACACTGTCCACTGGCGTCCACATGGCCTGTCCTCTCAGCTCCTCCCTCTTTCCCTTGCTCCTCAACGCTGCTGTTCTAATCTGTAAACCCAGATTATCCAGCCTCCAACCCCTAGCGCCTGATTGTGACAGACACACACCACAGATGGACACCAGGCTGCAGATAATAAAAGTGCAACACCTCAACTTCACAACTGTTGGAAATTCAAGAAGACATCCTTGCGTCAGTAGATTAAACACAGATCACGCAAACTCAGATGTAAGACACACGCATGTAGGCCACTTAAACTGCTGCCTCAGATTGACCCCTACATGATCGGTGTCACTGAGCACAGAGTCACCTGAAATCATGATACAGCGCTGCACACACAAGGAAGACCTTGATGAATTTAAAAAGGGATTTAAACTCAACTGGGAGCTACAAAAGGACCACAGATCGAGGATTTCAGATGAACAGATATGCAGTCAAAAACTGCTGACTGTAAAGACAGCAGCGGCAAGATTAAAAGATAAAAAGCAAACAAAGAGATCACAGATTAATAAACAGGGTCAATCACTTGCCTGCCAGGTGAGGGTGTGTATAATCTTTAATCAGCCTGGATCTGAGTGTGAGGTAGGCTAAAATTACATGAGGCGCTCAGATTAATTAACTGGAGGATAGAGTGGAACTAAACTGAAGAGTGAGGGGAAAATGGGTCATTAATCTGAATAAAAATTGAGTTAAATGGAAAAGAGTAAAGCAAAAAGGAAGAAATTAATTGACAGCACCAAAGGCAGATGCCTCCCTCTAGTGGTGGCTTACACTTGTGCAGCACAACACAGCTGAGCTATAATCATTAAAATTATTTCAGTATTTTATTGAATTTCATTTTTTTTTAGTAACAAACTCTGGCTGGAGCCTCTTTTTCTGTGAGAACCTACTGGATATGTTTGTGGTTCGGGGAGTTGAATCTCAGAAGTTGCGCCATTTTCAAAATTTTAAGAGATAACCTGAAAAACAACGTGCAGATTGATCCGTGAAACATGTGCAGATTGACTCATGAAACTGTCAGTACTTAAATCTTATGCAACTCTGGTGAAACTGTGAGAGACTGTGTGTGGCTGTTACCCTGCCAAAGCCTCAGCAGATAGCTGGAGGCTAAAACAGCCATTACTGATGGTTATCATTTCCAGTGCATGGTGAGGCAGCCAACACACAAGCTGATTACAAAAACCAAAACCACTGAAACGCACACACACTCACACACACACACACACACACAAAACATAATGAACAAACCACAGAATGCACATACACACACAAACCCTCTCATATAAAGCAGTGTGTGGACACACGTGGCCCAATGGGCAGGCCGAAAGATGCTGGCTGCGGCCTAAATTGCACTTAACACCATTGTTGCCCTTAATCCATACATGCACAGACACATAGTGTGTCACCCAGCCCATTGACAGAACAACATCAGTGGGTGTGTGAAGCCATGCAGGCCAACAGAGAGAACAGGATCATCATCATCACGGGGGCGCTTTGGTAGTGACAAAGAAACAATAAAACTATTTCACACACAGGTACAGTATGCATATGTTTGTGGTAGGAGATGTTTGTAAATGTATGTGTGTACTTGATGGCTGTGTATTGCCTGGCTCAGGCACAGCACGCATGGCGGTCGGTCTGTCACAGTCCACTGCCTGTGAATGGTGATTATTATTGTGTGTGTGTGTGTGTGTGTGTGTCTGTGTGTGCGCGCGCACGCACCCAGTTGGACAATGTAAAAGCCACGCTGGCTTCAACATCGAAGGGTTTGTGTGTAATAATATATGTGTCTTATGAGTGTGTATGTACACCCACTTTTGCACACAGATTCTCTGTGTGTGTTTGCAGGTTGGGGTGGGGGGGGGTGGGGGGGGGGGGGGTGAGCGGAAGGCTTTGGGAAGTGGACAATGGTAGCCATGGAGACGCAAAGGTCTGAATGGAGTGAGGGGAGCACCTGCATGCTGAGTTAGTCTTCTGTCTGGGGAAGTCATCCACTTGTGGGTGAAGTTTGAAAAGACAATGGCCGACTCCCTGCGGACAACAAAACATTTCCAGCATTGTCCCAGAAAACTTCCCATTAACACTCGCCTGCTCCAAAACTTTTTTCCTGCATTACAATTGTCTCAAACTAAAAACACAATAAGACCCCGTTACTGACTCCTACATCTTCCTAAACCTCTAAACTTACTCAAAAAAAAAAAAAAAAAAAGCTATTGTTTTGAAAACTCAGAAAACAGAAGGTTCACTGGGTTCCTGGCAGATCCTATTCACGGGCCAGTGCAACTTAACCCTCTATTGTTTACCTACCAAGACCAAGATCTCTGCTGCTTCAACTTGTTTACAGAGGTCAACATCTCATTGTGAACGTCCTCTGAAAGTCCCATGCTCATTTACATATTAACATGATTGATTTACGAACATGTCACTTGGTCCGTGTATCGATCACTGACAAGCCCAGGAATAACTACCCAAACTTACCAAGCTGTGTTCCCATGAGGCCAGTTATCTCCTTGCTACATCCGGTTTTTATCTTTTACCAAATAAATTCCAGTTAAATTCTAGCAGACGGTATGAGTGGTCTGACAACATTTTCTTGAAGTGCGACTCACTGTGACTCAGTTATGAGAAGTGCACCTAGTCTGGTAACAAACAGCTAGACGTCACTCTTGGTTTCAGGTGATATTTAAAACAGTCATACCTGTCTTTGTTTTGTGCTGTAGTTTTTCACATTGATTTAAGTGTGATGTAAGGTGAGCTTCAGTTTTAGAAGCCAGCTAACTCTCAAGGAATACTGCTGCCTACATTTTAACACCTCTCTCCTGTCTGCCTCTTTTTCCCTCCACCTGCCACACTGAGTGCAAGAACATCCATCAACACTTCACCCACAAGGCCAGGGGGCAGGTAGTGCGGGTCAGCCTCCGGTCAAGAGGTCACAATTTCTCAAGACACACGGCACAGGTGGAGAGGTTACCGGAGGCCTGTCCTCTTACAAGTTCAAATAGGTTAACAAGGGAGGCCGTTTAATGAGTCTGCTAAACAAAAGTTATGGACAAGAATCTCTGAATGAAACACGGATTAAGTTCCCCAAGCACTAATTCACTTGATTATTGTCAGTATCTATTTGCAACTTCAGCTAGCTGGAGATGTTAAAAGCTAAAGCAAATTGTACTGAAAAGGGGGAATTAAATAGATTTGCATTTAGCATCTACTAATTATTTATAAACAAATAATGTTTGCTATATAAAGGGCATATAACAGCTTTGTCCAAACAACTCCACAAATCCCCTTTATTATATTTTTAGTTTCACAGCTGAATTTTCTGATGACTGACTCGACTGAGGTTTCGCTTAGGAGCTTGAAAGTGGCTGAGTAACGCTGCTGTGAATATTCTATGATGACAGAATTTTTGGACAATACTTGGTCATTAAATAAGCAGCAGAATATGTCACAACTGCTGCCCATAATAAAAAGAAAACATATGAAGCCTCTGTAATGAGTGAACTGCAGACAGAACAGCCAAAAAACCAGAAAGCTCGAGATCGAGGACTGAACATGGCTCGACGTGCCTTTAACTGAACTTTCAACATGGAGGTTGAATTAATTCTCTGAAATATCTGTGCTTAACAGGGCTTACATTCATTAACATGTACAGAAATGTTATGTTTTTACACCCCCCACCCCCAGCTCCAGGAAACTTTCAATTTAAGTGAAAATGACATTTCCAGCTCCAACTAATCCCTACTCATGTCCCATCTACTGACTGCGGCTCAAGTGTATAAATAACTTATGTAACATACCAAAATCCACACCAAGTTACAGAGCCTAATTCTAGCCTCGCAAATGGTTTACACTGAGATGCAAGGGTTTACAGTGGAAGGGGGGGGTGGGTGGTGATTCACTCTGACCATACGGCACAGCTGGTTGTGGAGGAACATGGGCTGAAATATGTCACATCTGTCTCAGAGTTGGCAACCTCAACTGAGGGGGGGGCGTTTTAATATCATAACATAAGTGGACATTCTGCAACTGGCAGCCAATGCAGAGTAAGCTACTGGTCGGATCATGGTATTTAATGTAATACACAGTATTTGGGTCAGTTTGTCGTGACTTCTGATGCCAGAAACCCAAAATGGGACTCGTGCTTGCAGTTGATTAAAGTGAAGCAGGGTCTACATGTCAATAACCTGATCCGAGTGTGACAACTTTTAAACATTCAGCAGTTTGTGCTTTAAGTATTAATCCTCCTTCCACCAAACGGTTAGTTAGTTATTCACGGCTGACCAAAAAGAAAAAAAAAAAACAAAAAAAAAAATCTGGCAATCTAAAAAAATAAAATAAAATAATAAAAATTCCTTCTGCAGTTCAACTCCCACAACATCTGTTTCTCCCCATTTTCTGAGTCGGACCAGAATCGCACCGTGTAACTGACAACATAAATTACTGCATACAGCTGATGAACTGGGAGACTGCCACGTATAGTTGATGGGTTCACTTTATATTACCTCATTTCTGGAAGCCATTAATCTGCAGGCTACAGAAAGAGGGGAAAAAAAACTCTGGTTTCACAAGACAACTCATTTCCTCATTCCTGAAGTAACAGCTGATTGGATCATTTCCCAAGAGGAAAAAAAAAAACAGATTTTTTTTTTTTTTGCGATATATATTTAACATCTTAAGTGATTTCCTGCATTGTGCTTGCTTTTGATATAAAGTTGACTGGATATTGTTAGGCACTGCAACCCAAAACTAGGTCAAATGAGTCTATCAAATGTTATTCTTCACAATAAAACGGCTCATGTGTTGTCATACCTTAGTATATTTTTAGCTGCACAGGATCCCAGTAACCACGACAGGTGAAGATACCACCGTGATGTTCTTGGATATAACTCATGCAGAAGGACTAAAACTTATGGAAGGGCAGGGGCAGGCAGGGAAGCGGGTTTTCCTCTTTATCAGCAGCTTTGTGTTGTCTGCCAAACAGCATTGTGCCACTATTCTTTTTAGCATAGTTTCAGTGAGTGTGTAATCACAGAAAGCAATGTAAAAAGCAGTAAAAGAGGAGCCAGTTTATCTCATTTTAGCTGGTCAGCCGAGTAATAGCCAACACATGGCCCCCACTCTGTGAGACCAGCAACTGCTGCTCCGCCAGCTGTTACTCTGGACAACGTGCACATTAAATACACACAAACACATATGGATGTAAGCAGCTCTACACATCTCTCATTGCCACTGAAACCCACACCAAAGTATGAGAATGCAAACAGGATCACAGCCTGCAGCATGCAGAGACATTTTCTTTAAAGTCAGGAATAATAAGAGTAAAATGAAAGGGAGGGGAATCAAACAGCAGTCAGAAAAAAGTGCGCTTGAAGTCAAAGAGCCTTAATTAATCAGAGACAGAAGGAAAGAACAAAGGAAGAGATGATTAAAGTGAAAGAAGGATTTCTATCACTAAAGAAAAAACACACGAGGAAGGATATTGTGCAGAGGAGGCTGCTGTGAGGAAGATTGCTTTCCAAACAGAGGAGGGATGGAGTTTAACTTTTCTTTGTCTCTCAAAGTCCTGGGGAAAACTCCACACTCACACCGAGTCGGTGCCAACGCTTTCATGCAAAGAGCAGCCGCACTCACCTTTCAGACAGAACATGGTTCTTCACTTATTTCCCAAAACAAACTGCAGTTTCCTCCTTTTTTCTTGCGGCTCACCATTTCCTCATAATCATTCTTCTCGTCCTCCTTTCCTCTTCCTCTCTCCCTGTTTCTCTACACCGCCCGGTCAAACCGATCACACGCAGACACACTGATCCTGATACATACACTCCACTCTCCATCTCCCTCCCCTTCTTTCCCCTCTCGCACATACATGCACACGCTCTGAGTGGCAGCTAGCCAACTTCTACACTGCAGGAAACTGCCTTGCGACCCCCTCACTTTGCTTCCCCTCTCTCTCTCTCTCTCTCTCTCTCTCTCTCTCTCTCTCTCTCTCTACATCCCTGGATATCCCTCTCCCACACTGATCCCCCGACCCCCCCCCACCCACCCCGAATCTCTCCGCCCATCAGCGCTAGAAGCTCAGCCTCAATCTAAAACTCTTAAATCCACTGTCACCCACAAGCCCCTGACTGGTCATCTTCATAGATACACAACTACACACATATGTATATTAGCATATGGAGCATTTAGTCAGTACATGGATTTAAAGTATACACATGCTGCTTAAGAGAAGGCAAAATTAAAAACAAAATTACACACGCCGAGTGTGAACCTTTTTAGTGGATAGTGATTGCAGAGAATCTGGGCAGTCAGCAGTTCAGAGTGAGACAGGGGGGCCCCGGCTTGAGGCCGATCCATTGTGCGCTGATCAAATATAATCGCTTTAATCCCCACAATTCAACTGCTTGTTATCAGATGCAGTTACAAGCTCAGTGCATCACAAACTCGCCACGCAGGCCGCACCAAATTACTCTCAGCGTCACACCAATCGGAGGCAGAAACACTGACTCACTTGCAGATTGTGGAAACGCACAGCAAAATACATTAAAGGCTTATGAATGATGAGTTGATGTTTTTTTAAACCATCTTTTTCACCTTCAGGGAGGTGTACCAGTAACAACAGCAGAGAGAAGAGTTTATGGATCTGACTTCAGTGCCACTGCTCTATGACCTAAACTACTTCAGAAGAGTTCACATGAGGTACAGTTTTCACAAAGGAAAATGGTTTTAGGTTTGTTGAAATGATAGTAATCAAAGACTTTGACTGTGCTTTCAAATCTAAAAAAAAAAAGAGAGGAAAATCTGTAAAAAACCAGTAAATCAAAACACCCAGCTGGACAACACGGTGCACTGTGACAACAGTAAATTAAAGAGTCAACATAAAGTCTGGCTTAGTCCTGACTGGATAGCAGAATGCAAAATGGCATTGATTACCAATGATGCTCTGTAATGGCTTTCTCTTACTCTGAAAAACACATTTTGTGTGGCAGCCTTTGATCTTCGATCTGTGCTAAGTTATGTAAAGCTCAGTATTGGTGTAAGTACTTTTGCAATATCACATTTTAGTCCAGGGCTCCAGCATGTTTGGCATGAATTTGCACAGGACTACTACTGAGAGGAACACTGAAGTTGGACTCAATGGAGGCAACTTTGGAGCGCTCACTCTGGGTTGGAGGAGAGCGACTACACCAATTGAGGGAGTTGAAAGATCTCGGGAACCTATTTAGAAGTGATGGGAAGGTGATGGATCAGCAGAATGGTCCTGTATCAGCTGATCCAAAAGGTGAAAAGTTTAATTGACCGGTCGATCTACATTCCAACCCTCACCTACAGCTATGAGTTCGGTGTAGTGACCAAAAGAAAAAGGTTGCGAAGACAAGTGGCCCAAACAAATTTCCAGACTTGGAAAGCTCAGACATGCTGAGGGATCTTGGATGCAGAGATGCAGGTCCTTCTTGTTGAGATGAACCAGTTAAGGTGGTTCAGGCACCTAAATGTTTTCCCAGGAGATCCATCTAGGATTCATTGGAGACATTATATATCTGGTCAGGTAAATGTAAGAAGATAAATAAGGTCTGACATATGAAGTGTTTACTCACTTTCATTGAAGTTATATTGTGTAGTTTTAATATAGGAAACCTAAATTGTTAGCTTTTCATTTTACATCATGAGAAAATACCCCACTGTTCAACTTAGAAGTGCAATTACTGTAAGGTCATATGACCGAGATGACTGTGATACTGTACAGGCCTCACTTCTGTTGCATTATCAGATGATTAACAGACACAACACACAGACAATTCATGTCTATAAGATCTTATGGTTCCATTACATAATTGCCAGCAATGGTGATTAACCTTACATATAATTAATGCTCAAATCTATGACTATTATCTATTTATGTGGCAGTGTTTGTACACTCTCGTTCATAATAACACCATGATGCCCAAGTGTGATTGTTGCTTGCAGGCAACATCTGCATATAACACATCTGTCTCGACCAGATGTCACCAATTACAGGCTGATTGGTGTGCGAATGTGTAAGTGTGACTGCGTGTGACGTGGAGGCCCACGGCAAGCGTGATTGACTAAAACAAGAAAGCCACAAAAACACAGCCTTGGAAAAACAGTTCTCTCACACACACACACACACACACACACACACACACACACACACACACACACACACACACACACACACACACACACACACACACACACACACACACACACACACACACACACACACACAAATCCTTGAATAAACCCATCTATCCAGTAAAATCTCACTTCATCAAACCTCCACCTTAATTGGATTGTGCTTTGGCCAGAATGGCTTTAACTTTAACCTTCTCCTATAAAACCTTTGGCTCACAGGCAGCATTTTGAGGTCTGCGTAATCACCGCTCACACAAAGCTGAAATCGTAAAAGCAGAGAGCTGGATTTACTTCGCTATTACACACACAGTCTTGTTAAGATTATATTATAAATTTGATATCTGAAACAGTTCAAGTTCAGTTATTTGTAAGGAATTTCAGAAGTCAGTCTAAGCCACTGAACTTTTCCTTATTTTGTCTGTGACCCTGATGCTTTAAAACACATAATTTATTATCAGTATCGCAAATTTCATAGTGTTTCATACGACCTAATTACTCGGTCAGCAATGAAACAGTGAAAACAAATGAACTTTACTTCCAAACATTGACTCAGTTTTCATTTTTTTCTATTTTGTATAAGAATTTTCTCATGTTTATGAATGATTGTGGTTATATATTTTTTATTGCAATTTTGAAAATCTAAATGGATTTATTTTTGAATAATATTTTATTAAAGATCCCCTTCTTCAAGTATATTTCTGCACTTGGACTACATGACAGCCACTGTCTTTAAATTAAACACCATTTCAGGGCGTGAATCACGTATTACACACACAGACAGTATCTTATCTTAGTGTTCAGTACATCCTCTGTCACAAGTATGGCACGTTTTAACTGCGGTGTGCTTTGCATCAGAGATAAGAGTGAATAGGAAAGGAAGATAAAAACTAAGCTCGTTGTAGCTTCCACAGCACGGATATTCAGACACGCAACGAGAAGGAATGTGGGAAATTCTGACTATCATATGAAACACATTCTCAGTGATTAGTAGCAAAAATTGGAGGAAAAAAAAACACACATGTAAGGATAAACATGATCCTATTAAAATGACTGAAAAAGATGATTTCCGTCGATATTACATCATCATAATTCACGCATATGTCGTAAAGAAGTCTTTTTACCTCGGGACTGTGTTGGGAAAATATGAGTTTATCCTATCAAAATAAACCCCCAGACCTCTATCCCCTTACAAGCGGCTAAAACCATGTTCACCAACATAATCACTTGTTTTTCCCTCTACTTCCCCTTTTCATCACTGAATCAGGCCTTTTATGGTTTAGATCCAACAACGCAGCCGTAATAGGATCCATACAATATGATACAAAATGGAAAGGGTGGGTTTAAAACAGTCAGAGATTAATGGAGGGAGGAAAAAAAAAAAAGAGACATAATGTGATCTAATTTGAACTGTGGTGTGTGGTGGGATTTGTGGGGCATTTCAGCACACAATAAGACTGATCTGGGGTCAGCTAGCAGAGACATACAAAGGAGGTTATGAGGATCAGAGAGAAAAAGATGGGACTTACCTGAGGATCGTCACATCAAGAGCAGCACATAGGAGAAAAGAGAAAAATGACTTGTTATACAAATGCATTATTATGAATGTACAGTGTCTTTAATCGTACATTTCTATGTACAGCACTGGTGTGTGTACAAGCCCTGGGCTGTGGGCCACATCACCAGATTTCCATGTCTGTCTTTTAATGAGGCCCTGCTGGTTTATACATCCATCTCCCCCCTACAGCAAATTATCATCTGCTAATCTGGATTTACACAAGGACTACACAGTAATGATGAGTGTGTTTCTGTGTGTGTGCGTGTCTCTGTGTGAAAACCCCCCCCCCAAAAAAAGACTGTTACACAAGAGTTTGGTCTCATTTGAATCCTCTCAAAATTTCACTAAGTATCTTGCACAGAGAAATATGTCCTCAATGACCCTTTGCATGCAGCCTGTATTCATAAACACCTCCTCAATAATGCGAAACCCAATTCTGCTTGTGCCACAACAGCGGTGTGCCAAGGTATGGTTAATATTTAGGTCAGTGTGCTGCTGCCCTAAATATGTGACACAGTGACATACTGTAGACACCAAAAACATGTGAAACTCTGCTAAAGACTAATCCAGAATCTCCAAACTTCCATGTTAACACGGTGCACGCACATTTGCCAAAGGAAAACATCTGGATAAATCCGAAGACATTCAGTGCACTTCATCTGGTGACTTCATCTATAAATAACAGCCAATAAGAAGCAGTGCAGTAAACAGCTGAAGTCTAGATCTCCTGTGTGTGATGGGGACAGGCCCGAGCGTTCGATCTTTTTCTTGACTTGGCCCACCAGTCCAATAAGGTGATCAATAAGGTGATCAGTGTGATTGAGGACATCATTTTGCCTCTGCTTGCATCTGGCAGTGGGAAAAAAATGAAGAAAAGAAAAGAAGAGTGGAGAGAGTCTGAACCGATAGTGGCAAAAGGAAGAGCCGAGAACAGTGAAAGACTTAGGAGTTTCTCATCAGCCCAATTAGTTAATAAACTTTTTTTTTTTTTTTTTTTTAAACAGACTTTCTTCCTCAGACATCTGGACAGCAAAACAAAACAAAACAAAAACAAGCAATCAAAAAACAAATGGTCATGACCTCCCTCCCCAATTTTATTTTTGCCAGTGGCCCTAATCCTCTTCCATACAATTTACAATGAAAATGTGTTTAAAAAAAAAAAAAACATAATTCAACACTGGACACTGTTTTGACATGATGGTATATTTTATTTCCTAAAACAGGAAATAACTCCTTTTAAAACAAAAAATAGATATTTATTACACTTAGTCAAAGTTTTCATATTTTTTCTAATAAGCAGCAGATATGTGGCTCTTAACCCAATACAAAGGTCAAACTGAGCCATACTAGGAGCACTTTCAATATGAAGACGCCATTCAAAGTTCTGTTATGTTTTCCTTTTTTTTTTTTCTTTAGTGAAACGTGCAATTTTGAGCTACATTTTCTCCCGTTTGGTGGACGTGTTGGAAGTTTTAGCCAATCAGCAGCGATCTGCATATAAAAGCAGTAATTGTAAAAGCAGTGCAGGCAGGTTGGGTGTCCAACGAAACCACTGTTTCCATTTGGGTGGGGGGCAAATAAATAAAAACAACTTTTGCAACATTTTATCAAGGCTGCAAGCAGCACAGGAAACAGTTACACACCCGTTACCTCAACAACCAAGCCAAATACCCAACCAGTCGAGCCGGAGGCTACATCAAAATTGCAGGTTTTGCCTCCCGAGGCACTCATTTTAGGGCTATATTTACACAGAGGCACAGTGCGTGGCTGCCCATATGCCTTGTAATGGGTCCTGGCAGGCGCGTGGAAGCAAGATCCAGATGTTAAAAATACTTAAGGTTCAAACTGGAGACGTATTCCCAAGACATTTCCTCTGTGTGCAGTGTTGCATCTGTACAGTACGTATGTGTGTGTGTGTGCGTGCACTCTGGGTAGAGTAATTTTATATTGACCTGTCTATGACACTGTTTCTGGTGTGGAACTAGCTATAAAAAGATGCAGACTGTCTACAACAGACAGAGAGAGAGAGAGAGAGAGAGAGAGAGGAGAGAGAGAGAGAGAGAGACTGTGAAAGGAAAAAACAAAGAGCATTAGCCTGTGAAAAACAAACGTCAAATGGCAAAACTCAGATCAGTTCCTGTCTTGTTACTGTTTAAAATAATTTATTCACACTCGAGTGCATTCTCTCCATCTCCAAGCTTTGTTGTTGGCTAACATCCCCCAACAAATAAAGATTACCCCTTCTTATTTAAAATGTTCAATTTTTATAGAATGGAAGTGAACATTTTAGATTTAAGATTTTAAAATAAGTCTGACATCCCAAGAAAGGACTGAATGAGCTCTGTGAAGAAGTCATGATACTAAATATCTTTCCTGAGGCCAATGTGAGGGGCAAACACAGATGAGATAGGCAGACTGCAAATAAAGCAGGATGATCTTCTTGTGTAAGGCAGCTCAAACAGTGGAACTGCATGTAGTGCAGCACATTTAGATAAAGATCTGGCTTAAATACAAAGACATTTTCTGCACGCACAGTCAGCTTCTAACACGCAATAAAAGGGCACATGCTTGGTTTACAAATTAAAAATTCATAAAGGTTTATGCTGTACCACAACACTGCAGACACATGTAATATTAACTGATCCATCCTTTTAATGCCTAGTTTAAGTTCAAGATTATGACCAGAAAAATACACATTTTTAAGCTACTGTGAAAACCTAGATTCTTGAGTTAAAAAACAAACAAACAAAGGAAAAAAACTGCATCCCAAAATGATGACCATATAAACTTTGACTGGCTTCAGTAACCCTTTAACTATGAGAAAAATGTCAGGACCTTAAACCACTTCAGCTATGTGCATCCCTGAGCTGTTTTTGGAAGGGGCAGGTTCAGAGGTGATAGAGTGACAAGGAAGGACTGAAACATGCAAAAAAGCAACAACCGCAGCAACAAGCTCCACATTCCTCAAGCAACAAGACGGGAACTTATGCTTAGGTGACACTACTCCACCCGAGGCCACCAATAAGGAGAAATATTACAAATGTGTTATCAAATTATTAACATCATCAGCAGACCAAGACTAGATGTGGTCCGTGTAGGTCTCCCATGTAGCTTTGCAGTGATTGGAGGACTACATTAAGGCAAAGAAAGTTCAGACACCAAAGCAGCTAGTCACCACATTTCTGAAACAAAACGCAGAGCCGGGCAGAGAGGAAACACATGAAATTTGCCTACTCGAGCTGATAGCAACTTGTTATCTTACCGCAAGTGTAATAATGAGAGAAAACGGACAGATGTGGATCCAAAAGGTCTGAAGGTCAGTCCAGAATATCTGTATTTTTATTTATTTATTTTTTCATCTGACGGGGTAAAGATGCAGCATCATCCCCACCTGCCTCCCCAAACTCTTTGCATCCCATCTTCAAGGTCTCATTTTTTTGCATGCATATACTGTCCTGCTCCATGAGTATCTGAATATTTACAGTAATTTTAATGTCATTTATACTGTGCGTTAAACTACCAATGGCAGCAAGGGTCAGAGTTAATGAAGCAATGCCTGTGACTATCATTGGTATCTTTTTCCATTCTCAGGTAAAGGTTAGGCTACAGTTACAACCCGTCCCCAAAGTCTAACCGACACCAAAGACTGAGTATATACACAGATGCATGTACCCAGACACACAACTAATGAACCAATCAATAAATAATGAGACTAACTGGAAACCTAATATACCTAAAATACTGCAAGGTTTAAATTTCATTCTTACCTCAGACAGAAGGATGTCCAAGATGAAAATTATGAACTAAAGAGCTGAATACAAACCTATTATTCAGTCTCTTGGTCTCAGTGATGAGCTATCCAGGCCTCCACAAACACAAACACACCCTCTCCCACATCCTCTCCCTGGCACCAAATCCCACACTCACATTGGTACCAGCCTGTGACATCACTGCGCCTGCTTCCGGGATGATGCATCATTGCTAACCTATCGCACACAAAGTGCCCTTTGACCACCCACAAGTCCTACTGACCACACACATGCGCGCCCCTCCAATTCGGTCTCTAAGGCAACCAGGAAGTGTGAGGGTTATAGAGACAGAGGACAGGGTGCCATAAGGAAGAGTGACACTAGTTGCTTTACTTATGCATGTAAACACATCATTCACTGTCTCCTCAACTGAGAGCAAGAATAAACAGCCCTTCCAATGAACTCAGAGCGATGCAGCCAATACATGTGGTTAAGAAGGTGTAAAAACTAACAGGCCTTCACTGCTTCGCTTCTTTTTCTCCACTCTCACCTGTTCTGTGTTGAGGCCGGTACACCCAGTTGTCGTCGTCCTCACCGTCATCTCTGTCTGAGGTGTGAAGGTGAGTGTGAGAGTGCGAGTACGGGTGGCGGCTGTGTACCACGTTAAGCTCGTTTTGGCTCTGGAAGACGCGCCTGCTCTGGCGGGAGAGGTTGGACACGTTGAGCCAGCTGAGAGCCCGGGAAAGGCCCGCTGGTTTCTCCTTTCGGAATGATGCGGATCTCCTATCGCCTCTCATTTTTGCTCAGAAAGAGAAGATCAAAAACTCGTCTTTAAAGCTTCTTTAAAGTTTTAATAGCTAAAAACAATCCTCAGCTTGGTGGGTAGACCAGATATTCACACTTACTGAACTGTTTCAAACTATTCACATTCAATATAAAGCATTAAATTAGTTCCAGCAGGACATTCAGCCATAACCCAGTTTGCCTTCCATTTGCTTTGCACACTTCCACATCATGACTCTGACCCACACAGCCCCAACTTCCAACCTCTTTCTCCTTCACTTCATCTCTCTGCCACAAGACTTAAATCATCTCTTTTCCTTTCTTCTCTTCCTTTGTGCCTTAAGACTCCAGGCGTGATTCCCAAACCCAAAGGGGTAATTAAGCAATCCAGCAATAAGGAAAATCACCGCCCTTCTGCGGCACACACTTCCATGTGCACAGTCCCCATGTTCTGTAATGTTCCTCAGTGGTGCATGACAGGGTGGAGGAAGGTTTCCAAATTACACTACGATACTTTTCAGTCTCAGCAAATCAGTGGTTGTTGTTTACGACCATGTGTGCCCCTGAGTGTTGTTATCTCCAGTTGTTAGCACGCGCCAGCTGATTCCCACCATCTCAGAGCCAGATCAACGGGTTAAGAGGTTCCCGGGTCTATTCCCATCCTGATGAGGTTACTTACATACTCATGTACTGGCATAAAAACACTCACATGTGAAAGTCCCCACCTTTGCTGAGCGTGCAGCAAAAATGATGATGCTTATCAAGTTTTCCAGAGAATTTACAACCAAATTCTTGTGAATCCTCCTCCTTTTTCCTCTCCGTCCTGTTTTGATCGCTTTTCCGCAAATATTACCGTCACTGGTGGCTGAGGAAAAGGTGTGCTAGGCAAATGTTGTGATAAAAAGGTCCCAGCGTCGACAGCTTTCTGGCTCTGGATCTCCAATTAGCTTATCCACACCAGTGATTGAGCAAGAATCCTAAAGGTAAGCTCGCACCTGCTGAACGCACACTGAGTTATGCACAGGGAAGTTGAAAAGAAAGTATACGCTGGTGAGAATTCCCCCAAAGTCCGCTCTTCGTGAGTCCTGAAGTCCTGCAAGTGCGTGACTGCTAGAGTTGACAATTTCTGCCGTGAGTACAGGGTTAAGGTTACACCCAACCCTTTACACATGAAGCTGAAATACGAGTCAGCCCGTCCCCTTCTTCCTTATTCCCTGCCTCTTTCTTTCTGTTTTCTGTGATCCCTGATCTCTGCCCTGCCCCTCCATTCATTTAGAGGCATGGCAACCACTCCTCACACCCTCCTTATATCCTTTTATACCTCCGACCCCCCCCCCCCCCAAACTTGCCCTTCTGTTTACATTTCTTGTTATCCATATCCCACAGGTGCTTTCATTTTAGATACAAAACAGCTTGAATGCCAGTCTGAGCAGTACTAACCCCAAGATATTTTCAGTACCAAAAGAATTAGACAAAAACAAACAGTTAAGCTGCTAAAGTGATTCTGGAAGCAAGAATTAGAGTGGATTCTTCGTACAAACAAAATAACACAACACAGGCTTAGTTTCCCAACATGTAGTTAAGGTAGATAAGCACAGCACACAAAGGCCCTCAGGGACAAAAACAACATCTTTAACAAGTACGTTAGGGAGGTGGAGTCTTCCCACCCAAGTGTAACTGCACAGAGCGCGACACCACTGAACTGAATGTGTGCGTGCATGTACACATCACTGAGAAGCCATACACCTGAATCACTCATTCTCAGCTTCTTGCGTCCACCATGAAGGTAGAAAATCAGAAGAAGTTTCTGCTGTCAAGACAATGATCTGGCACCGTAAGGTCTTTTTGTGGATCCCTTACGCTACTGAAAGCTGATTCCAGATCTGTGACTGTGATGTGGCGTAAGCCTACACTTAAACCCTCACCGCTTTCTCAGGTCCCCAGCCTCATTTCAGTTTCCCTTTTAGAGAGGAAATCTACTATCTCAGCACTTGTTTGTGCTTAAAGCCAGGTTCTCATTTCCAGGCTTAGCTTACAAATATGAGCAATCAAGTACACACACATTTATTTTTTAAGACCTTCGGTCACACTGCTGACACATAAGGCCATAAAACCCATTAATAATTAACCAGCGGTATTCTCTACTGTGCAGCAAAGATCAGTTAGACATATGAATAGAGCGAGACATCAAAGCAAGTTTTATAACAATTTACGGAAAGATGTTTATGTGGTTGATAAAGAAAACAGCTAATAATTATCTTGGTGCTTTGTGAGGCTGTGACCCTGAACTTTAAACGGCGGCATTTTAGGCCGGATGTATGAAAACCTCCCTTTAGGTGTTCCTGAGATATGACTGAACTTGAATCTGAATTTTTGTGCCAAGTTTGAAGGAATTTCTTCAAGGCTGTCAAGAAATATCATAGTCACAAGAAAGGGATGGACAACCTGAAAATATAGCGCCCCTGGCCACAGTCAGGACTAATTTATCTTCTCTTTTCAGGAAGTAAAGCTTAGTAACATAACCCATAAGTGAAGCCAAAAGTTCATCACAGGAGGTCAGCATTGTGATTCAACCCCCCACCTCATTTATATTTAATGAAGGGTGCATGAAGGAGAAAAGGCACTGGCAATAATCAATATATTAAACCGTATATTATGTGTAGTAGAGAAACAGATGTTCAGCAGCTTTGGCTTGGTGGCTTATGACCAGTTGTACTTAAAATTGCACTTTAAGATGAGTGCAGAGTGTATTCAATCTGCTAAAGCTGATCTCCTGTAAATCAAATACTGGCCATTTTCTTCCCCGTCATTGGCATTAAATACAAAACTCATTATAAGCAGCCTTTTATCTTTCATCAGAGACACTGCAGGCTCCAAAAACAGTGTCACATTACCTCATAACATAAACACGGTTATATCATCAGAGACGTGTGCCAGTGATTAGCTTTGTGAAGATGTAGACTCTAAACACACTGCTGTTTAAACAGGAAACATGGGTCACTAATGTCATGTTGGGACACTCCTTTCAAACACAGCAAGAAAAGACAAGAGGCAAAGCCAACATGAATCCAGACAGTGAAGAAGTACTTTTGAGCTTCTGGGCAATTAAAGCTAGATTACTCTAAAAGAGATAAGCTTATCAGAAAACTGGATTCACATGTTCCTGCATCAAAAAGACATGCAGTACAAATTTGGAGATGACCGGGTGAGACAAAGCAGTCAAAAAAAAAAAACAAAAAAAAACAACAGACTAAACTGACTTAATTGTGCACTCTGACAAGATTTTAGATAATATAAATTTCAAATACAAACGCACGCTGTCACCGCTTCTCTGACACAAACAAGAGGCTCAGACATGAGGGCAGGTAACTCAATCAGATATCAGAGGCTTGGCTGTACCTGACATCGATACACCCTGACCACACAAAGAGTAAATACAGTACATAAACAAGTAACCAGCACACAAGTAACCAGCAACCAGGGAAAAAAGAAGCATTTAGTACATCCAGCAGCTCACAATTGTCTCATAAAACCCTCAGCTGAGCGTTTCTGCCAAGTTTCAATCCCAGTAAGTACAGTTTCACAGTGTGTTGCTCAGTGGTAACACATTCACACAGGCAGTTAAACACAGGGGTTCAGCTCCACCACAGTGGAAGGCTTTTATTACACCAGAGCACCCCACATTTACTGGGACAGTTACACGGGACTCGATGCCTTTGCGCATGTGTGTGTGCGTTTGTAAAAGACCACTTTTGGGAACAAATTCTAAACCGTACGGTTTGACACCAGCTGATTAAAGTCCTCTTTCTGAAACGCAACTGCTTCCCCAATTTGGTTCAACTGCAGTCACATTCAGGGCTTAGGAAATCTGGTTTAAATTAGGGTACATCTACAGGAAAGTAATGTAAGTAAAGGAGAGCATGCTCGGGTGTGTTATATGCTGGATGTTCTATACAAAGTTCCTACAGGAGGTGTTGGAATCCTCAAAGGGCAAGACGGACCTCTTCTCCTTGCACACAAGTGTCAGATTTATAAGTACCCCTGTGCTCTCTGTGTATATAAGTAAAACATACACTATATTGTATAGTAATATGTCTTATAATTTTTTTTGTTCCATGTTTAAGAAAAACATGATAGTTTGCGGTGATGTCATGGCATTTAGTGATGAATTTGAAAGCTTTGAGAAGTAACACTGAAGTGTTTTTCATTTAGAAATCTGTTGTTTAATAGTTCAAACACTGATGGCAGTGCTTCCCACTGATTCAGACTCTATGGTGGCAGGGGTGGAGACGGTGGGGCGTCCACACCTGATGAAACACACAGCATGCAGATTGCGTTTACACCTGTAACTTAGATGAAGATCTGCCAATATTTGATGACAAATTTCCACCTAAAAAGAGGTCATCACTTGTTTTGTTTTTTTTTCCCTCTTGCCAGTATTGTTGAGTCATGCTGGAATTCCACACTAATACCATTAAGAGTTATGGGAGGTTGAAAGGGTGGGGTGAGAATGACATTAATCATCAGTGTTGGCTGTCTCGGTACAACAGATACACAGCAGAAAAACACGGGGCATGCTGAATGTTCCTTCCCCCCACGCTTCAGATGACACTGCAAGTTAAGAGAGCACCTCTGATAAACTCAACCACAAACAAACCGCAGGCACAGGAGGAAGACGGTACAGGGAGTAAAGTCATTAATTAACACCAAAAAAAGACTAGGAGGGCAAGGAAAATGTGAGTCACACAGTATAAAGTGTTCTTTCAGGTTAGCTGCTGAGCACCTTCAGACCTCTAGGGGAATGGGAAGGCCGGGCCTCGGCGCTCAGCAACAGCCCTCTAGTGGTGCTGGAAATGCTACTAAAGATCTCTGGATCTACTTTGCAGGCAAAAAAAAAAAAAAAAAAAATCATCTATTATTTATGGTTCCCCACAAACGGGAGAAAAATCTAAGTCTGCTGTCTCACATATTTAATTATGTGAAAACAAAGCTTGCTTTCTCTTCTACGGCCTCGATGGTGTGCAATGACTGCTTTCAGCCACCTGAGGACGCCATCAGACTGAAATTACTTTCATTCCTAAGACATAAACTCTTAGCTGCAGGTCAGAAGGCACGCTGGGACTTCATCCAAAGGTTAAATGGGCCAGAAAATGTTGTATGTTTATGTTTCAGTTCATTTTTGTAAGTGCCTAACAAGTTACTATCAGACAGTCAGTAAACAACACTACCCCATGGCCTGGAGGGAATAAATCCTGTTTGTGTGTCTGTGGGGGTGTGTTCAGAGATAGCCATCTTTAATCAGGGATAACACAGCTATTTCAACAGCCATTTCAAATATTATACAGTATTTGGCCTCTGTGGAATAACTCTTTGAGAACACACACACACACACACACACACACACACACACACACACACACACACACACACACACACACACACTTGAGCTCTTGTTGAGTTGTTAGTGACTAAGCTGGCCCAAACCCCGGGAGTCAACTCTTGTCAATTCCCCCTGGAAGAAGACAAATCCCCCATTCCTCTGTCCACACGCGCCATCATTCCAACATCTATTATTCCAGCTGAAAGCACTTGTGTGTGCGTTGTCATTGTTGTGTATGTATATGTGTGTGTGTTATAGTGTGGTCCTATCATTTCTTGGTAAAAAGCTACAGGCTTAAATAGGAACACCATTCTTCTGCGCCCCTCCTGTGTCGGTCCATGAGCGTGTCTGAGACTTGTGTGTGAGTGTGGATTATCTGCAGAGATAAAGAGCGAAGCAGGTAACGACCTCCGACCTCTCACCCCTGAACCCAAAGCAGCAGCTGCAGTCTCAAAACTGCTCAAGTGTGCTTGCAAGTTAGACTGTGTACTAAAACATTTATGCACGCGCACACACACACACACACACACACACACACACACACACACACACACACACTGAGCAAATACACCATCATCAGGACAAAGAACAAGAAAGTTCAGACTGGGTGTACATCCGAACCACATCTGCAAAACAGACAAGTTCAGCATGAGAGGCCGCACTGTGTGTGATGATATGTCTACAGCCTCCCTGTGCTCATGCTGCAGATTTATGAGGTGAAAGGCTTCATTTCTATTCATCTTTTTTGGACCCGACAGCCTGAAGAGGACAGGGAAAAAAGAAAACAGGAAAGGAGAGAGGGCCAATGAGGTGATACCTTACCATGAAAAGAATAAAAGGAGTGGCACTACAGCTTACAAGACAAATGAGCTCCGGTAATCTGAGTAGGGCATTCACACACTCAGACACACACACACACACACACACACACACACACACACACACACACACACACACACACACACACACACACACACACACACCCAGCATGCCTGCGTCCAGTGGTTGAAGGGGAGAAAGGGTGCGGTCGACTGTGCATTCCTGATCAGTCATGCCTGAGCAGAGGAGTGAGTCCTGCAGACCTGGGCCCAGATGTGGTTTGCATATGAATTGTACTTTTTATGCAGAATATGGAATTTGTAAAATTGTGCACAGATGGTGCATTTAAAAGGAGAAGAATTTGGCGTCCCAGTGATATAAACAACTGCAAGTGGAGTTTCAAGATTTATGTTTTTAGGGGTGCATATCTGCACTGATTCAACCTTTAGTTTCTCCTTTGAATAGCTGAATACCTTAAAGATATGGCTTGTGGGAACTGATTTTCTCTGGCACGCTGTGCCATCTAAAACCTGGCATGAAGCATGTTTCTTGTTGGGTTGTCCAAAAAGCATTCCCTGATGTGCTTATGTACTGCAGGGCAGCATGTTTGTCATTGCTACAGTAATTAAAGTCATCTTTGGTAAAGCTGAAATGTGGTTGAACCAGTTTTTAAATCTAACAGGTAGAACTGTGCTCGTTGGAGACAACATGTGTTTGGGCGCATGTTTTCCCCCCTCCCCCCCTCAAACCTAAGTGGTGACAGCAGTTTCATAACAGCTGTTTAGAGGGAAGCACCAGTCACGGCAGAAGAATGCTTAGTTTTATACCACATGTTCATACATGAATCAAAACTCAAATACTGTAACCATGCCAAGATGTATATATGTGTGTATGGGGACTAGGGGAACATCCAGGGCAGGCAAACGATCACTTAAAGGTGACTTTATGGTCTTTGCATTGATTGTATTGAGAGCCAACTGTGATGTCCTGGCCGATAGGCGCCGCCACTCAGACACAACAGTGCTGGTACAGGAATTGAAACTGGAAGCAAAGAAATCAGAGGTTTTTGGTCTTAATTGCATTAAAAATCCAAAAAGGCATCAACAGACATCGTGATTTGCTGTGTGCTTAATTGTACTTATAAATAAAATTCTAGTATTTTATTTATAAGTAAGTTTTATTTTCCTTTTTTTTTACTTAATTATCAGGTTATCAGCGTCTAAGTGTTGCATCCATACAGGCTCTGGGTACAGCTTATTAACCAAGTTAGTTGACAAGTTAGCATTCTGCCCTCTCATCCAAATATAACTTATAGCTCCAAAATCCAGTATAGTGGCCATAATTGCTCAAGACATCAAAATGGGACTTGACCAAACAATGCGTTCGGTCAAGGTGGCTATGTTTATCACAACTCTATGATAGTACCATGCACAAGAGATCTGCATATACTTCATGTAGGATTGTTTCTGTAAAAAAATTCCCAGTAAAACAGTAGCAGTGTCACAGGTAGCGTATCTCATCAAACTTCACAAGAACTGCTACTCTATTCAAAGTTATGATGTCCTTTGGAGGCTTGAAACAGAAGACAGCCACACTTTGTTTTGTGAAGATGTTTCGCCTGTCATCCAAGAGGCTTCTTCAGTTCTAAAACCACTGGCAGAAAGTCCCAGGTAATATGCCGCATTTTCACTAGTTCCTACTCAGCGCGGCTCGACTTGATTCAGCAGTTTGTAGGCTTTTCCATTAGGTCCTGGTACCAGGTCCCAGGTACTTTTTTTAGTACTAACTCAGCCAGGGTTCCAAGCGATCCAAGGTGATCTGAAAATGTGACGTCGAAGAACAGCATTCCACTGATTGGCCAGGGAGTGTTGTCACTAGCTGAGTCATGAGAGCAAATCCTTCACCAGAATCAACCGCGCCATGTTTAAAACCCGACAAGGAAATGGAGGCAAGAAAACCACTGGGAGGCTCGGTTTAATACCCAGACTGATGGTTTGCAGCAAGTTTTTTTTTTAGTTTCGCAACAAGAGAGCCATATCAAAATGCACACACAGCATACATATTGTAATACGTGATAACCTTCATCCATTAAAACATTGTACAGGGGACTTATGCATTATGACGATGGTAAACTGGCATTAGCTACCGTTAGCTTGCCTCTATCTCATCCATTGTTCTGTTGTGTTTTGAGTTGCATACAAATTACGTCAAGAGACTACTGCCCGCGTTGTTATATCGACTCCAAATACATTGAGGTGGTACTCAATTGTAATGGAAACAAAAAAAGAGCGTGGCGAGTCGTGTCGACCCGCACTGAGTAGGTACTAGTGGAAACGCGGCATTAAACCCCTAGTGGGGGCTGTCCCCTTTGGAGGTGATCCTGAGGGCCATTAACCCACTACTGATCATTTGAGTCATCATATCAGCAAAGGAGTGAAAAATGCATGGGTCATTATCTTCAGGACCAATGGACTCAGGACTCTTTGAGACATCACCCCATCCCACCATCATGAGGCAAGGTGTGAGTGGGGGTTGAAACACCTTGGAAGGGACCTCAAGATTGCAGATGGCTGAGAGCTGAGAGCTGGTGTCGCAGGCCACCACCTCTGTTCAACAATGGTCATTCACAGTGGATGTAGATGGCCATCTCTTTCAAACCATCTCTCTTCTCGGGCCAAACTGTGAACACCGGCGGCCTCGAAAGACTGTGCTTTCCCCTTTAGGTGCAGGTGTACAGTTGCGTCTTGTCCTGTTGAGGCGGCTCTCCTACAGTATGCTGTGCCAGGCATTTGTGGAGTGGTTGACTGATTTCTCCTATGTAAAGGTATGAGCACTGCTCACTGCACTGCACAGCATGTGCGATGCTGTTTAGCTTGTGTTTGGGTGTTTTGTCCTTGGGATGAAAGCAGCTTTTGTCTGAGGGTCTGAAACATCATTTTTTAAACTTATTTCATGTGTATTTAACTGTTTCCAAGTTGTCAGGTCTATCTAGCTACACCACTAATTAAGCATATATGTTCTATATGACATTAATAAAATAAGATGAATGTCTCTTTTTAAGCACATTTCAGCCACTTTGTTTTAGCACTCTTGAAATAAAGCAGGATTAGTCTTTCTAAAGCACTAATGAAAAGAATATTCAAATGTTATTAATTAAGCTGCACTTCCAGAAGAGAAATATCACAAATAAAAGGGTGAGGTTTGGATATTCAGTCAGAGGTGAAGTTCATCTCATCTGCTGACAGCCAATCTGGCAACCCACCAGGATTCCAGTCTGGCAACACGCCCATCAAACCCCACTGGGGCCTGCTCACTACAGGTGCCACAGACCACTGCTGAAACTGCTGTGTTTGTGTATGTGTGTGTTGGAGAGAGGAAGAGTGTGTGAGGCAAAAACAACACAGCAGATAATTACACCATGTGTTTACATATATAAAGCCTTTTTAACAAGCACACAAGTGGAACACCGTGAGAGGAAAACTCTAATAAAAGCCAGGATGTGTGAAATAGCAGTAGCAGCAGCCTCGCAGCTCAGCCACTCGAGTGTGTGTGTGTGTGTGTGTGTGTGTGTGTGTGTGTGTGTGTGTGTGTGTGTGTGTGTGTGTGTGTGCGCGCAGAAACACACGTACTCTGCAGCTCTTCCAGAAACACTCAGCGCTGGCAGTAACGCTGATTTAGAGGAGAGTGATGTGGAGGGATGAAAGAAGACATAAAAGTAGAAAGTGGAAGAGTGCAGAAGGCAGATGAGGGCCGGATAATAAAGCAAAGCACAGAGAGACAGACAGATAAACTGAAGGAGAGAGAGAAAGTGATTGAGACAGAGGATGAAAGAAAGAGCGAGAATTATGCTGATTAAGCAGACGGTAGACCAACCGTTATCGTGACAATAGAGGCTGACTCTGGGTCTGGCTTTTTGCCCTCTACAGCTGTGAGCTGTCTGACACCCACACCCACACAAACACACACACACACCCACAGAGGCAGGCAGGCAAAAATGTTCGTTATTCTGAGCTCATCCCTCCTATCCAGGCTCATAGCAATACATCAACCCAACGCAAACCTCCTCTAAAGGCTGGACTGGGACCAGCTTTAATTTAGCAGCACATAGTGACGCGCACACACCCATTTGCACAGATTCTTGTCTGCTGCCTTTTTCCCCCCTGGCTTACTTTCCTTACTCCCGATCCAAGTACAGCTCCCAAAGCAAGTCATCCTGTTAGACAGGGATTTAAGAGCAGAATCCAGATCAGCAGTTGCTGGCCAGACCTGCTGGCTGCACTGCCTTCCAGCCGTTACACGCTGCTGTCTCACGGCACATTGCAGACAAGCCATGGGTGAAATGGGGAGCGTGCACACAGTCACACAATAGATCAACTCAAAATAGAGCGTCCAAGTTGAAAACACCCACATGGAGTAATATAAACAAAGAGGGAGTTCATATTTGCTGTGCTATGATTAACCATTCAACATGGTAAGGCTGTCACACCAATCAGAAAAAGAGTTCCCCAAAGATATTCCTCCCACGGGCTGTCACAAGTTTCAGAGCGGAGTTCCATCTGGCTACCCTCTATTTCTCTCCCTCCTTCCTTCTCTCCATCTGTCTTTCTCCAACTCTCCTCATCCCTTTGTGTCATCGTTCTCTGTCTCAGGCTCATCTTCCCTCCTCAACTTGCTTTTCTTTGTTTGTCCATCTCAAATCTCTCCAAAGCATTCCAGAAATGACTGTTTCACCCCCCCAATTTCTCTGGACCTCTCTCCACCTTATCATACCTTCACTCTTTTCTTAAACACAGTTGTTCTTTGTGTCTTTCCACCAAGGGGGCTGGGCGGAAAACAAACTCTCAGCCCACCTCGGACTCAAAGCCAAAGGCCGCTGGTCGCGGCCACCCACTCGCAGTGTACCGCTGCAGTAGGGACTTTCCTTGTGTGTGTGTGTGTGTGTGTGTGTGTACACACACATTTGGCCTTCATGTCTACAAGCATGTCTGACCCATAAAAATATGCATTTGCATCCAGGCGTCCATAAGTCTGGGTACGTGTCTGTCAGCATTTTTTTTGTTTATTTGTTTGCGTACGCTTGGTTAACACTTCACACCGATTATGACAGCACACGCGTACACAACACTGCTGCTACAGGCCCTACTCAGAGAAGACTGTGTTTCCAGAAAATAAGATAAATAAGAGAAGATTAAAAAAAAAAAAAAAACTGGAATTACAGCCCCATCCAGGACAGGTATTGTGTGTATTTTTCCAGTGCATCTCAAGTTGCATCAGATTGTTCTCCTCCTGCAGGGCTCCAAAATATTTTCAAATCAGCTTTTGTTTCTGAGGTGCCTGGAAAGAAAAACTCCAGTTGAGTTGGGTTCTGTGATATATATATTTTTTTTTTTATGTGCAACAAAATTTGCTTTATGGTATTCATATTACCATTTAAAGGATAATCAACAAATCTAATGATTTTGAAAAAGCTAAAACAATAGTGTATTAAGCCTAATAATAACTATTATACATGTACTCAGTTAATCATGTGTAATACAGCTCTACTTTTATCCAAAGCCAACATTTAGAGTTTTTTGGTCTACTTGTGAGATTGGTCTGCACTACTCAAAATAGAGAAAATGGTAGCAATTATCCTTTAATAAGCTGGAGGCTGGTATGCCATTAATAAAGCAAAGAACTGATTATAAACTAAATACAGAGCTACAGTATATACAGTTAACTGCATCCAACATGGTGCACGATTAAGCTGGATAAAAAAAAAGAAAAATCAAAACAACAGAGGCCAAGGAATCCCGACTAAGTGCTTAATATGGGTCAAATTCCTAAAATACTGAATCTTAAGGTAAGAGTTGAGGCGCTCTGAAAGCCAGGGGAAACTCTTCAGTCTAAGTTCCTGCTGCAGCCAAAAACAATTTGGAGAGCAGAAGATGAACTGCTGGTTTTCTATGGGAGGCAGAGAGAAATGAATGTGTCCACTGGCAACACAGAAATACAACCACACAAAGCAAAATTCTTCAAAGCTGGTAATAATTAAAAAAAAAGTTTGGGTTTGGAATAAAGGACTGTTTATAGTCTTTAGGAAACTGTGGGGAGAGTCCAAGAGATTTTTTTAAGTCGATCAACAAATGTTTTTACAGCCTCCTTACAGCATCCAGTAGCCTCCACAGTCTTAATAAAACAAGAGTCATAAAGTCAGCAGACCATAGGCTGGCCTTGGTTTAGCTGCTATGTCCTCCATCACTGTGATGCTATGGGTGATCTCTTTCCCTCCCACTCGTCTAGACAACAGTCATCCTCTTTAGGTTGAAATGACAGTGACACACTTTTTTTTAAAACTTGATTATGCAATAGAGTAATAGAGCATAGCACTGGTCCAGGCAAGCCACAAAGAAAAAGTCAAGCTCAGCCGCAATCCTAGCAGATCAGCTGATCTCAATGTCTGCCCACATCAGCTGATGGCTCAGCTGAGTCCTCTCTACACATCTGTTTATTTAAGCTACATAAACCAGCCAACAGTGGCTGGACATCCTCAAGCTGCTTTGAAACACTCCTCCATGCCAACTCATTTTCATGCTGTGGCTTATGCTTAATTGATGGTACCGGGACTGTGTCCGTTTGCATGGATATTTGCCTACGCAGAGTGTACGGAGAAGGGTTTTCAACCTAAGCAAACTCCTGTGCAGTCCTCCAAAAACACAACAGCATTGGCTCAAAGTTGATGACAATACGTGTAGGTCAAATATTGCCTGACTCCGTGGTATAATTCACAAACGCACAGCTTAAAGCAGATAACCCGAAAGCTGGAGAGGGAATGGCGTCTCACTAAATTAGAAGATGCTCATTTAGCCTGGAAAAAGAGTTTGTTGCTTTATAAAAAAGCCCTCCGTAAAGCTAGGACATCTTACTATTCATCATTAATTGAAGAAAATAAGAACAACCCCAGGTTTCTTTTCAGCACTGTAGCCAGGCTGACAAAGAGTCAGAGCTCTGTAGAGCCGAGTATTCCTTTCACGTTAACTAGTAGTGACTTCATGGATTTCTTTACAAATAAAATTTTAGACATTAGAGAAAAAATTATTCATAACCATCTCAAAGATTATTCTTCATGTTCGGCTGCTTTCAGCACTGCTGGTATTTGTTTAGACTCTTTTGCTCTTTCAGAGTTAACTTTAATAGTTACTTCCTCCAAACCAGCAACATGTTTATTAGATCCCATTCCTACTAGACTGTTCAAAGAAGTCTTTCCAATTATTGATGCTTCAATCTTAAAAATGATCAATCAGTCTTTATTAGTTGGCTATGTACCACAGACCTTCAAGGTGGTTGTAATTAAACCTCTCCTTAAAAAGCCATCACTTGACCCAGCTGTCTTAGCTAATTATAGGCCAATCTCCAACCTTCCTTTTCTCTCAAAGATTCTTGAAAGAGTAGTCGTAAAACAGCTAACTGATCATCTGCAGAGGAACGGTTTATTTGAAGAGTTTCAGTCAGGTTTCAGAATTCATCACAGTACAGAAACAGCATTAGTGAAGGTTACCAATGATCTTCTTAGAGCCTCTGACAGTGGACTCATCTCTGTGCTTGTCCTGTTGGACCTCAGTGCAGCTTTTGATACTGTTGACCATAACATTTTATTACAGAGATTAGAGCTTGCTATAGGTATTAAAGGTACTGCACTGCAGTGGTTTGAATCATATTTATCTCATAGACTCCAATTTGTTCATGTAAATGGGGAGTCTTCTTCACACACTAAGGTTAATTATGGAGTTCCACAGGGTTCTGTGCTAGGACCAATTTTATTTACATTATACATGCTTCCCTTAGGCAGTATTATTAGAAAGCACTGCATCAATTTTCATTGTTATGCAGATGATACTCAGCTTTACCTATCAATGAAGCCAGATGACACACATCAATTAGTTAAACTGCAGGAATGTCTTAAAGATATTAAGGCCTGGATGACCTCTAATTTCCTGCTTCTAAATTCAGATAAAACTGAAATTCTTGTTCTCGGCCCCACAAATCTTAGAAACATGGTGTCTAACCAGATACTTACTCTGGATGGCATTACTTTGGCCTCCAGTAACACTGTGAGAAATCTTGGAGTCATTTGCGCAATATTTCTAAAATTAGAAACATCCTTTCTCAGAGTGATGCTGAAAAGCTAATTCATGCATTTATTACTTCTAGGGTGGACTATTGTAATTCATTATTCATTATTATCAGGCTGTCCTAAAAGCTCCCTGAAAAGCCTTCAGCTGATCCAAAATGTTGCAGCTAGAGTATTGACAGGGACTAGAAAGAGAGAGCAGATTTCTCTCATATTGGCTTCTCTTCATTGGCTCCCTGTTAAATCTAGAATAGAATTTAAAATCCTTCTCCTCACATACAAGGTCTTGAATAATCAGGCACCATCTTATCTCAAAGACCTCATAGTACCATATCACCCCAACAGAGCACTTCGCTCTCAGACTACTGGCTTACTTGTGGTTCCTAGGATACTTAAGAGTAGAATGGGAGGCAGAGCCTTCAGCTTTCAGGCGCCTCTTCTGTGGAACCAGCTTCCAGCTTGGATTCGGGAGACAGACACCCTCTCTATTTTTAAGATTAGGCTTAAAACTTTCCTTTATGATAAAGCTTATAGTTAGGGCTGGATCAGGTGACCCTGAACCATCCCTTAGTTATGCTGCTATAGGCCTAGTCTGCTGGGGGGTTCACATTTACTTTGTTTATACTCCACTCTGCATTTAATCAATAATTGATATTAATCTCTGGCTCTCTTCCACAGCATGTCTTTCTCTCCCCTGAGCCCAACCGGTCGCGGCAGATGGCTGCCCCTCCCTGAGCCTGGTTCTGCTGGAGGTTTCTTCCTGTTAAAAGGGAGTTTTTCCTTTCCACTGTCGCCAAGTGCTTGCTCATAGGGGGTCGTTTTGACTGTTGGGTTTTCTCTGTATTATTGTAGGGTCTTTACCCACAATACAATTGTTGTGATTTGACGCTATATAAATAAAATTGAATTGAATTGAATTGAATTGAATTAGTTACACCCTTCTAATACTGCGTTGGACCCCCTTTTGCCTTCAGAACTGCCTTAATTCTTCATGCTAGAAACATTCCTCTATTAATGCACTGAGTTGTGACTGACTGATTAGATATTTGCATTATTGAGCAGCTGAACAGGTGCTTCCTTTGTCCTGTGCTAGGGGCATGCTACTCTGACTTGATAAATATGCAGACAAACAAACCAGTCCCATAACAGAGCCACACTCCCAAATATAAAGTGCAGATCAAAATAACAATCTTCCGTTGACTGTACTGATCCTGGTTGATCTTATAGTTATTTTTAGCCATAAGGGCTGGTTATATTCCGTAAAACGAGCTGCCTGACTACATAAAAAATTCCAGCATTTTTAAAGAACACCCAAACTCTAAGGTGGCATAAAAGGTCGACCATCACTAAGAAGGAGGGAGGCGCAGTATAGTTAAGGAAGAGGATAACAGCACATATTTCCAGAGATGCCCGGATTACCCTCTCACCCTGCACAGCTGGCCAAACATGCTGTTAAGTAGGTGTTGGATTTTTAATGCTTTTTCACAAAAATGGTACAACACTGCAATCTGAAATTAGAAAGTTGTTGGGGGAGGAGGTTTCTAAAGCTATATGACCCTCTGAAAAGCACTTCTGGCAGATTATAAATTTCAAAAAGAACAACAGCTTTGCAGAAAGATGTGGAAAAAAAAATGTCTGGTAAGAACCAGGAATAAGAAATGCTAAAATCATAATAAATATAAACCAATGAGATTACTGTCACTTTCTGTGATCGCAATTATTATGGTAAAAACTAACTCGTCCGATATTTTTAGTAGATTCACCTATGGTATGAATTTGAAAATCCTAAATGACATTGTTCTCGAGTTACTGTGTTCACAAAGTTGAAAGTTGGTCGGACGGATGGACTTTGTCATTAAGTGGCTGATACACACATCAAAATCTGCTTGTACAACCACTAAAAGTTCAGTGCTCACATCCACACACTGAAACCAAACAAAAGCACATTGCATCCACTCATACATTCACACATAAATATTTTAAAAACATAAATCTCAAAAACATCAAGGCCTCACATATTGCACAGAGTCCCACTGCATTTTCCAGTGAACCTATAGTGCAGTTGTACTAGGTAGAGGGTAGGAGGGTTATGTGGTTTTTTTAGTTCTGAGATGGCCCTGGAGATAAATTGTTCTGTAGTCTGGAGGTGTGGGCTGAGGTGGTCCGGTAGCACCTGCCAGAAGGGAGCAGGGTGAAAAGATGGTTTGCAGGATGAGTCTCATCCTGCAGAACGCCGCGTGCACAGCGAAGGCAGCATGCCTTAAAGATGCCATCCAGGGGAGGCAGTGGAAGCCCAATAATTCTCTCAGCAGACCTTATGGCCCAGCTAAGGGATTTCCTGTCCTTGCCTGTGCAGCTGACATACCACCAAGTGATGACACTTTCAATGCAGCAGTGGTAAAAGGACTTTAGGACACAGGTTGTTTCGCTTCAGTGTTTGTAGAAAGTAAAGCCGTTGCTGTGCTTTCTTGACTATGGCGGTGGTATTCCTCTCCCATTTCAGGCCCTCAGAGAATAATTCCAAGGAACTTAAAACAGGAGACCATTTCCACTTCCTCACCATTGATGATGAGGGGTTGAGGGTTCGCCTTGAGTTGTCTGAAGTCCACAATGATTTCTTCAGCTTTCTTGACATTCAGGCTTAGGTTGTTTTTAGTACAACGTCCTGTCAATCGGTTAGCCTCATCTCTATAGACTTTCACCCCTTTTATCATCGCTGGTGATTTTTACAGCCACCATTGTGTCATCTGCAAATTTTATTACCTGTTTTGAAGGGTGGGAGGAGGTACAGTCATATATGCAAAACATAGATGATAGAAAGAGGAGAGAACAGATAGTTCATCTATTTTTTTGCCCAAAGGCTCAGATGAGTTGAGAATAGCAGAGTTAATAACTTTTAGAGACACATGAGCTGCAGTGTAGCCTACAGCGCTACACAACATATGCACACACACACACACACACGTACACATAACCTCATTTCAGAAGCAGCAAGCTCAGAACACACTGTACAGTCCAAGACATATACCAACAGCTGAGTACATACAGGTTTCACAGATATCTCTGATAAAATCTCTAATAGAAAATGACTTTACCATTTAGGTAGCTTTATAAGAGGTAGCAAACAGTTCTGTTTCCATGCATGTTGACCCACTGATCAACCGAGCCCAACTAAAAAGAATGGGAGCAAAATACTTTAAAGTGAGCAAACCCAAACTGTAATGGATCCTTAGAAACTTGAAATGAGATACGGCTCAGGTTCCACAGGAGCCACATACTAATATACATTCTAATTTTTATTTCTGAAGGTCATCCTTTTCCACATTCATTATTTCCACAATTTAAAGCCTTTTAACAAGAGTCGATAGGCTATATTACAAAGTCCATGATTGTTTCTAGATAATAGTTGGTGTTTTAATAGTTGCCTCAAAAGCCAGGTGAATTATACCTGAGTAATAATATATAATACCTGTAAAAAAAAAAATTAAGCTACCTAAATACACAACCTCTTCAGTAACAAACTGGGTGAAATCCTTTGTGGCAGCTTTGTGACCTTTTGAATCCCAGAAGTGGAAGTTCTACTTCTTTACAAACCCCCTTTTTTCTCCCCCCACGTTAAAATAACAGAAATGCTTTTAAATCATCAGCTCTAAGTGGCTAACGAGCCAGCTGCAGCTACAGGCCGTTGGCAGGACAGAAAGACGACCAGCGGGAAAAGAAGTGATAGGGGTCAGCGGGGTGTGAGAGCAGGTCAGAGCGCTACAGTGAGAAAACATTTTTATGACTGGGCAGAGGAAGTGGAGTTTCTGTGGGTGGCTACCAAAGGCGCTGTGAGTGTGTATGACTATGGATTCATGCGTGTGTGAATTATGCAAAGGGGAAAACAGAACGGCGCCTGTGGGCTCTGCACGGTATAGCACTGACAAAACACTGAGGTTAATGATCTCAAAGGCATTACTTCACTCTCTGTTCCCACGTCAGTGAGGAGGACACGGTTTGGGGCCTTTTCGACTTCTAGAGAAAAACAAGTTTTATGAACACACAAGCTTTACCTGCTCCAAACACAGAGCACGATCATTTTAATATGACTGCACTCCTAATGTAGCGTCTTCAAGGTCTCCAGGTATCACCATGAAACAAATCTATAAAGATCTCGGCAGCATTCTGAAGCTTTCTAAGATATGAGCCTTATATTCTGGTGTAAGGGGAGTTTCTAGTACTACAAACAAAAAAAAAAAACAGGGTTGTAACTCCATGCACAGTCGCACAGGGATAGTGTTAAATAAAAACACTTACCTGTTGAGTTGGGAATGCAGGGTCGTAAAGTGGTTGGATAGATGTCGGGTGCCGATCACAGAACGTGTGGAGAGAAGAGAAACATAACAGATTAGTTTCATCTGGCAGACATTTTTGTCCAAACAAATTTGCCATGAATGCTTTCAAACACAGATCTCAAGAAATAAAGTTCACCCCTTCTGAATAAAGAATTAAAAGGCATGTGCAAAAGATTTTTTTTGGTTTGTGTTTGTGTGTGTGTGTGTGTGTGTGTGTGTGTGTGTGTGTGTGTTTTCCCCGTGCCTCTGAGCTACAGTAAGTATGAAACAGGAGATTTTTAGCCTTTGGTGGAGCATGATAGGAATTGTGTTGACCTGACCTTAGTGAGTAGTACACTGCACCACTGTCAAACCTGAAGTCAGATTCAACTTGATCAAGAAAAGAAAGAGCTGGTGTGTCTAAATCAACAAGCCCTCCAACAAAAACCCATGCTGAGCGTTCCTGAATCAGCACATTAGGCCTATCATATCATCTGCAACAATACCGGTTTAAATTTTTATGTGATATGAAAGTATCCTATCACAATATTGTTGCTATAAAAACTTAATGCATTTAACATTCCTTACTGCATGCAACAACAAGACAAGCCCAGGCATGTCTGAGAGCCAGAGCAGCATGTCAGCGTCCAATAACATTTTAGCACCTAAAAAAATGAGCTACTTCAACAACCTCGAACAAAGCACAGAACTTAGGTGGAAACAAAAAACACACCACGTAGTACAACCAGGCTGCAAAGGAGGAGATGATAGCAGCTGGTGATGTGCAACCCAAATTCAAACCGATGATTCCACCGAGCATCGCTGGAGGACTCTGGTTCAAAAGCTTGACTATACTGCCAAAAGTATTCACTCACCCAAATCATTGACTTCAGGTGTTCCAATCTCATCCATGACCACAGGTGTATAAACCAAGAACCTAGGCATGTAGACTGCTTTTACAAACATTTGTGAAAGAATGGGTCGCTTTCAGGAGCTCAGTGAATTCCAGCGTGGTACCGTGATAGGATGTCACCTGTGCACCAAGTCCAAACAAAGTGGACTCTAGAGCAGTGGAGACGTGTTCTTTGGAGTGACGAATCGTGCTTCTCTGTCTGGCAATCCGATGGACGAGTTTAAGTTTGGCGGATACCAGGATAACGGTACTTGTCTGACTGCATTGTGCCAGGTGTAAAGTTTGGTGGAGGGGGGTATTATGGTGAGGGGTTGTTTTTCAGGAGTTGGGCTCGGCCCCTTTGTTCCAGTGAAAGGAACTCTTCGTGCTTCAGCATGCCAGGACATTTTGGACATTTTCATGCTTCCAACTTTGTGAGAATAGTTTGGGGATGGCCCCTTCCTGTTCCAACATGACTTTGCACCAGTGCACAAACCAAGGTCCACAAAGACTGTCCTGCAAAGAGTTCTGACTTCAACTCGATAGAACACTTTTGGGATGAATTATTTGCTTCTGGAAGAATGGTCAAAAATTCAAATAAACAGCTGTTATAGCTGCAAAAGGTGGGCCCAGATCATATTAAACCCTATGGATTAAGAATGGGATGTCACTCAAGTTCACGTGCACCTGAAGGCAGAGTGAATACTGTTGGCAATATAGCGTACATTATTCCAGATAGAAAATATTCTTCAGGTTTATTAAGTGACAGTATTGTATATTGTGCAAGCTGCTGATGAGTTACAAGGTTAGTTTAGTTATTGTTGAACTAAAGTGTTAAGCAGTTATGTCAGTGGTCCCCAACCTTTTTTGAGCCGCGGACCGGTTTAGTGTTAGAAAATATTTCCACGGACCGGCTTTTAAGGTGTGGCGAATAAATACGTCAAAATAAATGATACGACCATAACCAAGTGTGATATTTTCTACGTATAATAATAAAAAACGGGAATCCACTTTGTATTCGTATGCAACTCTATCAGCAGCGTTCTCGTAACATCCCGCCTCAACATGAATAACAGGCTCTCTGCCCACAGCGCTCCCTGGTCAGCTGTTAGAGCCATTGTAAAACATGCCTTCAAAATAAGATACACCGCAAAAACAAATACAGTAGAAATCACCTCAGTCGGATTCAAATGGCCCAGTTTGGGGTCTATTATCGAATTTCGCTGCAATGGCTTCTGCTTCATCAATGAATTTGCTTCTGCAAATTTTATAATCTGAAATTTTACTCGTAAATGCAAGTTTGTAGCTTACACTTGCCACGATTGTCCCCGGTGAAATGAACTGATATAAACACTAAAACAATTTCCAGGCGTTGTTAGTGTGTGTGTAGTTGTGCATGAACGAGCCGATGCATGGAAGTGGGCGGACAGGAGCTGAGGAGGGTTTTAGCGCTAAACTCATCCAGTTTATGCGATCACATTTAACTGGAAATTTATTACAGTGGGACCAGATTTTTCATCCGAGGTAGGTGAATATCCGACGGATTTATGTGATGATTTTATTGGAATTAATGTTAGGAAAAATCAGGACCTGCAGATGCCATCCAACTAGAGCGAAAACCCGATTTGTGCGACTTCGACTTAGGTGATTTTTACTGTATAAAGCCCATGAAAAATACAACTCACCATAACACTGAATCAGTGTAAGCCCCCTGAGCTTGTTTCTCTGATACTCATTTTTGCTGGCTTCTGGTTTGACTGGGTTCGGCCGATTTCACATGGAGCGTGGCTGCAGAGCCGCGGTGTCAAGCGCTGGAGAGTCAGTTTGATGGCTGGGTCTACCTCACTGCTATCCCCGGTGTTGATAAATAAAAATGGTAAATGGACTAGTTCTTACATAGCGCTTTTCTACTCTTGTTGAGCACTCAAAAATTTAAAGAAGCGTTATGTAGGTCAACCAACCGATTTCGTTAGACAGGCCTGAAGCTTCTGGGTTTAATTTTAGCGGTGACGTTATCATGTGAGCAGAAACGTCTTGACACGTCAAGAGGAAGTCATGGAGGGAAGTAACGGAGCGAATCCGCCCATTTTTCAAAATAAAATATAGTTTAGGCCAGTGCTTCTCAATTATTTTCTGTTACGCCCCCCCTAGCAAGAAGAAAACTATTCGCGCCCCCCACTCCCCACTGTGACTATCCATCTCTGCATAACATTTTATCCTTATTAACATTAAAGAAAAAAAGAAAGACATATGGTCAAACTTACAAAGAATAACTTTATTAAATCGTGTTTTAAGTCTGCAACAGAAAAGATTTTAAGTGCATCATTGCCTGAAATTAAAAATAAATAAATCCTTGTTTAAACTGTAAACATGTTTGACCAACTAGACACAGCAAACACACCGGTCTTTCCTCTTCTCCAACTGTAGTGACAGTGAAGCCAAGCGCTAAATACGCTTCGTCGTATTTCCTCGTCTTAGCTTTCGGGTGACTTTCTTTTGTCTCATTATCTTTGTCTCTCTCCGCTTTTCTTTTCATCCCTGTTAAAAACTTTTTCATGTTGGGGGTTGTTATGTTGAATAACGGAGGCTATAGGCAGAACGCAGTCGGAGCTTTCTGTTGACTCAACACTGCTAACCAAGGCAAACCTGTTGTCTTGTAAGTCGTAAAATGTTGCACTGTCGCAAACATGACAGAAGTAACAATGACAGCGCCACTGCCGCCTACTGTAGTGGATGCGCAATTACACTTTATACTAGTACGGCCCCCCAAAAAAAAGCCTGTTCCCCAGGGTCACACGCGCCCCCCCAGGTATCGCACCGCGCCCCCCTTTGGGGGGCGCGCCCCACTATTTGAGAACCACTGGTTTAGGCGCAGATCATAAGTAAAACGGAAATAATTTAAGTTATTTATTCTTTATGTGCGGCCCGGTACCAAATGTCCCACGGCCCGGTACCGGTCCACGGCCCGGGGGTTGGGGACCTCTGAGTTATGTTATACTTTTACTTCAAATTTCCAGGGAAACCCTATCGAAGCTCACATTCCTGTTTCTTTTATTTAAGGAGCATTTCTAAATTGCGAGCTATAATCTCCTCAGCTGAAACGGAGTTGTGCCTAGATTACTGTAATGCCCTGTTTCCCGGCTTAGATAAATCGCCTCTTTCGCGTCTCTGAGCGTTGCAAAATGCTGCAGCCAGATCATTAACATCTAGTAAGCCAGATCACGTTATTCCTGTTTTATTCTCTTTACATTGGCTCCCGGTTGATTTTAGAATTCATTTTAAAATTCTCATACTTACTTACAGAGCCCTTAATGGAGAAAATCCAGACGATTTATCTCAGTTTCTTGTTAAATACACTGCTGCTCTGCGTCTTCATTCGCATGCTCAGAATTTATTAGCTGTTCCTCATATGAGATTAAAGACTCTGGGGACTCTGTGGAGTCCTTCAAAAAGCAGCTGAAAACTTTCCTGTTTAACCAGGCCTCCTGTTGAGATTCTTTTGTTAATACTGTTTTTATTAAGTGTTCATTTACACCCCTACAGCATATAGATCTTTTTCAGTCCACATCTGAATGCAGGTGGCATAATGCTGGCACAAATAAACCCAAATTATGACTGGGAGATATAAAAAAAAATAGATAAAAAAATATAAAGTATAAAAAAATATTTAAAAAATCTTTAGATTACTCTCAAATATTAATATTGGTAACATCCTAAAAACAGTATTAGTCAGGCTGCATGAAGCAAATCAAACTTTACTGAATCCGTATTGGCATCAATACTAACCTGATCATGGACAACAAACATTATTCATCCTATTTGTTAAAGTTCATCAAAAAAAATGTTTTTTTCTTTGTCAGTTACACTGATTCATTGATGGCGAGCTGCTGATCAGCTCCATACAGTAAGGTGAACTGATCTGGGAAAATTGGTTCAGAGTTACAGTTTGATGCCAAAACAGCTGAATCATTAAATTCCTGATCAGAAGCCATTCAGACTGGGAAAAATCCCACCAGTGACTCACTCCTGCAAATCCATGCAGGTTCTAAATATGCCTGCAATTCTTTTCACTTCACGTTCCCCACTGATTAAAAACCCTCCTAGTGTTTTGAGCACATCCCACTCAGTCACAGAACCAGTTAGAGCCAGCAAGATAAAATAAATAAATGGAGGAATTTATTGACCACAGTGGTACGCTACTGATAGGCTTCTGCTGTGATCTGGAGTCTCCTAATTATGATGTTTTAGTCACATGCTGGGCAGCGATTAAAGCCTAATAAAGAAAAAATCTGTCCATGAGAGCTTCATTCATGCTGCTCGGTGCTTCTGTGAACTGAGGACGACCCTGAAAGCTGTGTTACAACACGTTTGAGAAGTGATTCAGAATGAGTAAACACAGATAATGGAAGCTTATCTGGAGCTGCAAAGACACAGCAAAATAAAGAAGCAACAACAACTGACAGGCACTCCACTATCCCACGATTAATGTCTAAGAAGGGGAAGAGGAAATATTTGTTTGCTGGCACTAAGATGCAAGATGGTTCCCTCAAAGTCACATTACACATTGCACGCACTTGTGTGACTGTTTATTCCTGCTCGTGTTTAAGCTTCCATGATGTCCGTGTGACCCAATCTGCAATGATTTCAGACACTTTTCAGGAACGTTTGAAGAGTGAATTAAAAAAAAAAAAACATGCAGCGCAAGGACAACTCAACTCTGAGATAACGTGGTGTTTTTTTATAAGCAACCTTATGTTTGCGACCACTGGATATGACTCAGTACCTATCAAGGCCATTAAGGCTGATGTGAGGAGGTGGAACAGACAAAGAAGGAAGGAAAGGCATGAAGGGGCAGAGGGAGGGAGGTGCAAGAGCTGAAAGCATAATGTAACAAAGACAAAAATATGAAAAAAGGATATGCAGTCCTGTGTTTTAAAAAAGCAAACACAAAACAGTTTCTTTTAAATGGATCCTCAAAAATGTATTTTTAAAGAGAACTGGCTTCAGAAGAAGCAGAAGAATTAGGAAGAGAAAGAGCCAGCTGTGAGATACAGATCAGTAAAATCTCTCCTGCTACTACACAAAACATGACCGAGCAGTCACGATTGCTCAGTCATGCTGTCCTCGCAAATTACTCCAGCTCTGCCTGAGGACTTTTAAATTCCTTATTTTTACACTTTATCAAATACAAATGAATATTTTTTTAGAAATCTTACTATATACTAAAGAAGCACTGGTTATTTTGGAGGCTAGTTTGAGGTGCTGCTGAACTGAACTTGGAGGTATTTTGTTTAACCAAACCTAATTATAAATATTCATGAATCCCACCTTTATTGCAGGACTATGATACTGCATTAGTTTTAGCTTGTTATACTTAATTAACTGGCAACTAGGGGCGCACAACATTGCCAAACATTAACAGCGGTCAATATATAAGCCTTGTTGATTGGCATCAGCCTATCAGTGGCTGATATTTATCTGTTCTGTTATATCAGTCATGACACAGTTAAAACAGGATGGGAGAAGCAAAACACGGTGGAGGCTCTGTGATGGTTTGGGGCTGCATTTCAGCCGGTGGTGCTGGAGATGTTGTCAAAATTAATGGAATTATAAACACAGACAAGTACCGTCAGACTTTGATGCACCATGCAATACCATCTGGAAAGCATCTGATTATCAGTGGCTTCTATTTTCATACTGCCAATGCAGTAAAAGCATACCTGGATAGCAAAACACACAGTGGAGCACCATCAGTCATGAACTGGCCTCTCCAGAGCCCAGACCTCAACATTACTGAAGCAGTGTGGGATCATCCTGACAGAGAACGGAACAAAAGGCAGCCAACATCCAAAGAAGAGCTTTGAATGTCCCTCAAGAAACCTGGAGAACTATTCCTGAAGACTGCTGAAAGAAATCACAAGAAAACTTGCCTAAGAGAGTTTAGGCTGTGTTGAAGAATAAAGGCAGTCTTACTAAACACTGACTTTTAAGATTGTTAGAATTGTACAAACACTATTTTTGCCTTATATACTGTATTTCCATCTATGTTTGCACACGCTTACTTAAACTGTTGCGCCTATTTCCCGTTTTCCTACCGTGATATAAAGAAATGCAGGGAAATTCAAGACTTTTGCACAGTACTGCATATGCATATTAGGTACAAAATGTGGATAAATGTAACAAAATCAAATCTGTAGTAAATTTTATGGCATTATGTTAAAAGCTGTTTAAAACCAAATGGAACTAAAGCCTTCAAAATGACTACAGACACCAATAGTGTTAACATAAGCTTCACCAGGACTCTATATATTGCTGGAGTGCAGGATCCACATCAACTATTTAGTACATTTTGAGCCATGCAGAGGAAGTGATTAGTGTGTGTATCGATTTTTGGAGGTGTCATGCGTTAATAAAACCCCTGATTAATAATACAGTAAAAAAAAAAAAACAAAAAAAAAAAAACACCACTATTGTTAAAGCTGCTTCAACGACTGCAACCTCTGAGAAGAAGCAACCTGCCAAGCCCAGCAGTCACCGATAGCATAACTTCAAGACTGTGTAAACAGAGAGAATGAAAATAAAATTCACATAGTTAGGCCTCTATGCAGCATCCAAAAGTATAATTTCACTCCTAATGCCAATTCAAACACTGTACACACTCACGCGCTCAAATCACATACTGCGATGTCTGCACCGCCTCACTGCACGCGTGGAGAGCCCACACACACGCTGGCCAATCAAAAACCTGTCATGAAGAAAAAGGGGTGTGTGAAGGGGAGTGATGCATTCAAAGGAGCCCCTAAATGGTGACCCCCGAACCCCAAGGTTGCTACGGTGATGCAGTCGCTATCTGCCAGAGGCTGCTGTTACCAGGGCAATGAGGCATGGTCCACACTCTCTTCTAACGGGTCCTCAGGCCCCTTTGAGTATCAAGTTGGGGGTCAGTGGCACATACACAGCCAAGAACACACACTTGTGAAATAAGTTCTTTGTGCGCTTAAGCTGCTGAGCAATCAAGCTTGAAGAATGGGCAGGTTTCATTTGACGTGAAGGGGAGCCTGCACCAGAGTCTTAGAGCTACACAGCAACTGAAAAAGCTGAAACACAAATCAGACTTTGCATTAAAAAGGTTCACCGAACCTGCCTTCCTAACTTTCATGTCTTAGAGCAAACAGTTCAATATGAAGTCTTTTTCTTGCCCCAGGTCTCCCCACCTCTACACTTCTGATGCTGTCTTGACTTTTACCCTCTGCTCACAAGAGTCCCATCATCCTTTCACCATTTTTTCTCCCTCTGCCTCCTGGCCTGTTTTTCCTCACCTCCCTTCTGCTACACAAAGAGCTCCTCTCCATCTGATGCAATTACAGACACCACTTACATTTAAGAAGCCAAAGGCCAGGCTCTACAAAACCAGGCTTGATCAGTGAGACAGACTTGAATGTGGTTAACTTTTGCAGCTACATGTTCCTCTTTGTTTTGTGCACAACATTTTAGGTTGGTCTGTGTATAAAATAAACTCTGCCCTATACTTAAAGCCAGTCAAAAAGGTAATTATGTGTGTGAACAACTTTCCGCACCGGTGCTTACATTGTTTGCTTTAATCATAACCTGCAAAGCACGCGGAAACCTTTAGGCTAACCCTTTCCGCAGACAAATTCATCACTGCCGTTCTACTTTTCCAATGCAGCAGGAAACAACGGCGAGAGACGTGTCACGTCCTGTGGCTGGACAGGGAAACAATCGCAAAGAACAATCTAAGGGAGGCGACTGGATGCGGCAGCTGTCCAATTAAGAGCATTTCTCCTCTGGGTTCTGAGTGTGCTGTCGAGGGTCTGGGGTGTGGGGAGGATGGTGACGGGGACGGGAAATGGAGCAGGATGTAGTTGACAGAGCCAGCTCCCACAGGATGTTGGGAAATGTATGGCTAACAAAGGGTTAGCTCATGGTTAAATGTCTGAAACATGATCAGGCAGAGGAAGTTAACCTAGAAGCAAGAGTTGAATAAAATTGAACAAGTTGGTATTAAAAAGAAGGTCATGTACAGAGCCTATCAGCATATTCAGATATTCTTTCATTCCGATATCCGACTTCCTCCACTACACTTTTTTCTATCTCTGTTCATTGCTGAATGGATCATTCTTCTCCCTCCTCACACATCACTGCAACTTCTTCCGTCTGCCGGAGTGTACATATCAACAATCTGGTACATGCGAAAAGCCGGAGAGCTGTTGCCACAACTGTGAACAACTGAGCATTCACAGAAACACAAAAAAATGTAGAAACACACACATTTCCATAAAGCAAAGGTTTCTTTTTTCCAGCTCCCCGCATTTCCTCTTCTTCTTCCTCTTGCATCTAAAAACATCCACAATTTGGGAACGTGGCACTGACCATAAAGCAATGAAGTCAATGAGTAAAATAATAATGATACAAAAAAAAAACCTCGAGACCTTCAGAAAGGCTGAACAGACCCACTACTGTTGAGAATGCATTTTAAACATGAGAGTACGCGAATACATAGACGCAGAGTCAAACTGCGCTTTGACGGCGGTGGTCTGAGTGTGCGTGAGACCAGACGTTTTCTCACACTCCTCAGCATTTGATGCCTAATTCACACTTATTATCAGCATGGGAAAAAAAATTGACAAGGGCTTCAATTATGGATATAACCACACACAAATAGACACACACACATGTATTTAACATAAATCAAGCTGCGCTGTCTTTCCGTTCATTGGGCTTAAAAACATGTGATCATGCTGAAGCCCATGACTGCTAAAGCTCAGTCAAACAAAGGGACGGACACAGGAATGAAGGGGTACAACAAAAAAAAGAAGATGATAAAGAAGTACAGATTTGTTTAATACTGGCCACTAGTTTTGAGAAAGCTGCTGTATCACGAGGCAGCTGTGTGTGTGTGTGTGTGTGTGTGTGTGTGTGTGTGTGTGTGTGTGTGTGTGTGTGTGTGTGTGTGTGTGTGCGTGCCTGGACAGCATCAGTGGAGGGCTGCAGTAGAGGAAAGACAGCAACAGAGGGTTATCACTAAATGTCACCACCACACAGCAGCAGGGTACACTGACCGCACATTCATCTCTCAGAGGTTCAGCTCTACATGTGAGGCTGGGAAACGCAATCTGTAACAGCAAAGACTGCATGTGTGATTGCGTCCACGAATGAAGGAAACATTTTCTCACAATCATCAATGGGTCCTGTAAGAAGGACACAAAGCGCAGTTTCCAACTTGGATGTTATTCTCATAACTGCCCACTTTAAGCCAGGCTAATTCTGTACTCAGTACTTACACTACAGAGATCTGAGAAAGCTGATTTCTGGAAAATTAGCAGTTTCCTAAGCACCCCCATAAAACATTACAGCCATGGAGGAGTCCCATAATTAGAGCCCACGGGACTGATTCCTGTGTTTACATTTCACTGGACATAGAAACCAGCTTTTAAAATTGTTTATGAAAACCAAAGTTTAGATATCTGTGTGTGGCTCTACAAGCCACACACAGCCTAAACTGACCCAAAAGACCAAGTTTTCAGGACTCTGTGTTTCAAAAATTCTCATTAAAGTAGCAGAAACTTTATTTATGTTGACCTATAGCTAAAAATGTGTTAACAGGCAGAGGACAGGTAGCATTTGAACTGCGGGGTGGGTGGTGCAGGATCCTGGTATTGTGCTTGCTTTCTTTGCCAAACTGTCATGGCTTACTGAATAGAACAAAGCCATGTTTAAAGCTATCACTAACACCGGTGAAATGTGGGAATAGTCCTTAAACACCAACACTGGCAACTTAATTGCAAAAGCTACCCGTCAACTGCATCACAGACAATCATTAAGGGAACAACACTCTCACCTCAATGATTAGTTTCTTATGGATGTTTTTCCTTTTCTTTATGATAACAAAAAATAAAAATGTAAGGACAGTACATTGTTAGCTTAAGCTAAGCTGGGCTGGAGGTAAACAGCAATCTCTTTGTGGTTGGTGCCATCACAAAGCAATCATTTCCACAGATGAGATCACAGCCGTTAGCCTAACTAAAGAAAAATGTTGCCATTAATACTCAGTGATTACAAATCAGCTTAGTGTAAAGTCTTCACAATGTCGACACAGTGCAAAAGCAATGGAGTGGGTATGACAACGATGCTGATAACCGCATTTTATGACGCCAACCATAAATTAACAGCTGTTTACTCTCATTATCAGTTATTTTGATAAGAAACTAAATTAATGAAGAGACAGGAAGAACAAATCTGTTCCGGTTTTCCTGTACGAGAAATGGAGAAAACACACACACAAGTGAGGAAAAGGATGCAGCATTTGCACAAAGGCCGGTTATTATATTCCCATCAAGGTGCTTCAGGTTTGGAAATCTAACACTGCATGTGCTACAAGCCCACACTCGGTTTTGGTATATACTAATGTGACCACTTTCCATTTACAGTGTCACAGTGACCCACAAGAAAAAAAAAAAACACAGCCAGGGAAAAGTAGTGCATTAGTGTGTGTATGTCCATGTGACTTATGGTGTTACTACATTTCAAGCTGTCTGTGCGGTGCAATGGGTCGGTAGTAGATGTGAGCTCATACAATGGGCCTCTTTGTGAGATTGGGTGATGGGGGGAAGAGATTAAGTAATATGTGAACTACAAGTGCTGCCAAGCCCAGTGACATTGTAGCTCCACACAGTTCAAAATGCAGTAAGTTAATCTGTCAGTGCAAAAGGATTATTCTTTGCAAAATCTGTTTTTTCAGGGGCATTTTTCATGTTGTAGATGCATTTATGAGATATTTATTACTAATTCTAGAATTCCACAATGTCTATGCACACATATTACATCAATGCTTCAACTGAGTGTGCAAAAAAAAAAAAAAAAAAAAAACCTTTCTCAAAGTATTGGGGTGCGACCTTTAATTGCCTAACCACACATGTGGCAAAACTTAGTCAACTGCACCCAAAGCGCTCCGCCCAAACTCTGGAAGCAAGAGGAAAACTATTGGGGTTGAGTCCAAACCACAAACCGCTGTGTCGCTTCAAGCCCCTGAAAAATATGAACCCCAACTTCCCAAAGTCTTTGGCTGAAACAAAGCGATGAGACAAAGAGAACTGCTTAGACCTCGTGTGTCACCTCCCTGCTCCTGAAACTGCTTCCCCTCCCATCCACTCCCTCAGCCCGCAACCACATGAAAGACCTACTGGGTTGGGTTCCCATATGGTGAAGAGACAGGGGTGTGTGTGTGTTTAGATGGTTTAGCCAGTTAAGGGGGCTCCCTCCGACCTAATGCCCCCAGCCTTAAGAAGCCACTCAGACAGCTGTTTTCTTGAAGAGCCACACTCTCCCTTTCCAGCACGCACCAACAATGCACACTCATCTTAGACCAATTAGGACACCCAGTTACGCTATTAGTCCTGTTAACAATAAACTCCCTACTAGTTCCTCCCCTTCATCCTGCCCGTTTTCAGTCCGACCTCTCCGAATTCCCCTTCTCCTTTTTGTTTCCATCAATCTTGTTTAAAATGTTGAATCCCCAAATAGTTTGATGCCACAAGAAAAACAATGGGGGGAAAAAAAAAAAAAAGAGGCAGCTAAAATGCTGCTTAAAAATCCAAACAAACAAGGGGCTCATAGCTGTGGTGTTCAGTTATGAAGTGTAGCAAAGCTGCAACAATTGCAGTTTTATAAATAGTGTGTAAATTTATCCCGAGTTCCCAAATGTTTCTAAAAAATGCTTTCATCACTAGTTTCTTTTGTGCATGTTTCATGTGTGCACTAAAATTTAAAGTTTCCCATCTTTTAAACACCTCAAATCCCTCATTTAGTTTTCTTTTTTTTTTTTTTGCATTTTACCATCCTCTCACCTTCTCAACCCCTCCGACCTTACCCTCTCGTTTCCCCTCGCTTCCCGTCGTGCCTGCTTCTCTGTCTATTGAGCCACTGAGTTGCAACTGTTGCAAAACGGTCAGCATGCTGGGAGAGCTCAACACTGGCCAATAATGTTTGTGTGTAACTTCACTGGTCTTGCCAGAGAGAATTAGCCTCGTCTCACTCTCCCCTCCGTTGTGTATAGCCCAGTCTGACTTGTCAGCCTCAATGGCACAGAGATCAGTCCACAAAAACACTTTAAGAAAAGATGCACAAACAAGAGAGAAGGAGAGAGGAAGAGGGAGGATGATGAGTGGACAAGGAAGAGAGGGAGGAGGAGATGTGCTAAATACCACAGCTTGACAGACTGGTTTGGAAGTTCAGTCAAAGGGAGTGGACAGTGGACAAAGAGGAGGACATTACAGTGATATAACAATGTCATACAGTACACACTGAGTCTGCACACACCCCACGATTACAGTATGAATACAAGCATGTTTGCATCTGTGATCAGGGTTTGTTTGTGAGTGTGATCGGCACTAAAATTTTCTTCAATATCAAAAAACAAAGCGAGAAATAAAGACAGAAACACTGACGAGAGCAGCTTTAACGACCAAGCAGCAAACCGGGTGATAGGACACCAAACAAAGACCAGATTTCTTCATGAATGATTGAAAAAAAAAAAAAAAAGGGAGAAATACTGAGGGATTTCACTTTTTCTTCCAGCCCTAGGGGATCTGAAATTTCCATTGAGACCACTCATCACTGCCTCAGTCTTCCCACAACAAAGACCCTCAGTCTCATCTCCAGACATCCAGGGGCTCAGGGGCCCAAAGCTCTGGTCCCTCAGGCCCAACAGTCCTTACCGGCCCTATTAACCTGCCTCACCACCCCAACTTCATTCAGGACCTTTGGGACTCTAGACCCAAGTTTTTCCAAACGGTTGGGGGTGGGGTGGAGGAGAGGCCCTGACAGTAAGAGAGGCAACTAACAGGGTGAAATCAGCTCAGTTCCAGCAGAGAGTAGATGAACACTGTTGGGGTTGAGGGTACTTAACTGGAGAGAGGAGGGGTTTTTCTTTTATGTGGCGCCGCCCTGCTAGCTACTGTGGGCCCCACTGAGGCTAACGGATCAAACGAAGAAGGAATGTGTGTGTGTGTGTGTGTGTGTGTGTGTGTGTGTGTGTGTGTGTGTGTGTGTGTGTGTGTGTGTGTGTGTGTGTGTGTGTGTGTGTGTGTTAGAGTGCAATAGATAGAGAGATCTAAGGATCAGAGGAGGCAGACGGGCAGACTGTGGGTGCTTTTCATTATGCTAACTTATTCTTCTTTGTGTCCTCTCTCTCCACCTGTGACCCGGAAATCTTTCCCCCTCTGCCATCACACAGGATTTTCCAGTCGCTAAAATACAGCACATGGAAATCACCTGAGGTAGGACGTAAGTAAGTCAGGGGTAGGACTGAAATTACACGAAAACACTGCACATACAGTGCAACCTGAAACATATGTACCCGAAACAAGCAAAATCGCTCTGAGATAGGAACCACATGCTTCTCAATCAGCAATGAATTCAACACAAGCGAAACTGCCCTACAGTGGCTTCAGCCCATATAATACCGCTGACAGGTGCACAATAATAGTTACCTGATACACCGGTACCAGTGCAGCTGGAACCACGGCCTCCAGACTCTTTCAGTATGATGGCACCTGTAACTCTACAAGCTGCTGCATGAAAACAGGCCCGAGAGGCAACATATCAGATGTCTGTTTTTCCATACTCTACTTTCATTCATGTAAAAAAAAACAAAAAAAAAAAAAAGAAGAAAGAAAGAAAGAAAATTGGGACATTGGAATACCAATATTCATTTCATTTGTGTTACTTTTTATCCTCGGTTTTAGCCAAGGGGCAACATCTGGAGCTGTAAAATGATGCCAATTGAGAAGTACCAAAAACTGCACTTCCTCTAATGGCCACTTGAGGCTGGATACAAAAGCGAGTCAATTCCCACTGACTGTATGTTAAAAATCCCCAAATGTACTGCATTAAAAAGCACATTTATTACCAGGTATACAAACGGCTTCCTCCTTTGTAATAACTCGGAGGAGGGCAAATTTTTTTATAGTTCATGCATCTTGATATTGGAGTTTGCAGAGTGGGAGCTTTGATTGATTTAGGGATATGAATGCTTTAGCCTATCAGAATTAGTTAACATAAGCGCATGGATGAGTGCCTCTGCAAAAGCACAATCACACAAAAAGGAACTGAAAAGCAATCCAACAGACACAAATAGTTCTCTCATTTGATGACGACGGATCAGTGTAGCTGCTCCACACACACAATCGAAGTCTGTCCCATTCATGCTGCATGTCTGTGTTACAAGTGCCCGTTATAGGTAGAGATTCAACATGAAAACTTAGCAAGGCAGATTCAGTTTATCATGATTCTCACAATCATATAAATGGAATTAATGCAGTAGTGTTTATATCCTATCTGGTAACAGTTCCTGGGTTTTGGTTTGGATGTAACCATAGATTGGCATACCTTTTTTGAGCCATATCTGACAATCTGAGCAATTTTTATCCAACTATGACACACATATGGTGTGAAGTGACACAGTATAACCCCCCAAAAAAGTATTTGTCAGAATATTCTGCTGCTTCATTTTCTTTCTGGTAGTTTCCTTCAACATCAACATCATCATCATCAACATCTGCAAAGCTTCTGACTTTTTGGTGACTTGTAACTGAGACCAGGGAACACACCAAATCAAACAGCTATGATGGTGACAGCCTGTCTCACTGAAGCACACACACACACACACACACACACACAAACACACACTCCTTTCATACACGGAGACAGAAGGTCAAAAACACACAGCTGAGTCAATATACTGGGACATTAGCTGGCAGCAGCCTCGAAAACTAAAAGGTTTGACCATTCAAATCCAAGAGGCCTTCACTTCATCTGCAACAGCTGTTTGAGCCGTTTGGTTCAGGAGAAGCTGAATTGAGTAAGCATCTTATCAGGCAGCAAAAAAAAAAAAAAAAAAGGGTTATATTTATTATCAGAGAAAAGCTTGAGACAACAACAACAACAACAACAGTAGCAGCTGAATGACAGTGTAGCTCTAATGCATGAGAAAAACTGACTCACATAAAAGTTCACAAGAACTGAAGTATTAAAAGACAGGCTCAAATATCAACAATTAAACATAATTAAAAGGAACTTGTAATTATTGTTATTCATAATTCCACATCGCCAATTATCATTCCACACCTATCTGTTTTTAGAGCACACACACACACAAACACACACACACACACACACACACACACACACACACACACACACACACACACACACACACACACACACACACACACACACACACACACACACACCTCATTTCCTCGTCTTTTCAGCTTCACATGCAGCCTCCATTACTGGGCAGTAACAGGAATGGGCGTGCAGACTCCAGCAGGGCTTAAGGAGATTAACCATTCTGTAGCCGTATGAAATAATATTCCTCATAATCCCCATCACTGACTCCAAAAATCCCTTCTGACTGTGTGGCAAGGGAGGGCCTCGATTATGTGCTCTCTTGTTCTTTTGAACACATATGCACACACACACGAAAATACACGCATGTGGACAAAACGTTTAGCAGTGTGTGTGTGTGTGTGTGTGTGTGTGTGTGTGTGAGAATACTCACACTAATCAACATTTTTTTTTGTTAACAACAAGGACAAGTTAATCCAAAAATGCTGATACATTCCCTCGCTCTCTCTATGTCAGTAATACAACAATCCTGCAACACATTAAGTTGGACTATTGAAGCAAGCTGCATCCTTGTCTCCATCCACTTTCACTTAACAGAAGCTCTGCTGCTGTGCGTGCCCAACCATGCTAAGACTGTATGCAAATGTGTGCATTGGTTAATCACAATTAGAGCCTTGTTTTGTCCTCAAGCAATTTATCTACAAACTTGTGAATGTGTGATCTAGTCAAATATCAGTATTAAGAGAAATAAGAATAAATGCATCATATCATAATCAACCATTATTAACATCAATTAAGATGGCTGATCTGACATACTGTTTTTCTGAGGAACAACAGAGAATCAGTCTGTCCAAGGACAGTCACTCTGCATGTCTACCAGGAGTTTTTCTTACTCTCTTTATGAGTTATGATGCACAAACCTTGCATTAAAAAGCATAATTGTGATCCCACACGACCACTTCAAGTCCAGTGGCTTATTGCTAACATATGTTTATCCAAGTTATTATTCTGTTTTGAGTGTTGATAGATGTGTGGACATGTTGCAACCAGTCTTTGAACCTCATTTTCCCCCTTAGGCAAGGTTCCGGTTCAATAGACAACATTACAACAACAAACAAAATCCTGGTTGCTGTGCGTTAGCCTAGACGCCCATCAGCGACCCCTGGAAACCAGTGGTTACAAGGGGAAAAGGTATATTCCCTGATTGGCTGGCAAATGGTTGCTGGTAGTCACTATGAAATTGGTTGATGAAGCCCAAGTCATATAGACCCCACCACCACCACCACCCACCCCCACAACCACAGGGGTTGCTAGGGAAATTATATATTACCCTAACTGGTTGGCGAGTGGTGTATTCCCCAACTGGCAGGTAAAACTGGTTGCAAAGAGGCAGACAGTGCTGCAAATACAACTTCCCTGGAATTGTAAAACAAATCCAGTTTTTCCTTGCTTTTCTGACTTCACTACTGGAACACGCTCAACTGGGGAGTGATGACACTCCCAGCTCCAACGTCCGACTTCCAAAGCAACAAACAGAACAAGTTTATTTTTAACCTGCACTGTCATATTACCTCAGCAATGACTCATAAATAACTACACATAAATGTTGGGGGAATCTGTTTGTTTCAAGTGCCTGAAAAAAAAAAAAAAAAAAAAAAAAATCAGATTTTTAAATCACCAAATGTTGGTATGGGTTTGAAAAATCCTATATCAGTCAAACAAAATCTGAAAGAGGTGAACAAAAAAAAGGAAAAATGAGAGAACTAACACAGAGTGGAGAGACAGAAACAGAATTCGGTTGTTGCAAGAGGTGTACACATTGGCCCAGAATGGTTGTGCCTGCTATTCTGGGTCAAACATATGCAAAAATCTCACAACAATCAGCTCACAGATATCATTGGCTGTGTAAGTAGTACTTGGGCAGTAGCAGCCTTTATAAAACAGAAAGTGTACTGTAAATGCATTAATTTATATAAATGCATCTCTAGTCTTACATTCATACAGGACTTTATTTGGTACCATTCAAACTTCTATCTGCCGCACCTCCATGGATAACATGCATGTCTGTGGACTGCAGAAAAAGCCAGAGTACCCAGAGAGAGAACATGCAAACTCCACACAGAATGGGTTTGAATCTGTAACCTTCTTGTTGTGAGGTGACCGTGCTAACCACTCCATCACCATGCCGCCCAAGTACTGACGGATGGAAGCCCGAAGGAGCACAAATAAGTTTAAGTGACCGCACGCACGCATACGCACAATGAGGTCTCTGTGGTTGCAGCCGACAGTTAAAGCTCCTACAGAGGAAGATTCAGTAGTCAAAGGGGATTCCTTTATGGAGTATGTCATATTTCACAGTGGCAGACACTTTCTCACACATGTGAACACCCTGCAATGAGAGACAGTGATGAATGATGAGCTGAGAAACTGCTTCGGACAACTTAAGGAAAGAAAAGCCTCACATTGCGGCCCATTTCTTTGGAGTAATTAATGGTAAAAATAGCAAAGTAATAGCAAAGTAAACAAATCAACTAAAAACTCAGTATGTGTCGTCACACAGTGTTGTACAATGTTCTTAATAAAAATGTAATTGTTTTTATGTAAATTGACCCCAGGAAGAGTAGCTGAGGCAGCACGCTGCAGATGCTAATGCGGATCTAAATAAACAAACAAACAAACACCTGTTGCACTCGGGAATTTTTCTTCCAACTATGTTTGAAAGTGGTCAGCTGTTTTCTCCGATGACTTCTAAACCAAACAGCTAACTGTCTGAGATGCAGAGAGGGAATAGAAAGGCTCAGACGCTTCAGCCTCCCTCCTTCTGACATCCCTTACTCGGTAGTCATGCATCTGTTCCTACAGCTGTGATGTTATCATGTTGACAAAATCTGTCCAGACATGCAGTGTAAACACCTGTCAAAGTACCCAATCCCACATTTGTGGCAATTTTCACTATAGTAGGTGACTCTGGGAGCAAATTTTACCATCACGCTGCTGCAGCTGGTAACAATACAGATGACCAAAACAGGGAGAGAGAGCAGTCTCATGTTAAGTCGCATACATCTTAGTGACTAGTCAGACAGAAAGATAAACAGGTCTGATTAATTTGTGGGTTGCTGAAAATGAGCCAGTAAAATTAGTCAGGAGAAACTTATATTTATGGTACTGAGTCAAAAACTGTTCAAACAAACAAAGGCAAAGACAAGATTTGTATGATCTCAACATTTAGCAGGCATATTTTACACATAAAATCCAGACCTGTCGACATCTTTCACTTAAAAAAAAAAAAAAAAAAACAAAACAAAAGTAGGAGCAGACACATGTCGGTATCCACCAGTCTGCACAAATATGTTTTCATTTTTTATTTACTACAACTTCTCTTTAAGGCCGAGGTTTAAGAGTTTAAAGACTAAAAAACTCAAAAGTGCTCAGCAGATGGAGACTGCCTTCACATATTCTACTAAACTCTGCAGTTGAGCAAGCCTCTCCACTTTATTATGTTCTGTTATTAATATAGGTCTAATGGAAACAGTGACGAGTGAGGTGGCACAGACCATTGTTGACCATACAATTGCCAGACAAAAATGCAACAACCAAAGCCACATAATGTAATCACTAATGGGAGTCATAAAGTAGGTGGAGGGGTATATATATATATATATATAGTATGAAATAACCTAGGTCAACATGATAACAGTGGACCCTCTGACCACTGGCGGGAAAGGATTGCGTTACAGTTCTGACAAAAATAAATCTTTTTGGGAGAAGTATGCACTGATTTCCCATTCTAATGATCCTTCTAGATTCCCAGCAGCAACAGTAAACACAACAAACCACAGAGCTTTCACAACACCTTCCCTCAGACCAACATCATTTCAAACCAACACTGCTGACAATGAATGCATGTCTGCAACTCTTCCATCATAGAACTGGGGAAACCCAACTAATAATTTTTTTTATTTTTTTTATTTCTAATACTTTTTTTTATTGCCAGACTATCAATATTACAAGCAACGGGTTCAATAAGCACTGTCAGTTGCACAATGCACATGTCGTAATAAGCCAATCCAAAGATTTGTTTCATCAAGTATTAAACATTACATCTGCTAGTCTAAGAAAGAAAATAAAACCTTGATGAGCCTCTTGTCCCTCAGCTTGTTTACTCAGCTGAGGAAATTCAAGCTGTCGAATGTCACCAGTGTTTACGAGACTAAAAATATGCCTGAAAAGAGCCAGCCGACAGCTGTTTCTGAAGAATTATCTGCCGGTCCATATATAGCTTCAACCCGGCCTCTGCCGTCACAAGTTTTAAAATGCAAATATTCAGATTCATCTGTTGCATTTAATCCTTTATCCAAAAGATGCATCGGTAGTCCCGGCTTCATGCGATCTATATTCTGCAGTGTTATTTTCTGACAAGTGACCCATTACATTTCACTTCTTTTTAATGTTACACACTCCATACCACCAAAAGAGGTTGAGTGCATGGCTGTGTGCTTCTGTCTGTGTGTTCCTGCGTGCGCTTTGGTTAAGTGGCACAAGTGACAGATGTGGCAGAAAAATCCTTGTTTATTTTTCCTCAGGCAGTCATTCAGTCAGAGCGTGCGTGTGTGTGTACAGTGTGTTTTTCAGGCCTTGAGTGCAGCTTGGTGCAGATACAAGGTAACAATAGCCTTTATATTCCTGTTAGATGAGCTCCCACCTGTTGCAGTATGCCATTATGTACTGTATGGAATGGATATGCCTCCCTGTCGGCCCATCTTCCTCTCTGTCTGCCCCTTGTACACATCACTGACAAACTATAATCTAATACATGATAAAATGCATCCTTTATTTTACTCCCAACGGATGGTCGTGCAGCTTTACATGACACTCTTTTTGATTCTGTAACTGTATAAAATAAACATGAAACGCTGCAGCAGGTTTGCCAGCGTCGTACACCTGCTGCCCTGTCAGATACCAGCATGGCATGCCCTGTTATGAATCAGTTTATACCAACTGCAAACAAGTTTTTCTCTACATGCTGCTTTATGTGACGTGTAATAACACATGCAGGATGCAGTCAATAGCAGCGTACTGTATGTTCAGTGGAGCTGCCACAAAAAAAAATATAAATAAATGTACCAGTCAAGAGAAAAAAAGATGACATTTAAAGGACACAAATGCTAGACTTTTGGTAGTAACTTCACTCACTATACTCCTATATCTACAATCGGCTGCATCGCAGCAACCCTGCTGAGCCCTTCCCTGTACGCCAGACAACAACATGTAAAACAACATTCCTGCAGTTCTTTTTACTCATTGTGACGGCTCTAACCAGATATATGAACCCACATATATACACACATTCTCCCAGACATTCATAAATCTTAAACACTGTTAGATAAACTGAAGATCAGTCAATGCAGCAGAGGTTGTAAGGTATGTAATTACAATGTACTAATTAAGTGAAAATGCAGAAGTGTTTAACTGCTGGTTAAACTAAAATTGCAACAATTAAAAAAAAAGAAAATCAAGACAAGAATGAACATCAAGCACATTAATAGAAATGCATGATTTAAAAAAAATAGGTGGAGGAAAAGCAAATATAAGAGAGAAAGGAGGGACGTATGGAGCGTGACAAAAACGGATTATAAAAGAGACAGAAGAGCAGGGTCCGTGTCTTTGTTGTGGTCGGCATAGCAGTAGATGGGTTACCATCAAAGTGTAGAGGATGGACAGAGATGAGAGAGGAAAGGTCTGGAAACCATATGAAACAACAGGAAAGGAGAGAGAGCGAGAGAGAGGAAGTGACTTTAAACCAGAGGAAGGGAAAGCAGAAAAAAAAAGGAGAGTGACTGACAATAAAATATGCTGAAACGTAATTTCACACTGTGAGCTCAGGCTCACGCAGAGGCTGTGAAAATGTTTTTGCAATATTTAACCTAAAAGGCATACTTGTACATCTTTAGTTTCTGTGGATAAACGTTGAGGAGCAGAGCCAAGCGCACCATTTCACTCGGGATCTGCTGACAGTTTAGCTTTTGTTTGTCTCTGTGTAGGAAACACATTTGGAAACGAACATCAGGCCATTTGGGACACTTTTCCTCTGAAAACAATAGCTGTGTAAAAACTCGGCCATGACCTCGACTTGAATTCTCCAACAGCAGTCCAAATGTAATGCATCTGTGTAAAGCGCTTTAAGTGTACAAATATAACATCAATATAGATGGGGGGGAGACAACAAAAACAAGTGAGATTCAGGAACCCCTGGGGAAGTCCCATTACATCCTATCCGAGGTCACGACAGTGGGGATTAAATCTTGCTCATCTCCCTGCTGGCTGGTTAAACCCTGGATTACCCCACAGCATCCTCAACTGCTGACTTACCAACCTGTAAGTCCTGTGTGTGGGTTCTCTGATTGTGGACTCACGCGCACATTTGTGGGTCGACAGCAATAACAAAATCCCAACAGTAGGAAGGCATAGATTTACCAAATGAAGTTGACCGCCATCAGTTTAAAGGCAAATAAGATAATATTTACAAATCACAGTGGCCAATCTTGTTCTGTTGTGTCCTATTAAAATGTGCAGCGCTTATACACTGAACAGCCACTTTATTAGGCACTCCCTTCTTCGCCTTCAGAACTGCCTTAATCGTTTATGCAGATTCTTTCCCCTCCACCACAACCCAAACACACTCAGCTGGACTGAGATCTGGTCACTGTGGAGATCATTTGTACACAGTGAATTCATTGTCATGTTCACAAACCAGTTTGAGATTATTTGAGCTTTGCGGCACGACACGCTATCCTCTTGGAAACAGGAGGATTGATCCCAAACACTGATGGCAACAGTCTACCTGGCATTTAAATTCAATTCAGCATTTAAATTATGCTCAGCTGATGCCAAGAAGCCCAAAGTGAGCCAAAGAAAATATCCCCCACACCATTACCAGCCTGAACCACTGACACAAGGCAGGATGAAGCCACACTTTCATGTTCACTAAATTCTGGCCCTACCATCTGAATGTTGCAGCAGAAATCGATTTTAATGGCACCTGGTGTGGTCTTCTGCTGCTGTAGCCCATCTGCTCCAAGGTTCAATGTGTTGTGCATTCAGAAATGCTCTTCTTGGTTGTAATAAGTGGTTATTTGAATTACTGTTGCTTTCCTATCAGCCAGAGAACTGCCGCTCACTGGATATTATCTGTAAACCCTGGAGAAATAGAAAATTCCAGTAGATCAGCAGGTTTGAAACACTCAGACCAGCCTTACTAACACCAATAACCATGCCAACTTTCTTCCCCATTCTGATAATTAGTTTGAACTGCAGCCGGTCATCTTGACCATGCCTAAATGCCTAAATGCACTGAATTAACGAGTAATTGAAAAGGTGCACCTAATAAAGGTGCGTATGAGGGATCCAGCTTAGTAATTTGTTTGGTTAAATTTATGCTTATTCAGAGACAGCGTGATAAAGGGCTTAAAGTTTCCCTGGGACAAAATGTGTACCCAGTTAGGGTTTTATTTAGTTTTTTGAGACAGTGAAAATCAAAATGATCTTATTATGTTGCAAATAGAATAAATAACAAAAACAACCCACCCACAAAAAAAAGCGCCAGCATCAGCTATGAGCAAAATTGTGATTTCAAACATATCCATGTCTACGCCATTCTCCACCAGTTCAAGGATGTTTCTAGTGTTTCATAAGTGGAGATACAAATCAACCAAGATTTCATTAGTTGCCGTTCCAACACTGCTATTTTCATTACTTTATATAAGTAAGTGCTCCCATGACATGTGGTATGCTCAGAAAATAATTAGATTTAGTCCAACTACAGTTCAGCCACACATGTGAGAGAAGAAGCAGCCACGGACCAACCAGATTACCACAGAAAGTGAAAAACAGCTTATGTCCATCATCTTCTACTGTTATAAAAATAAGTGATAAAATACACTACTGTATACTGTAAGGGTGATCTTGTCAACACTGCTGCCCGAATCAGGGCTCGCCGCACACAGTCGGGCCATCGCCTCCATACACACAAATCTAAATTTAGCCACTTTCTTATTAACTTGACTGTCTCACATCATCAACAGCAAATCCGTCTCTGACAGATTAAGCTTCAAGAAACTGCAAGACGGCACCGAGTGGAATCTGGTGTCGGGACATCGTAAATGATCAACAAGCATTTTATCTGCTTTATACTTGGTGTGCAAAAAATGAGGCATTCTGTCTTCATGAAAAGCGATATTTGAAGTTTCTTCTTTGAGCAAATGAGCCTACAGAGTCGAATGAGTGCTTGGAGAAGGACTGGTACTTATGTACTACTTTTCCCCTCTGGGCATTCAGTGCTCTTTTCAGATTACACGGCACCTTCATCCATTTATGCACACTTCCATAATCATTTTCATTTCTATTTAGAGCCAAAAAACCCATTATTTTTTTATTCATTTCTCAAGAAATTACCTCCAGCAGTTTCTTTTCCTTTTATGCAAGCGTGATATAATGAACGCTGTGATGTAAATCTTAACGCTGACCCCTGTTCTGCGCTCGGGACAGGGCTGGATCTAAATCCTTTGCGGTCTGCTCGGAGCCGTGAGAGAGGGCTGGCTGTAGATACAAAACACACAAGCTCATACACACAGTTCAAGTCAGACGCAGTTCACTGGCAATATCCCTCCACTTCCACAGCCCTTTCCCACTCATTTTCCTCTATTTTCTCTCACTTTTTCTTCATTTCTATGACCCACATCTTTTGTTCCCCATGGGAGAAGGTCGACCTCTAGAACCAGGCCAGGCTCCCGGCGTTGGAACGAGCGCTGTGGGAACCGATTTGTGGATTCTGGCTGCGTAATGACTGCTCTCTATCGATGAATGAAGGGGACCACAGTGGACCAGAGTGAATAGTGAGTAGGGAGAATTGAGTCAGGATAAACAAGGGTGTGTATGTGTGCACATTTGTGTGGCAAACAGGAAAAGAAGGTTTTTTTAAAAATAAAAAAAAAGCCACAAACACGGTTAGTTTACCCAGGCATGACTAATTTGTTGTTCTTTGGCTTTTGATATGGATGCTACTTTGATCTCAGTCCAGCAGTTTTACAGATATTATCTGCAGTCAAACTCTGAGGATAAGCTCCCCCACACACAAAACAAACCACTTCAACACAGCAACACACCCTAAACATGATAGCACACACTGCTCCTCATGAAAGAGCATCAGGCCGAGACTATGCCTATAAATATCTGAAGGATAGGAGGAGGAATGCCCAGGCACTTAACATGTATGTATGTGTGTGTATGGGAGACAAGATGGACTGCAGACATTAGCAGGTCAGCTGGAAACATGCCTTTTTTATCTGTGTGTGTGTGTGTGGGGGGGGGGGGGGGGGGGCTAGTGGGCATCATGTTAACTGACAAAGGAGGCCCCAAGTCTCTCCTTACTCCAATTAACCTTCACTAGTTTGACCTACATCCATCATTAAAATAGCATAGTCCCAAATCAACCCAGAGTTATATTTGGCAGTGAAGAATAAGTGTTTAATGTATAGTTAAAGGCACACTTCAAGCAAAAGTCAAGGTTGTGACATCGGTCTCCGTCTACTCGGTGCACAGAGGTGCTCAGACGTCTCGGGAAAGCAGAGTTTCCCTGTAGCTGAGGCTTGCCGAGCTAGTAGAAATCCAAGCTAACCAAACTAGGCTTTGTTTAAACTCTTGACTCTGAGTGTCAGGTGTTCCCCGCTGAGGCTCGAGAGAATGACCTATGACCTTTGCCCCGGGGCACCTTAGCACAAATGGATTAACAGTGGAATAAAGCAGACAAAATACACACAAGGAGGAAATCTCATTTTCCTATCATGTCTCTGTTCAAACTCCCACTGATTACACTGAGTGTAGAGGCAGGCACACACACACACACACACATATATCTACACTTACTACGCCCTTCTCTCAATGTCAGTCTTCCAGCATACAGGAGCCCCTCTTGTTGCCCCTCACTGGTAACATGATCCGGCTCTGAGCTGAGGTTAGGGTAGGAACCCGGAGCCACAGGAGTAGAAGACAACAGGGTGACCAGCCACAGATATTTACAAGCAAGCTGGGAAATTTATGCACCACAGTGAATTCCTCAGGATTGGGTAGTTAAAACTACCCTACAGGCAACATGCTATAACATCTCATCAAGGATTTGAGGTAAAAACCAAAGCTAAACACTGTCCTTTAAACACTGCTTACCACTTTGTAAATCAGTGAATAGCAGCATGCCGCTACGGCTGTAAAATACTGCAACATGTCAATGAACGCTTTGTTTCATGAAGTCATACGCATTACATCGTCACTTTTATTCAAATGCATAATTCACAACAACTCCACCAGGTGTTCTGTCATATTCAAATCCAGCACTCTTGTTTTTCATGGATTAATGCTGGAGGGCACTTCAAAATGCAGGTGTTTCCACGTGTGGAAAAAGTTGGCGTCAAGCTTCAGTGTCTGTGTTGCAATAAATATAAATTCAGGGCTTCCGCAAACTTTGCGTGCCGGCCTTGAGGGTGTGTGTGTGTGTGTGTGTGTGTATGAGAACTGCCGATGACAAAGTAACACACAGCATTCCTGTCTACTCTCTCACACCTTGCTTCCAGTTAATGAAACAAACCCTTGTAAAAGATCTCCTGGTGCCGCCTAAAACTTCAGCAGGTACATATACACCCCCCCGCCTAAATACCTTGATGGAATTTGGGTCTGTGCTTATATGTGGGCTCACTCTGTTGCTCATCAGGCATCACAATTCACCTCTGTCTGGGATCTGTCTGCCTGCTCAGCTTATCATTTCTCCACAGCCAGTTTTGAACCTGTGTGTGTGTGTGTGTGTGTGTGTGTGTGTGTGTGTGTGTGTGTGTGTGTGTGTGTGTGTGTGTGTGTGTGTGTGTGTGTGTCATAGGGTGAGTCATATTTAGACACAAGACAGGATGGACAGACCCAGATCAGATGGAGGAGGAAGGACAGTGAAAAGGAAACAAAAGTGAGTGAGTCAGAGCTGAAATCCTCCTCTTTCACTTGGGTTTAGTGGAATTTGCGCTCATCTTCTGAACCCTACTTTGCAACCCATTTCGGAAGCAAATCAGATAAAGAAAAGGAGCCACGCAGGGACTCAATAGGAAACGTGATCCCTTAACTGCTAGGTTTACACACATTACCGCATAACAATGGTCTTAAACAGGTATCAAGAGGCAGATATGTATTCACTCAAAGGCTCTGCCTCAGGTCTGCGGCACAGCAGATAAAATGACAGGCCTGTCTGTCGGTCTTGCTTGCACAGTCACCAGAACATGAGTCAGACTGAGTTAATATTTAACCCACTACAGGAGGCAGCTTTATAATAGCAGGCTAAACACATCACAGAACCTCAGAAGTAAAGAAATTGATTTTCCATTTGTCTTTGCGTTGACCAACTTTATGTGCATTAAGGAGAATAGGGAAGGTGAAGGGGGGGGGGGGGGGGGGGGGGGGTGTCTTGGGATATCAATATCCTTTGAAGACCTGAACACAGATGGTCAGTATGTTGAGAGGATATCCATCATTTCTGACAAGACACAATGCCCCTGTTAGCATAAGTCCCAATCAGGCACATAAAGCCATGTGGGCAGGAGTCAGTGGTCACTCCTCCTTGATGCTTTTAAACTGACAAATCACAGCAGTCACCTTGGACCTCTCTACACTTTACACTAGGTTATTATAACAGGACAGCCACAAACTGGAAGATAGACCCACCTACCTCATACAGACATATTTAAGCTCCCAAGTCTATCATGAAATCTTGCTGCTTGAAATCATAACTATCTCCACTCAGTCTGTGCTAAGAGTGACAAATGAATATGAATTCCTTGCATGCATTTGCGCATGTCTTGGGGGTCTCAGTTGGTGATCTATACTGACTTGTCTGCATTTACTAGAAAAGTAAGATTTGAGGAGCTGACAGATGAGTGACAAAAACAAGCGGCCAACCCTGCAAACTTACGGATTTTGATTTTCTTGGGATCAAACTTGCGGACTTCATCCTGCAGAATCTGCAGGCGCTCCTCAATCCTGCAGGATCTCCTGAACACCATCCCTGCCTCCATCTCAATGCCCAGGAAGATGTCGCTGGCACGTCGAGAAAGGTCGGAAAGTTGATGTATTACGTTGGTGAGCGTGTGACAGCTAACCTCATCCAGTGATGAGAATAAAACAGGCTTTCGCAGTTTGCGCTTGCCGGCTTCTTCCCTCGGCTTCCAGCCATCCTTCGCCGATAACCTACTCACACGGCGGGGCTCGATAGTCCTCTGATGAAAGGGCATATTTATTTCATACCAATAACTCCAGCGGGACCGAAAACTGTTCACGCCAAACAAACAAAGAAATTACAAAGCTTTAAAACAAACCCGACACGAGCTCCCTTCCCGGAGTTGCAGAATAATCCTTGAATCCCGCCATATTTCTGTTTTTCAAAGCATGGGACTTTGTGTCGCTGTACACCGGAGACGTTGCCTCCGAAAGTCTATTCAAATTCAACCAGACACAGTGCAGGGTGGAGAGAAAAAAAATCACAAGGAAAAGTAGGAAAAGTACAAATAAAAACCCGGAAAATACTACAACCACCTGTAGCAAGTGGAGCCGGAGCCAGAAAGCGGAGCGGAGGAGAGTTTACCTGCCTCCCTCCGGAAGGAGCGGCCTCTCACAAAACCGGGACCGGATTTCTTTAAAAACCGAACCGAGGAAGGAAATGAGCAGGAAACCTGGAAGCTGGAAAGAAAGATCCTCTACAGATCCCGAGGGAAATTTGGGTTAGCAGGCAACTATCTGGAAATTATGGAAGCTTGCTTCCGCCACTGTTTTTTCCCTTCCACGACTGACTATCCCTTTGATTTTTTAAATTTTGTTTAAGGATTTTATTTCATTTTTATATTGAATGCTGCTTAAGGTGATAATGTAATAATAAAAAAAGTGAATTTTTTTTTTTAAATACGTAAAATAAAAACAGAAACAATATTGTGTACTTAGTTGAAAGTATACAGGAAACCTGCTTTAGTTTAATTTCATGACAATTTGGTCAGTTTTATCAAAACAAACTTGAATTTGACGTGAAGCTAATTGGAAAAAAAAAGTTAAAATTATGCAAAAATTAAACTTCTTGTTTCCAAAACCTGCTGACATTTAACCCCATTTTAATAATTAAAAAAAAATTGGGGTTTTTTTGCATTACATATTTTATTTTTAAAGGGGTATTTGCCCATTACAGTGCAAATGTTGGTTTTCTCATACCCTTCAAAATAACCTCTTGGCATCACATCCTCTGAACACTTGTCTGTAATTTATGACCTCCGTGAGTGCACATGGCATGTTTGTCCAGGTCTGTCCACCATCTGACGCTCCCATTGCTGCTCTTTAAATTCCACTCAGCTCACTCTGAAAATTTACAGGCCACAAGTTCAGTGGGTGAATCCTGTCTCTGCTCTGTAGCCCTTAATGCGCCCCCTGGTGTCTTTTAGTGAATACAGCAACTTCAAATCTGCCTGCAAATGTTCCTGTCACCGTTTTATTACTCAACATGTACTATGTGGCAACAGTTTAAAAAGTTGCTCAATATTTGCATATAAAAGGTTGATTTATGCCCCTCTGCTCTGAATATTGTGACACCCCATATACACAGAAACCAGTGAAGGCAAAGTTCTGTCCCCTCAGAACTTTGTTTTTTTTTTTTTAAATGGCAATCTTCTCGCCACTCATCAGCTGAAAGTCAAAATGACCAATGCGCTCGTGTGGCTGCAAAGAAAGCACAGGCCTAATCAATAACAGTGAGTGAAAGGGAGCTGCCTTGGTGTTAAATGCTTTTCATCCACCTGTGCTTTTCCTGATTTAACAAACCAGAGCGAGCAATAATCATCAAACTGTTATGGAGATGAAGATACTTTAATCAAGATTAAATATATGCCCAAAAGATCTTGCAGCTCATAAGAGATCCAAACATTAAAACAATACGAAAAAAAAAAAAAGAAATTTTATGTTAACGGAGTTTCATACTTCCTACAAGTTTTGGACTTTCATTCTGGGTAAAATGCACGTCTTCTTCACCTCATATTACAGTGCATTGATTCGCAAACCCACAGCCTTCTTCCACATTTGACAACCCATACATAAACATCATTTATAGAATTATTTACATACAAGGCTTAAACAAGTCAACCCAAACCATCTGATGAGCAATAAACTTCACATTTGAGGTTATGGGGACTTTCTTGAAGTTTAGAGCTCGTGTAAGCCACAAGTAGTGACATTTTGTTATTGAATGGATTGGAGGTGGAAGGAATTAAATAATGTGACAAAATGATGCTCAGCAAACAGCGGAGGGAAAACTGGCTTGCGAGATACTCCACCTTTGCCTTTAAAGTTTCTTTGCATACGCACGCACGCAAAAAATAAAGCATGATGAAGTGAAACCAAACGTCCTCGACACCCACTCGCCACATTCGACAATCTTTCAGATTCAGACAGTAGAGTTCATACAGCGCTGCTCACAACGCACCCAGATGTTTGGTATACATGTGTTATATGTAGCTGAATAACAGAATGACTCTAAATGACAGCAACATTTAAAAAAAAAAAAAAAAACTAAGAAAAAGAAAATGATGTTAGTAACCAACCATGTCACGCAGGACACAATTATAATCATCTCTTTATTCACAATGCTTGAGAAGACAATTCAAAGAGGAAAAAAAAGAAATGTAAAAAAAAAAAAAAAAAAACAAAGTATTTTGTGTTATGGATTTTCTACACAGATGTAACAGTGTGTCAGGACCTCCAAAAACAAGGATGGTTAGTTGATGTTTTTTTTTTTTTTTTTAATATATATATCTTTTTTTGAATTATCACTTGTGTCAGAGCTCTGAAGAGGAAAACAGGAATGATAACCTCCCTGCTAACACAATTTTTTTTTTTTGGTGATTCTTCAGTTAACAAGTGCTGAGTGACGTATACAGACAGGAACTGTCAACAAGCAACTTTGTGACTCAAACTGAGAAAAAAAAAAAAAAAAAAAAAAAAACATCTGTGAGAGGAAATTATTCCTACACTAATTTGAGTTGTATACTTCTTATCCTGCGACACTTCTGCAGCCACGTGACCATGTTACACCTTCCCTTAACACCCATGTTAGTGAATGACTTCTTGCCCATCCTTCATAAATGATGAAAATTTTAAAAGAAACATACTCTTTGCTGTACTGGATGAAAAACAGATTTTGGGAGAAGAAGCTGAAAAAGACCACTCGTTCCACTTCACAATCCTCTCAGATCTTCATATAGGTACGATGGCTTGGAAAGAGGGTATCAGATCACAGTGACAACAAAAAGGATGAGCAGGGTTGAGTACAAGGGGTGCTTTTAAATGAAGGAATATGACTTGGCAAAGACCTGAAGATCTCTGAGTAAAAGGCATAGTGTTATGAAGTACATCTGCAATAATAAATGGATTTCAAACATTGTCTTCTCGTGGGGGAGTCGCCGAGTTTCCGCTCTTGGTTATGATAGCGTCACTTGGGCCACAAGCAGCCACAGGGCCACCGCGTCGGACAGTGCTGGGCCGGGGTGGTGACAGAAGCGGAGCCCCGGGAGAGGAAAATTGGTAAAACATAACATGAAAGCAAAGTCCTACAGCTTGGTGTGTGAGTGCAGCAAGGACAGGTGGTGAATATACAACAGGTATACACACACTCCTCTTCCAAGGGCTTGATAACGGGATCTAGCATGGGTGCATCTTGGGTCACGCGTACACACACAGTAAATACATATTAGTCCAGCCTCCAGACTAGGACTCCAGATGTGTCTTTGTCTCCCTCTGGTGGTTTAATCCAGAATAAATCTGGTAGAGTTTCCTCCTTCACACATGCGCGCGCACACACACACACACACAAATACAGGCTGCCCTCACACAACCCCCCCCCAAAAAAAACAAACAAACAAAAGAAAAAAAAAAACAAAAAAAACACACACACACACACATATACGAACACACGCACACACACACTCCTTGGCTCCCCTTGTGTCTGTATTCAGGCTTATCTGGTGTAGTAGACTCTGTAGTAAACACTCTTGGAGCGCCAGAGTGAATAGGAGTTGTCAAACTTGAGCAGGTAGACTCCGCGCCCTGGGTACTGGTGGCTGCCGGCGTACACCTCCTCGTGACAGTCCCTCCGGTAAACCGGCACAATCTCATCCACCTGAGGCTTCCCTGCCTCCTTCTTGGCCTTCTCCTCCTCATTGGGAGGATCACCTGCTGGTAAAAAGAACAATGAATCATAAAAAGGTAAACAAGAATACATTTTGTGCTCAACAATTTTTCCATTACAGTCCCATAAACGAGGCACAAAAATACCACCATATTACAGCCTAACAGTGGGCATTCCTTACAATCATAAAGCCCTACAGGCACGAGCCTCATTAAGGTTCACAAAGAGGGAACCTTACTGAGCAATTCTTGGGAAATACAGAGGGATGGGTAGACAGGCAGACTGTTCACCATGGCATAAACTGATATTGTTTGCAACTAAATGTGACAAAGCATCCCACCAATTAATTTAACCAAGTTAATAGTGTTCAATATATTGATTTATAGGCCATCAAGAAACTGCCAGCATTCACTCATATGCTTTGGTTTCCACCAGCAGGATATTAAGAGTGCTTTTGCTACCATGGAGAGAGTCAGTGGATATTTAATTACACATTGTGAGTATAGGATAAGAATAAAACATTCATAAGAAAACTACTTACCAGTCTCTCTAAAGGCTGATAAGTGAAGCCACAGAAATAATGCATAAAGATAAATTAATCACCATAACACTAATCAGGAGAGTATTGACAGTGTTTCCTACAGACTTTGTGTAATTGCACTTGTACAGGTACAGAAGTGCACGCACAAGCACCACAAAAGACACTTTTTTTTTTTTTTGCAGTTTCTCTGCAAATATTTCATTTGCCCAGTAGTTTCCTGACAAATAACTGAGCACAGCAATATTATAACCCCCCTCTCATCCTGTGGACGAAGAGTCCAATGTTTTGTTCAGCAGCTGGCAGCAGGAATCCTTGTTGCAGCCACAGTGAGCTTCATACAAATTAACCAGTTCTCCTCCTGTTTCAGGTTCTGGTTTGACAAGCACACAAGCTGGCAGCAGTTCTCTTAAGGAAATGAGTGACCACCACTGCCAGCTGGAGTCCAAGACACTGGAACTGGAGCATCTTCAACCATGGGATGAGATGCTTTTTGGAGAAGGATGACAAATCACTTTGGGGTTGTGTCAAAAAGGGCCTTAGTGTAAAAACTCTGGGTTGTTATGCATAACTGCCATATACATAATTATTAACATATTACATCAGGAAAAGCTGCTCACACACAGAAAGAGAAACATTTCCTCCTGAAGCACTTAAAATCAGACACCACTTCAGTTTAATCCAGCATTCTTCAGCAGGCATGCAAACATTCCCCCCATACACCCCCCTCACCTTCATCGTCTTCATCCTCGTCACTGGACTCGGACACGTGAACGCTGACTGAAGCAGAGGCTGTGTCCGTCCACTCAAAGAAGACCCCAAAGCCGATGTCGTAATAGTCTGTAGCAAACTCCCAGAACAGGTAGGAGCCCTCTTCGTGAGTGGGAACACGCACTGTCACCACCTCGCCACGCCCCACCGTGATCACGCTGTCTGCGTCCTGACGGATTTTCTCCTTGAAGTCCTTGATCTGTGGCCGTGTCCACATGGAAGGCGCAGCTATGACTGGTGGGGATTCTGCTGTGATCAAGAGGAAAAGAAACATTTTCCAACCTGCTAATTGACTAGTTTTGTTTGAAAACAAATATTACATTTCCTAATTAGTGATTTCCTTCCAGCATATGCAAACTCAATCCCAAACCACCTCAACTAAGAGGACAGTCATTTCTGCTGTGTATGTGTGTGTATGTGTGTGTCTCAGAATGGTCAGAGAAAGACACAATTCATGTCCACAGTAGCAAAGATTTGGTTTTGCAGGCACAGCTAACCCACCTTCATCCCCCATTCTTCTGAACAGGAAGAAGGAAGTTATTTGGCACTCAATATGTGTTTTGGAATCACACCAAAGAATTGTTTCATATCTAGTGTGACTTCTTATTCTTCTGTAAGCAGAATGTATGGCCGGATGAAACCTAAACCAACACATTATCGTGTGTCATTTGTTCCAGCTCTTCTGCCCTCCAGGTTACATCAACAAGGGCACGGCAGATAAGCATCACGTTTCAGGCCTGGCATACAGTTTCGCTGCTTTGACAAGAGAGCTTACCCTCTTTGACCCCTAGCCATTAGCTGCACAAGAAAAAAAAAAAAAAAAAAAAAAGATCTTTCTGCATGAGAGCAAATCTAATATTTTATGGGGGTTTTTTTGTTGGTTTTTTTGTCTGTTTGTTTGTTTTTTTAAACAGACACAGAACAACCCACCAACCTAATAAAGGCCCATTCTCTGAAACCTCTTCTGCCGGCTCAGGCTCCGGCTCCCGTTCCATGCTCTCCGAGTAAGAGTCTGACTGGCCTCCGTTGACTGTTGGAGCTTCTTCCCCAGTCTGTGGTGAAGCAGCACACAATGGTCCTGCTGAGGAGGCGGGGATGGTTTCACCTGTGTTGAAGCTGCTAGATTCTAGGGCGCCATGTACTGCTGAATCAGCCTGCTGCTGCTTCTGTAAGGCCGCCTAGGACAAGAAAGAGGTCAACATAATAAACCAAGAATTTAGTTTCTACAATGCTGATAAGACAGCTGCTCAGCTCTGACACACATTCCTCTCAGTCAGATAATGAAGACTAAATTAAAGGACTAAGCTCAGGGGCTAACTGATCAGATTGAATTTGGAGCCAAACAAAGAGACCTGCAGGCAATCCTTTAAAAAACAATTAGCCAGTGTGTATTCTAAATACTTCCACATTAACTGCAAATCCTATAAATTAAACAATCAAAAATCGATCAGTGAAATTCTGTGGTGCCGTGATCCTGCATCCTACCTGTTGCTGAGCCAGCTGGACCTGGTAGAGCTGCTGCATGTACTGCTGATAGTGCTGCTCCTGGAGCTGACGGATGAGGCTCATCTGCTGCTCGGGGTTGTTGGGGTATTGCTGAGCAGCATACTGTTGGAACTGCACCGCCGTCTGGGCATTTAATGCTGCCATTATCTGTTGCCTAGTTAAAGTAAAATGAATGAGAATGAAGGAAAAAAAACCCCAAACAAACAGGAAACAGAAGACAACAGAAAGTCAGAGATTTTTAAACAGAAAAGAGACTTGACATAAGAGTTTTCCTCTCTGGGACAGGTTTCACCACCCTGATGAAGTGTCTGACAATGTGACCAAAAATAAATAAATAACAACCCTGGGGAACACAGCATGCAGATATCAGCACAAACAGGAGAGGGATGATTATATAGAGGGATAAATTTGTTAAAAACAAACACCACACATACTTCTGTTGCTCAATCCGTAGCCTCTCCTCCTCTGCTTGTCTCCTTTCCTCTTCTTCTCTTCTAAGCCTTTCCTCCTCCTCAAGCCTTCGCCTCTCGTCCTCCTGCCTCTGTCGCTCCCTTTCCTCCTCTTCCTGCCTCAGACGCTCTTCCTCTTCTCTCCTGATGAAGACAATTGAAAGTTTTAAATAATGCAAATGGACAAAAATGCATAATTTACATGCAAATAAAAGCCCAAATTGTGAAATATATATGAATATCACAGCATTCTAACAAGGTCAGGAACAATATAAACTATTCACAACTTTCCAGCTTTCCGAGCTACATACAGAACAAATACAGGCACATACAGGTAGAAGCTACATTTAAGACACTACAGCAGATGAGTCTCCCTTGTTACAAGGAAGCTGAACGTCCCACCTTTTCCTCTCCTGCTCCTCCCTTTCAATCTTGTGTGAGGTGACGTATGGAGCAAAGAGGTTACAGCATTTGTTAAGTAGCTTGACAAACTCCACCATGGCCTCGTCCTTCTCCATGTTACCCAGTGAGGCCCACTCTTTCCTGCACACAGGTCAAAACGTAGACAAAGACGGATGCATTTTAATTTCACTCTGAACACAGAACTAAGAATAATGTGAACAGGCTAATTTTTTATCCAATGTTTGAATCCATTTTAGGCTTTTACTGAGTTCATAAGTGAAAAGAAGTGAGTGTGTGTTTCCTGAAATGTCCAAAAAAAAAAAAAAAAAAAAAAAAAAATCACTGGAATGTCCACTATAATCCAAAGGTCACATGAATAAACACAAGCAGAAGTCAGGTGGTGTTACCTGCGGTCGTTGCCCAGGACATCAAAGAAGCCGACCTCCGGTGAAGCATCAGGATTGTAAGGGCCGAGCAACACCTGTTTGTGCAGAGCCACCAGTCGAAGCTTCTCCTCATAGGTCGGGTGGAAGGCCTTTCCATCTTTATCTGAGAGCAGCAAAGTGGAAGCAATGAGTTTGCAGTCAGTCCCGTTACCAACCACTAGCAGTGGATGGTAACGGGAATACTACAGTACAGCTTGCGTCCACAACAAGGAAGTAAAAACTCCAGCACACAGGAGTATCATGTTCTTGTGCCAAGCCTATAAAGCATACAAAAATTACTCTTAACTGTGTTGTGTTTTTTTTTTATTAAATCCTTTGAAGCCTCTTTGTGGCTAAAATCAGTAACAATTAAACAGAGATTACATTTGTCACACCTACACTTGATCTAAGGTAAGGTAAGAGGAAGATTTGGGTATACAAGTTGAGCAAGTAGACCTAACCCTGTCTGACACACTGACAAGAAATACAAAGCCCAGATTACTATGACACAGAGCGGCGACCAGGCCCCAACCTGTTTGCACAGTCATCAAAAGTGTTCTGGTGTAATACAAACAATACGAATGCCCTGTGTTCGATATGGCTTACACTTGTTTGGGATATCTGCAAAAGTACAGACTAACTACATGGTGTCTTGCAGGATTTGTGGCTTTTTGTAAGGTAGGCATACAGAACAATGGTCTGGGTGCAGAATAGCCACACATATCACAGACATTTCTCATCTATTCAAATGAATTAATGCAATAGCGTATTCCGAAAGGCATCAAATATAGTTTAAGTATTTCAATATGTCTTTTAGGCCTCCCAGAGCATGCGTACAAGTACAACTACAAGTAGTAGCAGCACAAGAGTGGTGAGGATATCAAGAGGCAGCAGTAAAAACAGCTACTCTCACATAAACGCTGAAAACGTGGTGAACTGCTTTGAAAGGCGGTGAGCTAAAACTATGCAGCAGTTGTATCCTAATCATTCCACCAGCGCAGTAGGAAGCTGTCACTGAGTACTTTCGAATAAAAAAAAAATGCAGTCCCACTTCAGTCGCAGCGGAGGTAGGGCGTGTTTAAAAGCTCCTGAACACATCACAGAGTGAGCTACCATTCAGCAGGAATGGAAATCTTCCTGCTTAGGGTTAGGACGAAGCAATCCTAGAAATATGCGAACTACTAGTAAGTCAAGTTACTCCTCTACAATCCAAAGAAAGGAAGCCCGGAAGGAGATAACAGAAGCAAATCAGCTGCCACAAAGCGGCTAACTGAGAAATGCCGTGGTTGTTTTACCCTTTAACGGCCAGCAGCGTTAGATACTAGTTAGCCACGAAGCTAATGTAACACCGAGGCTGACAGCAGCAGCCCCGGCGGTGACAGCTAGCAGCTAATGTTAGCAACCTGCTAGCCTGAACCAGCAAGCGCCACACTTGAAAAGGTTGGAGTGCGAGCAGTTTTATCGGCTAAAGCTTCGCGGTTGGAACAAATATGAAGTACCTTTAAAAAATTTAAGGGCCATTCCGTACAGCTCCAGCAGAGGAAAGCCCCATTTCCTCTCTATCACAGATTTGGCAGTCTCTCCATCTTCGCCTCCAGCGCCGCCCGGCTTATCTCTGCTGGGCTCCGTAGGTATGGACTCCGGTTCTTCGGCCTGGCTCTGCTCGCCCTCCGGGTCCGGAGTGAGGGTGAGGCCATCGATGGAAACTTCGAGCCGGCTGGAAGTAGCACTGTCGAGGTCGCCGCTCTGAACCTCTGTCGCCATCATGTAGACTGTCAGCTGAAGCAGCCACGTACCTACTTCCGTTTAGACCAAGCGGAAGTTCCGGTTATTTTTTTTTCTCCACCGATGTAAATAATGACGAGGACTTATCAACAGATAAAACACTTGGAAAAAAGAGGGTGGGGGGGTTATAATTTATATAATTTATAATTTCTTAGGTTTGCTAACTTGTATATTCATCTGACTGCCAAACAACTATCCTTGATGTTTATCTAATATAAATGCAATGCTCAAAAAAAATTAAAGGAACACCTTTTAATCAGAGTATAGAATCAAGTCACTTAAACTTCTGGGACATTGATCTGGTCAGTTAAGTAGCAGAGGGGTTTGTTCTGTTTCAGCTGCTTTTGTGTTAATGAAACTAACAACAGGTTTACTAGAGGGGCAACAATGAGACAACCCCAAAACAGGAATGGTTTTACAGGTGTAAGCCACTGACATTTTTTACCTCATCTTTTCTGACTGTTTTTTTCACTAGTTTTGCATTTGGTTAGGGTCAGTGCCACTACTGGTAGCATGAGGTCAAACTTGGACCCTACAGAGGTTGCACAGGTAGTCCAAGGTTTGCTCTGTGTCCCAGCACAGTCTCAAGAGCATGAAGGAGATTCCAGGAGACAGACAGTTACTCTAGGAGAGCTTGACAGGGGTGTAGAAGGTTTTTAACCCATCAGCAAGACCAGTATCTGCTTCTTTGTGCAAAGAGGAAAAGAATGAGCACTGCCAGAGCCCTACAAAACAACCTCCAACAGGCCACTGGTGTAAATATCTCTGACGAAACAATCAGAAACAGAGTTTATGAGGGTGGCCTGAGGGCCTGACATCCTCTAGTGGGCTCTGTGTTCGACCAGCACGGCACTGTGGAGCCTGATTGAATACCTATCTATAGAATACCAGAATTGACAGGTCCACCACTGGTGCCCTGTGCTTTTCACAGATGAGAGCAGGTTCATTCTGAGCACATGTGACAGACGTGAAAGGGTCTGGAGAAGCCACGGAGAAAGTTATGCTGCCTCTAACATCATTCAGCACAACCAGTTTGGTGGTGGGTCAATGATGGTCTGGGGAGGCATATCCATGGAGGGACGCACATACCTCTACAGGGGTATCTTTGAACTCAGCCCTCTGAAGGTTGATCATTTTCATTTCCATCAAACCATGTGGCATCTTTTCATTCCTAACACATTACCCAGTCCATATCAGTATAGATAGCCAGCATGATTTTTTTTTTTTTAATCTGATGTGTGAAAACAACTGCATCTTTTAGTTTATGCTTCTATAGTGCAAAAACACTACCTCGTCTGATATTATTTGGTGCAAATTAGACGCTTTAAATTGTAAAACATATTTTGCCTCAGAATGGATCTTAAATATAATTTGATGATGATGATTGGAACAAAAATTGTTAAATTTGGATTCATCACTCCATCCGAGTTGTTGCCACTAATTTTCAGTCCAGTTCTTGTGCAGTTTTGCAGCCCTCAGCCTTCTGTCCATGTTTTTCAAAAATAATGGCTTCTGGACAGCCAACCTTCTGCTGAGACTATTTCTGATGAGGCTTCAGTCTTCAACAGATGGATCAACTCAAGGGTCAGATGCATCTCTTAGGTCCTGTGTCAGGTTTTTACTGGATTTTTTTTCCTATTGCTTAAGGACATGACTTTACGATACTGTTCATCTGCCGTCTGTAGTTTTTTCCAGGCCTCCACTTGTCCGGTTTCCTCAGATTTTTTAAGGGATCACTGCACACCATGCAGACATATGCCAAGTTTTCAGTTATTAATTCTTTGGGAATCACCTTGTTGATGCAAAACTACTATTTTATGCTTGTCAAACTGTTTTAACTTTGGCATTTTTTTGTATATTCAACTAAATAAATGGGAACAAATCATGTGTTTTTGTGACAAGCTGCTAGTCACAACATGCCTAAAGATACAACTTTAAATTGATTCTTTTCTAAGTTGTGTGTTATATGTAGAAACAACACTGGTTCATCTCTTGAGTTTGGGGCCTTTTTTTTAATGTCTAAATGATTCATAGGTCAGTGTTAAGTGGCTTAACAAACGAAAACATTCCTCTGAAATTGGTCAGGTACAAGGACTGGACTGAAAATGAGTGAAAAAGCAGCCGGACCTTCAGAAAGTCTGGAGAACTACTGCTCAAGACCACTTTAAAAGATGACAAATGGATCATGAGGGGTGGCTCAATACTTTTGCACAGTACTGTATATCCTGGGCATATAAAAGCTATAACCAGTATATTTTTTCCAGCAACTTTTAAAAAAGATGCAAAAAAAAAAACATTGTTATTAAGTAACTTTGACCAAGATATTTTCCAAATGAGAAATATCCTCATCAGTGCTTTGTGGTGTGCAAAATATGAAAAGAGAGATTGCTATTAATGATCTTAAACATACACAGTCTTCAACATTTTTGCACTGTCATTTGTTGTTAAACTAATCCACCAGTGCTTATTTGCAATTAGCTAATGATGACTGCTGCATTTGCCAAGGTGAATAATCATTTCTGCTCTAATATGAAACACACTTAATTGCAGCTACACTCACAGACTCAGCCCACGCTTGTGAGAACATTTATGCAGATATACAATAACCACATAGTTCTCTTAAGAATAAATGCTTTCCAGCTCCTTATAATAACCTTCAATTACACAAAAAATATACTCAAACTATAACAAAGGCCAAAAAGACGGGTGCCATTTTAACATATCGCCGCAAACCCATGGGAATAATTTGCCTGTCTGCAGGATAAATGTATAGTGGCCAAGCCAGACTGCAGGCTGAATAGTGCTCAGTCTGTTAGGTGTGAAGTTGCTTTTGTTTTTAGCTACAGAAGCAGCAGTATTACTCCCCTGAGAGAATTTACTGTTTGTAGTCCAGTCTGTTAACCACATCTTATCAGTATTAATCAAGTTAGATCTGCCTTTTAATCCAATTACAATGCCCAGTGTCTATCATAGGCTGCCAAGCTTAAAAAACCATATTACAAACACAAAAGCTAAAAGGTAAAGCATTTTTTCCTGCAATTGCAACACTATGACTTGTCCTCACAGAGCAATGTATACACACACACACACACACACACACACACACACACACACACACACACACACACACACACACACACACACAAAAGAATTTAAAAAAAAATTGCTCATTGCATGAGCTGCAGGTCGGTCACAAGAACATCACAAAAGATCAGGAACTTCAGCACCCTGATTTTAGCATAGGAATCTGGTCTGTGCACGCACGCAATACCCAATTAGGGGTCCCACAGACAAAGCACCCTATGAACTGTGAATGTCTGAGCCAACAAGCACATCCTACCTGAACAAAGGTAAGTGTCACAGTCCAGAGATCAAAAAGGTTAACATTACAGTTACTCTGCTGTTTCCCATAGGATCAGGAAACTGCTGCAACAAAAAAAGAAAAATGTTAAATATGCACACATAATTAAGCGTGGCTCTAAAATGATCAAAGTACATTTAAACAGGGGGTAAAACCTGCATTATCTTGGAGCCCCCTGCTGCTCTGCCATTCCTGCAGGGGCTATTCATTAATGCACACACACACACACACACACACACACACACACACACACACACACACACACACACACACACACACACACACACACACACACACACACACACGGCCTTTATACCACCAACAAGAGTTCAGTTTAACACATGAAGGATCAGCTAAAATCCTTGAGTGCCAAGGAGTGGACTGTTGCATGAAATATGTCTTGCACAGTGAGGGGTTCAGGTACTCCCCAAATAATCATCGCAAAGGAAAACCATTAGTGCTGCATTTTAAATGCTGATCAGCACATTGCCAGATTTGCACTATACTCCCCAATGACTCAACCCAGTAAGCTTTCTATCCTCAGAAAATGTATGAGTGGGAATATTGCAAAGAATCTGGAAATCATTACATGTTCACTGCAGTGGTGAATTCAACCTACAGGCAAAGAAGCAGAGCATGGGGTGTAAAATTCAATGTGTTTAGTCTGTCTGGAGGTTTGGTGGGGGGGCTACCTGACCTCTTGACCGAATCCCCCCTCTGAATCAAATGGAGGTGACATATTCAGTAACACCTGCCCACTCCTGAGTACTTTTGAACTGAAGTTTGTGTATTGAAATCCACTTTGTTGACACTGATAGGGCACAGGAAGCATACTTTCCCACCAAGTAAGGCAGTGTAGGGGGGGCGAGCCATAGAAAATCTGAGTTATCTTTTTCCTATAAACATAAATTATAACCTTCCTGACAGTTATGGGCAAATGAAAATGTTTTTGCCTATCATTAGGTTATATTTCTTTAATTTCAAAAGGCTGAACAATCTCTGACTGCACCATCTCATAACATGGAAAGACTTGGTGACACGACAGATCATTAAATCCCAGAATTAATCCTGAATGGTGAGATCAAGGTTCTGTGTGCGTGTGTGTGTGTGTGTGGGGGGGGGGGGGGGGGGGGGGGGGGGGGGGGGGGTCTACTGCAGAACTGCTTGTTCTTACCACTAATGTTAGTTTTACATGCTGTTTTTACAGTAAGAACAGCAAAACTTTATTGCAAGGAAGATTCTGCAATAGCAGTTAAAGATGATAAACTGTGTTTGCAACATGCAACAAACAAACAAACAAACAAAAGGGTATCCTTTAATAAAAAGTTATCCTTTAAACAGTCATTTTCTGGAATTTGGGATTTTTTTTTGGTCAGGTCTTTAGGCCTAGGTATGTTCTGGGATACTGACATGATGCCGATATATAGGCCCAGTCTCGTTGGTTTTATAGAGTTGTTCATTTATGGTCTGTTTAGAGTTAGATTAATAATAATAAAAAACATAACGCTTGCACTTATTTTTGGAAAGGCGTCCTGGTAAAGCCCTTTGAAATTCTCCACTCTTTGGGAAATTGCCGTTTCCGTTTTTATCTCTTTGAAGGCTGACGGTCCATTATTGCTTCATTCGTGCCAAAGCGGAAAAATGTTTTCTCTGCTGATGTGTATTGAGCATGCAGATTCCATTAAAACTTCTTTAAACAGACCTGCGCCCGGACCATCGTTCCAGGTGTGAATCCTTCACACCTGCGCCGGCCCGCAGACGTCTGATGTTGCTGCGCGGCCGCTGCTGTGCCAGTCGGCCCTGATGGCAGACCCATTCACACATCTTCACCTTTGATCACAGGAGGATTTAAATCCAGCGAGCGCACGGACCTCGAGCTCAGTCAGTCACCGGGGATAAAGCGTAGAGGATGTCTGCAGTTCATGGGAATATGCGCGTCGGGGAGGCGAACCAATTCCAGATGTATCATGAAGGGCCTCTGCACAGGAACAACGCTATGAATCCAGGTTGGTGGCAGGCCGCTCTGGGGGCCTTACTCCCCTAAAACTGATTTTCAAATACCGGCCTAACAGCTGTTCCAGAGGTCCATTTACGGAGCAGTCCAGGCTCGTGTTTCGGTGACTCCTGCACTCCCATGATAACCAAATTCCGCCTGCATCTTCCTTTCAGAATGTGTCGTTTCCTCAGACGGTGGAAACTATTTCAACCCTGCAAATCCGGTTCCGAGAGCGGACAAATGCGTGGCGATGCTGACCCACAGGAGAAAGCGGACCAATTTTACCCAGCAGCAAATCAAGGTGCTGGAGAAAGTTTACAACGACACTAAATATCCTGATATCTTCTTACGGGAGAGACTGGAGGCTCTAACTGGGCTCCCGGAGTCCAGAATTCAGGTGAGGTCCGGTTTAAACGCCAGCCTTTAGTTTGATTGATTTTGCAGTCGCAAAGGTTAGAGGGCAAACACAGTCAGTTATGATCGCAACACACTCTTTTTGACTACTCCATAATAAGCAACTGCTGGTGAAAGTGGGTAAGATGTGAACTAACGGATTTCCCAAATTATAGGTGTGGTTTCAGAACAGAAGGGCCAAGTCTCGGCGCCAGGTTAGTTCATCCGCGTCCACGAAGGTCACCAACACGCCAGCAGCGGGTCCCTTTATGCACGTCCAGAACAGGATGGCTTCTGAGAAAGGTAGCTGTTAGTTTACCCTTTGTTTTGTGATTACATCCACTCTTCCTGCCTCTGGTATTAAAGTAACCCCGCTCAGTTTCAACTGCAAGTTACTGACTTCTTTTTCTACATTTCAGAAGAAACTGCTCAACTGTTTTTTTTCCCCTCCATTTCAGTTTGTGACAACCTTCACGGTGCTGAGGTACATCAGATGGGAGCTTTTGGACTAGAGGACAGTTTCAGGCCTACTGTGCACCACACCACCGAGGACACCCACAGGACCAGTCTTCTAAGCAAACCCAGCAGCTACGACCAAACTTCTACCTCCTGCATCTACAACAAGGAGGGCACCAGAATGAATCCAGAGCAGATGCAGCGGCACAAGCAGAGCGCTGGCGCCTCTAGCTGCAGCGTCCATCTCTATTCCAAGAGTGAGTGCCACACAAACATGGACATTAACATGGCAGGCAGTCAGGGCCCAAAGGTTCTGGTGGAGTATGACAACTTCCCACCAAACAAAACCATCGGTCCAGAGATGAAGGTTGTGATTCCTCCCATTCCAACCCAGAATAGCTTCAGCGTGTCATCATCTAAGGATAACAGATGCCAAATGCAGTATCCACAAGTGAGGGCCAGCGGGGACAGGTTTGATCACTTTTCCCAGATCCACACCACGGAGGCACAGGACCTCTCTGACTCTGATTCTGACTGGGAAAACGAGGCAATGGCTGGCTTTGGTAGCTTTATGTGATGTATTACAGAAGCTACATGTATCATAGGAGGTGTGAGTGTGTATTTATTATAATATAAAACTGTAAAAAAAAAAAAAAAAGTATGTTTCATATGGATTTGTTTGTGTATCTTGATTTATTTGTTTATTAATAAAATGACAGCCAAAACCTGCTTTGCAATATTATGTTTAATATAAAAAGACAAACATTTATGTACAACTGCTCTGGGGCACTCTCATATACAACTTTACAAAAAACTGAAAAAGGAGAATCTCTAGGAAAGAACTGTTGACATGGGGTTTAAAGGTCAGTGATGCAGGCTTAGTGTGTGTGTGTGGGGTTGCAGCAACAGCCAATGTCAAATGTGGAAACACTTAAGATCAAAACCCCAGAGTTCTCCTTTATAAAAAAATACCAAAAAATCTCTTTTCAGTGCACACAAAATTACAAAAGCCATTTCTGAATACACAGCGGAAAGGCTGACAATAACCCTAATAATCAGATATTGTACAATTATCTACAATAATTTTTTTTTTTTTTTTTATAAAACATTCTTTTGCTTCCCCCTGTGCTTACAATTAAAAGGAGCAACAGAACACAAGACTTACAGGGAGAAACGTCAGAAATAGCAAAATATTATTTTAGAACCATACACACCTTCTCAATAAATAAATATGGACAATAAAACCTGTTAGAATCTTATGTTTGGCACGTGAAACCAATAAATAACAGTTTTATATTTTGGAAATGTGGAGCGTGGCAAAAAAAAAAAAATAAAAGCTTTAAGACTCTTTCGGGCTTGTGTTCAGTTGGGTGCGCAAACATTTTTCATTCAATAAAACCTTAAGGGTAAAATATCTGAGATGTGCCCCCTCCATTCTGATCAAAACTTCAGGAAATCTGGAACAAACTCAAATTCAGATCCACAGCATCAACGTGAGCCTTCTTGTAGTCTTTAAACAGTTCGGTTGAAAGCACCATTTCACAAGACAAACGTGGATATACCGCACTTCCGTGTGTGTGCGCATGCACCTGTGCGTGGGCGGGGACGATGCAGGTACTCAGACTGCATTGGTGTTGTTGGCAGTGAATGCATGCAAATTGCCCAGCTGACTAAGGCCACTCTGGATGTGCGCCACATGGATCTCAACGTTATTCTGGAAGCAACTGGAAATATAGAAGAAAAAAAATAATCATTCTGACTCTGTCCTGTGAGAGCACCAACAATGGCTGAAAAGCAATTTCTTGGAGAAGTTGATAATTTTAATTTTTTTTTTTAATTATAAGTAAGATTAGATAAAATTAGTATTTAAGATAACATTTTTAGGGGTTTTTATTGGTTTTAAAAATGAAGGTGCTACTTTGGGGTGGTCACATTCAGAAGGGCGCGCCACATGTTTGACTTGGCACAGTTTTTATGCCGGATTCCCCTCCTGACGCAGCCCCAAAGGACGTGTTTCCCCTACCAGGAGCAAACCAGAGATCCTTTGCTTGTTAGGCGACTAAAAACTACTACACTATGTATTTACATTATTTCATCACATATCGTATAAGTCAAATATAAACAAATAGTACAAAAACACCACAATAGCATATCTTAATATTATTATTAATTATTGTAGAAGAACAACATTATATATTACAAATTCATTATTGTAATATAGGTGCTGCCTCAGTCTGCAGCCCTCCTCAGCCTGAAACCCGTCCAGTTTGGCTGTCCAACTCTGGACTTTCCTCTTTCTTTGCTCTGATTAATTCTCCACACCCTGCTGCTCTGCACAGGGAACATCCCGCTTGGTTCTCCACACATCCAGTCATACACTCTGCCACATCCTAATATCCCATCCATGCCCCGTTCAGCCCTGATGTAAATAATTTTTATCTAACTACAGTTCCCTACATATTTATCTGACAATCACATCCAGCTAGCGCTGCCTCATGTTACAGCAGCCTTCATAACAAAACATGTAAACAATATGTGTTGCTTGGCAACATGCAGCATTTTACATTGATTTCAGTTGGGGTCAAAGTGACTCTGGGATAAGTGGTCATAATTTTATTCCTTTTTATCCCACACACCCCCAAAATTCACTGTATTATCAATAACCCAATTTTAGGAAAAATTCATGAAATATGAGATGATGGTGTTTTATTTTAACAGAGCTACATGAGTTTTAAAGAGTCATAGACAATAAAGGAGAAAAATATTGATCATTGATCCAATTTTATCTTAAAAAAAAAAAAACAGTCACTCTTGGTCTCCTGCTAGAAGTGGGTGGAAACACTATGCGGTTGTTTACCTGAGGTTGGAGGGATCAATCGATGCCTTGATGTCATTAAGAGAGTCTGTTAGAGATTTAAACTCAAACGAATTCAGATCCCCTCCATCTGCCAGACACTGAGACATGCCAAGAGAACAGATAAATAAAAGGTAATCAAATCATGAGTCATGGATGCATTATATATATTGTATTATATATTAAAAATTAGTAATACATGACTGCTGCCAGGCTGAAAATTTATGCATTAAATTTTATCCGAAGTGCTTTTGCACACACACACAAAAAAAAAAAACTCCACAGAGATCACATCCAGGGTGACATCCTAACATATTCTAATATCATGCTGACACATTTGTGATATAAAAGCAGACAGCGGCAGAGTGTTTATACATCTTTTACCTTAATCTGTAGTAGCAGAGCAGTGAGGCGGGAGATGAGGTGTGTGAGGCTGGGATTTGTCACACTCTGCTGTCCATCCTTCAGGGAGCTGATGCACATTTGCACCATCTGCTGGGCCTCGTCTTCACAACGCCTCCGCAGCTCTGTGGGATGGTCAGCTGGAACCATGCCCTGATCAGGAGCAAGCTTTAAAAGATGCACACTGATGTTTAACATGAGGCTCCTTTACTCATTTTCTTTAAAAACTGGTCCTGACTAACAAGAAAAACAGATGCTGGAATGATCAGATACTGCAAGTATAAAGCAAACTGTAGTTTATAATCATGGATGGGGCTGAGGTGTGTATTTTGACTTACTTCACAGCAGAACTGCTGAACTTCGTGAAGAACCTTGTTCAGATCTTTATTTAGCTGCTCCAGGTCAAGCACGGTGGTAGCATATCGTTTCTGGAAGTCCAGATCAATAGGCATCGAGTACGACTTCTGAAGCCAGAAACACAAACAAAGTTGAGGTGAGCTTGATGTAGGCATCTCAGAAGTATTTAATGTGTTTTAAAGTAACTTTTAACTATGACGGCGGTACCAGTTTCTCAGCCTCTGTGTTCATTTCTTTCAAGTGCTTAATGTGCTCTTTTTTGATCATGAGGATTTTGGACAGCCTCGTCTAGTAATGGACAGAAAAACAAGACAAACTGTCAGAACAAAATGTCCCAAGTTTTAGGATGTCATCTTTTAGTTTTCAATTTGACAGGAAGTCCTTACCACTTGGACCAGGAATTTAACAGGAAATCCTCCCAGTGTATCTCCCTCAGCACCGGGCAGTTTGTTCCTCCATGGCGACTGGTTGATAAGAGGGTCATTGTCCTGTTGTTTAAAAAAAGGCCAGTTAAGTCAACAGTCTTCATGATCAGTCTGTTTTTAGACAGACACAAGAGATACACAGATGTGAGAAAGGCATACAGCAAAGGTGACCCTTCTAAGGGGAAATTTAGCCTGTGTAATTTGCACTTAATCCATGCAGCCATTGTGCCACAAGCCTACCTTGAATCATTTGGTCTATGATTTGTTTAGCTTTGAGGTGTGAAACATATTACAGAAAAACGTTTGGATGATCCCACAAGTGAATACAACATCTAAAAATAATTGTGCATGTCCAGATTACTGTATACTTGATCCGTATAGTGTATGGTATGCCAAAAAAAAAAAAAAAGATCTCTGAATAACTGGCTGCCTACCAAAGCAGCTATTCAAAAACAACTCAAATGTAGCCAAGTGTGATGGGTCAGCAAATGCACAAAGGCCATTAAATGCAGGTTTAGAGTACCATGTGGACAGGAGTGGTAGCGGACGGATAGGGACCTCTAGGCGGAGTCATGAGGTTCTGCATATAACGTGCTGACCGATGTTTCTGGGCAAAGGCTGAAATGGGCATGGTCTCGTTGGGTTCATTGCTCTGGAAAAGAATTATAATAAGGCATTTAATAATGTGACCTGTGAAATTCCTGTGATACAATTTTTTTTCCCTGAGTGGTAAAAACACTGACAGTGAAGCCGTTATCATGACAGCAAGTTAAAGGGTTTACCAGGACTTCATAATCAGGCACCGTGTGTGTTCCCAGGCCACTGCGGTCAAAGGTGACACGATAGGTGGCGGCACTGGTGTCTACTGCATCGATCTGCCCTGTGAACAACCCGTCATGGACCCCTCGGAGACGAGCTGTGGAACAAAGATAAATACATCTGATAAAAATAATTTCTTCACACACAGATCCAGTTTCATACAGTCGCCATCACACCACTGAAAAAAAAGAGATCTGCCTTCTTACAGGCAGAAACAATTACAGACTCCTGTGGAACATTTTTGCTATGAGATCTAAATTTCTTTATTTCTAAATCCATCTAAAGCATAATGACCGAATGCTTTTTACATTTAGTTCTGTTTACGTCCCTACTAAAACAATATTCATCAGCGTCAACATTTAGTGCGTTTATGCTTGCCAAAAAAAGTCAACTCTGATAGAGGACAAAGGTTTAGCTATGACAGCAGACAACCCTTCAAATATGAAGATCATTACAATCACCTCAGTTTCAAGTTGGGTGCCCCAAATTAATATCTGACCAGATGTGAAATATGATCAAAATCAGAACCTCTGTTCTGATTGTGATTGCGTTATGGCGCTGAATAACAGCTGAATAACAGTCTCTTAGGCAAGCTAACATTTGACCGTTTGGATAAACCTGTCATTTAATTTTATCTTTTAGACACTTGTATTAATTTGTGTCATAATTAGTATACGACATCGCAGTGACTTTGACCTCAAACCACCAAAATCAAATCTGTTCATCCTTGAGTGATGGTGGCAAATTTCTAAAAGTTCTCCCCAAACCTCACTGATTGATCATGTTAACAAGTAAAAGACAGATGAAGGAAAAAAAAAAACAATGCTCCTGTAGTTAAGTTTAGGAAATATCTGTTCAGAGTAAAAATGTAAAATGGGACACTGCAGCTGTAAAAGTGATAATTATAACCATCTAGCAAGGGCTGTTGAAAATCACGTGTGCTCACTTCAAATCATCTTACCAGTGACTTTGGTTCCTATGATGAGCGGCAGAGGGATTTCATCAGGAAGATCTTTGCAGTTTGACACATCAGTCAGTTTTCTTTGCTGCAGCAGCCGCATTTTCTGCCGTTTCTGCCTCAGTGCTGTTCGCTCTTCAGCAAAGAATGCCGATGAACACCTTATGGGGACGACAGAACACATAAATATAACACAAGTTCTTTTTGTCCTGACACATTTAGCCCATAAGGAAACACTTATGGAAACTACTCCAAATACTTGTGTAAAGATCACAGCGTACCGTCGAGGTTTCCCCATCAGCCTCCGAATTGTACCCCACTCAACTCTTGTCAGCTTTCTTGTTTTCAGGTTGGGGAAAGTCTCCTTGAGACACAGACAGAATTCATTGTCACCCTCAAAAAGAGGCCTGGAAGAAAGAGAAGGAAAATCTATTTTTGGCTGTTTATTATTTTTAGAGAAAAGCAAAATATTAATTTAAAAATTACTCCATAAAAGCTAATCAGGAAGTCTACAAACAATCTGAAAGTCAAGGCAATTAAACATCATTAGTGTCCTGAGATACTGTAACAGTGTTATACTTTTAATACATACATAAGCAGGCTTTTGTTAAGCACAGAAGATTAACTTCATGACATTTTATGTGTGTCAACTGTAGGTGAGATTCTTGCTATGGACTGAACTCTGCTCTACATAGTTATGAGCTGAACTCAGATCAGTTAAGTGTGGGTAGCTTTTATTTTGTCTCTTATTTATATATGTTTACTCATTTATAATTATTGTCTTCGGGGGTGGGGTGGCGGGGAACAGACTTTACCTGTCAATATTGGAATAAAACCATTCATAGATGCACCATTTGTGAGCTTTGGGTAGTTTCAGCAGGTTTCTTAATCTCAGCCCTATTTTCTGCGAAGCCTTCTTATCTGGTGTCACAATGGTAGAAAATTTCTGTGAAGAAAACCATGAAAACAACAGTCATTTCATAAACAACAATTTTGTAGGTAATTTAAAGAACTCTTTGAGAAAGGATTACACCAGACAAATTTAATCTTTTATCTTCCATTATGAAGGGCTACTGCAGAGATATGACTTTGTACAAATTATTCATACATGAGCCCTGCAAAAAACCCACTATAAAAAACAGTGGCTCGGCATGTGTGACCAAGCAACTAACAAGTCCGAAAGCACAAACTTTAAGCCTCACTTTGACACTATCCCACGGATGCTGGAGAATCTGTATTTTTTTCCTCCCCATTGCAGTGAATCTGTTAACTGTGGCTGACAGATCACGTGCTTCTTGTCCCCAACCTGTTTTTTTCTTGTACTCTGTTAGTCTTTTTTCATATCAACTTAGATTCCACTTTATGTTGAATCAGATTGAGTGTCAGAGGAAACAATATTCAGCACCCCCATTATCTCAGCCTGAGTGTTGCTTTTTATTTATTTATTAAAACAGTCATCACTCCTGTGGAAGCACTTTGGAAAGCTGCCCCTTTTCTGCCTTCCTCATTGGACCTTAGACACTATTATGATCTTTAACTGTTTTGCCTTAGGGGGTGTAATGGTGCAGGCTTCTCTATACAATATCGCCACTTTCTCCATTTAACCTTTATATAGAGAAATGGGGGTGTGGCTAAATGCAGATGGTTTGCAAAATAAATCTGACAGTGATTTTGTGTGCAAACTCATTTTTTTGCACAGGGTAACAACATTTCCACATGCATTGTTAAATGAGGGCCACTGTTTCCAACACTAGCTTGGGACCCTTGTTTAGCACAGAACAAACAGCATTATGAGGTTGAGTTACTGGTTTGGTACTTTTAACAATTTTAGTGGCCTCATTGTTTTTAGATATACTCCTGATGCTGCTGCTTCACATTAAAAGGAAACTCCTAGTTAACCACTGAAAGAATGAAAGGTAAAAACACTGAAAGCTAAGGGTTGCTTTTGTTCACCACTGTCTAGGTGACAAGTATGTCAACATGTCAGATGATTTGATGACTTACTTATAAAAGCTAAACACAACTATAAAAATGATATAAAATACACCAGAAAACACAATTTGCCTGTGAGGAATGTAATTACAGGGCCAACCCAGGCCTAACCAAGGCTCTTGATTCCCTCTTGAACTCCTTTAAGAGGCTACACTAATAAATATTTTGTTTCAGTAAATATTACATGTACACTGTATCTTATGTTCAGTGTGAACAGTGTCAAGTAGAGTATTATAAGGAAAATTAACTGCAATATGCTGCAAAAACCAAATTTTGGACTTTCTACCATAAAGTAGAGCGTCGTTTTTACCTGTGGTGTGGTGGTGACTCTCTGGCTCCTCCGAGGGGATCTGGATGGAAGACGGTGCTGCGGTGGCTCATCTTCATCCCGAAACAAACGGCTTCTCTTTGAACTCCGTGTGGGCTGGAAGAACAAATGTAAATTATAAATATTAGCAATAATCTGTAAATAACATTATTGTGTTCTTCATATTAGACTCAGAACTAACAGTAGAAATTCTGGTATGTTGTGGCAGAAATAGCATGGCTAAAAAAAAAACAAAACGTTTTTTCAGGAAATATACACAGGTGACAAGGTCACAAGTGATGTGACACACAAAATAATCAAAATAATCATAATTTCTTCTCCAAAATCAGCAACAACTGCTGCTACTACCCTGATGAACAGTTTAATCACATCATTGAAATGGATAACAAATGATCAATAATCTATTTTAATAGCAGAAGTCCATATGCTAATTCCAATAACATCAAAGAATAAATCAGTTCACAAAACCTTTCAAAGTAATTGCCACATCTGAAAGATAGATTACCGCAGAGAAAGGAATGGACTGTGAACTAGATGGTATTAAGCTAACTGTGTAAACAAAGGGGGGGGGGGGCTGATGTACATGGACAAAAACTTGGATTATAAGGTGGTGGAGGTGGAAAGTGTGACAACTGTGATTGATAACTTATTAAAATTATAACAATTGAAATTTGTAAGGACAAATGAAAAATGTAATAATCAGCTGTATATATAAAGCACCAGGCTCCAGCATTCAAGTATTTAATCACCAGACAGAAGAAATCTTCTCAACAAATCAAAAGTTATTACCCCGCCCCTGGAGGGGGAATGCAATATTGTTTTTTAGTATGTTTGTCTGTCTGGTTGTTTGTTAAAAATATTAAAGCAAACTACCAGTCGAATTCATACCAAATTTGCACGAAAGATGGCCAGTGACCCCTAGATCAACTGATTACATATCTGTAAACATGTGTATCTCTTGGTGTTAGTGGGCTTATAAAATCGAATCATGCAAAAAATTGTAAGGAAGGATTTATGATATGATAGGGCATATATGGGAAGAAAAAGTGATTACTAATTACTAAATAGTGGAAAGGGGGTGGGTTTAAATAAACTTATGCTTCTAAGTTATTAATTATATTATTTATTATTAATTTATCATTTTCTTTTTCGTTGTACTATTTTAGCATGTTCAAAATAAATAAAATAAAATATCTGCAGCATATACACTACCATTTTTGGCAACCCTCCTGTTTATCCAGGCTTGGAACTGGTACTGGGAGTATACCAGCAGCTTGTGACCCCAGGAGGCTGGGTTTGTGTCTCCTCCTGGTCTTGAACCAGGGATTTTACAAATGTAAGCGAATGTGTTAACTACTACACCATATTTTTCATATTAGGAATTGAAGCATTGTGCTGAACAGATGCTCTTCTACTGCTTTCTTCTTTGCAAGTTTTAAATCTTTCATTGTGTCGCTTACCGTGTCCATTGTGACAGAGGAATGCCGTCCTCTGGTGTTGTGAGTTCGTGGGTAGCTGTTTTTCTCATTCAGAGTGTTGGACAAACTGCCCTCTGTGAGAACACCAAAATATTTATACACAAAAACAGCAGAAACCGTCCTTAAATAAGTAATTATATCCAAACAAGGCTTTGCTGATATAGAAACAATTACATGAAAACGATAATAGGACTATTATGTAAACTTGGCATTAGAAACTATTACAGAACTTTGATCCAATGAAGGACTCAAGATTCGCGACCAGTGTAAACCAATGCGATCCAAACATAGGTTTAATCACAATCACCGTGAATTTGAGTCAAAGTTCCTGAAGCCCCTAGTCTATCTGCAAACAGTAAAAAAAGAATAAATGGAAGGAAAGATAAACTGCCTAACCCATACCTTTAAGACTGACGAGTGCCTCTGCTGAGGAGCCTGAGAAAGAGGACAATTTGGGCTACATCACTGTGCAGTATTGAACAAAAAAGCATAAAAATCCCACATAGTAGACAAAATCTAAAATGCTGCAAATCTTTTCATTAGCATGCCACTTTGATAAGAAAGATTATATGCCAATGTTCTCCTTTTAGGTTAAAACTATTTCAGCTGTCAAAAAAATAAGTGAGATGGTGCTTTAAACACTGACAGCAGCCAGGCAGGTGAAAAGGGATTAAAAATAAAGCTAGCGCACTCGGTTAGGCCTTTACCCCAACTGGAGCTGTCAGGCACGGGGTGAAACATCAGCTGTGGACAGATCGTATCAACAAATGAGCCAGGCAAGCTAAGCTATGAACTGTAAAATAATATTATTTACATTAGGTACGTCCCCAGCCACTGTTTCAGGTGTAAACAGGCAAATGAATTGGCTAGTATGCCTTTACAAAATCAATAATGAGACATAACGCCTGACTATAACCAGGGTAAAGGACCGTAAAGGAAAATGATGAAAGTGTCACGGAAAACTAAATAATAATAAGTCCAGCAAAACAGTTAGCTACTTAGTAGCTAGTGGCGTAACGGCAGTCTTTTTTGCCACTGTTGCTCACGGTCTAAGGTTAGCAGACGTTAGCTCGGGGCTAAGCTAACGTTATTTGTTCACCCAGTTGGGCTAAAGTAACTTGTTCAACTCCAACATTAGCCATGGTTAGCCTCTCATGCTAACAAGCGTTAGCTGACTTGGACAGACCCGGTGTCTGTTTGCGTCTAAAATGGGTTTATGAAGTCCGCGCAGAACCCATGATAGCCATTACATGGTCAGCGATATCAGGTTTTGGCCAGTTACTTGTTTTATCACTGCGGGACTGCTGCTCGTTTACAGTGCAAAACTCCTTCAATTTGTGTTGTTACTCACTCTCGTCTAACAGCTGGTCCATCTCCGCCATCTTGAATTAGCCGCGCCGCTTTTTCAAAGACCTTGTCAAAATGCATTCTGGGTCGGGACTCTATCTGGAGGGCGATTTGAGAAATAAAAACCTCTTAATTTGCTACAACGGCAGCTTGAAAGCCGCTTCCAGACGTTTAATCGTCTAAACAAATAAATCTACTTACTACACATCCAACTTTTCCATATTAAATGTTAAATTAAATTGCATGGGAATCCGTTTAATATCAAAAACTTGACTCGGAATGGGAGCATAGCAACCGGCCATTGTTTCGTACGCCACAGCAGTCATTTTTAACGTTTATTTCTCTTTTACCTTTTAGTCATTGTTGGGAAAGTGGTGCTGCAGGTGCCAGGGTTCTGTTTGAGATGAAATGTTTTCTCTGAAGTATTTTTTTAAAACATGCAGCTATGCTTAAAGCACTTTATTACTGTACACACCTTAAACGACAGCCTGTAAGGCATTATAATTATCTTTGAATGAATAACCAAATATATTTCAGAGATTTTTTTCTAATCTAAACCCCTGTAGTAAAACAAATAATTGACATCTGTGCAAATGTGCGAGCTTCTCATCTCATAGGATATGCAAGTTCATGTGTTTTTTCAGAAACTTGCACCTTTAATGCAGAAAATCCTGAGGGATTTTTCTTTGCATATTAACTCCCTATTTCTTGTTAACCCATAGTGCCCTAAATAGCAGAGTATTTAAATGGGAAATGAGGCAGTAGAGTTTCTAATGCTTGCATGCACTACCAAATTCAAGCCTTCTTCATCAGGGTTAGAGTACTTCCAGGAGCACTCCTTTGTCAGCAACCCTTTTACTTCTCCAACAAACTGAAAGGAAGCCTTCAGGAAGGAGGATCATCTTCATCATTCACATCTAACGTTTTATTAGGCTTCAGATAAAGCAAGAAAAATACATTAAAAAAACAAACAAAAAAAAACGGCGGCACTTAGTATGGCCGTTGTATCGTTTTCAGGATGCGTTGCTTACACACAGTTTTTTCTTTCCAGTGAGGAAGACAGCTAGAGATGCAAACAACGAAAACAAGTATGTACATGTCAAAACGTTTACAGTATCAAGTATATTAGTTATAATTTTACTGCAGATTCATGGCAAATGATTGGTTTGTATGTCTGCAGACTGGATCTTCATAACTCAAAACCTAAACTTGCAGGACTATGTCTTATGAACTACAGGTTTATTAAAGAATGCAAAAATAAAATCCTCCTCCGACAGCATAACAGCACTTTCTGAAGTTATCACCAGACCTCTCTGTGTACTGATATATGCAATATGCTTATGAGAAAGACAGAAGCAGGTATTTAGGTACCTAATGCATTACTAAGGAAGTCTGCCACCTACTAAACCTGGTGAAATCACAATAAAGTGACAAGATTTCCAATGATCCATCGTGAAGGACGGGATAGTGTCACTCCTTTGCCAAACATCTTCGTATGCAGAGAATGAAGCCCAAGCATTTGGAGGCAACAGTGGTCTTTTTTTTTTTTTCCTCTGAAGAGGGTTCAGACACAGCCCCTCTCACCACAGCGATGTCTGGTAGTTAAACTTGATCTTCAGGAGATACTTCAGGTTTATCTGTGCTACATCATAGACAATGTACCTGAGGGCGAGTGGTTAAGGAAAACAGACTGCACACATAAAAAAAAATAATCAGTTAGAAATTGTTAAGCTGAAAGCACAAGTACCCCTGTAATTTATTTTGTGATGAAATCTGTTGGGAGATAAGCACAACTTTCAACTGCTGTTGAACTGCTACGGTCTAAAGGAGTCAAATTATTCATGTGTACTGTAGCTGGGTGATCTATATAATGATCAGAAAACTAGAAAGGAAAATTGTAACTATTACAAGATGGGAAGCTATAACTATAAAGCACAAGCTGTGGTCATAAAAGGGTGGACGTGGTCAGCAACAATACTCAGGTAGGCTGTGGTGTTTAAACTATGCTGTTTGTACTAAGGTACCAACATGTGCAAAGGAAATTACACCACCAACATCCTGAACCACTGACACAAGGCAGGATGGAGCCATGCTTTCATGCCGTTTATCCCAAATTCTGACCCTACAACCCGAATGCTGCACCAAAAATCGAGACTCATCAGACCGGGCAACGTTTTTATCTTCTACTGTTCAATTTTGGGGAGCCTGTGCGAACTGTAGCCTCAGTTTCCTGTTGTTACCTGACTGGAGTGGCATCCTGTGTGGTCTTCTGCTGCTGTAGCCCATCCGTTTCAAACTTTACTGTGTGCATTCAGAGATGCAAGCATGGCCTTTCTTCTCCAACCTCTGGCATCAACACATTTTCACATTGAGCCACTCTCTGGATATTTTCTCTCTTTCTGACTGTTCTCTGTACAGCCTACAGATGGTTGTGTGGGGAAAATCTCAGTAGATAATCACTTTCTGAAATAATTATTACATATATAACAACAGATTCATATTAGAGGATACTCGTTGTACAGTAGACTTGTGTCATCAATATTAGTGTGGACTCCTTTTCCCAGAGGCACTTGCACCCCATTTAAAGTGACAGTGGCATTTGGATCAGGAGCTGTTCTACCCAAACCTGGAATAATAATAATAATTATAATTAAACAGTGAATGAAAGTCATAAATACACATTAAATATGTATACACACATACACATACACAAACACACACACACACACACACACACAAATACATAGCGTATATACATACGGGTGATCTTCACCAGCGGAACACCACACTACTCTACTCTACTAAGAGTTATAAACAGAGGTGAACCTTTGGTATTGGACTGAATTTTATAACACTGTTGAGAACTATGTGCAAAAGCATGAGTCTAAATTACAGTTGGGGACACAGACGAAACTGTACAACTGAAATATAAAACTTTAAGCACAACATTAGGCATGTAAATGAAATTCCACCAAATTCTTGTCAAACAGCCCTAATAAAATCTGCTGGGAACCAATATGTTTCTCACCTTTAACACTGTGCTTGCCCTTAGGTATTTTTGTGATATGGGAGGCCTTCTTGAGTTCATGCCTGCATCAAATAAAAAAAAAGGACAATACATTTCTTTACACAATCATGTCAACATTTCAAACGTTGAAATGCATCATTTTTAACTTTACTGTCACTTACATGTTTCCTAGAGCGACTTCAGCGAGCAGAATGAGGCCTACAGGGTCCGACTGGGAGGTGTGACAGTAGTTTGCACTCTTGGACACCATGTCAGCGAAATACACACCTTTGCCAAACATGTAACCAGTCTGGAGAAAATTAAACAGGGCTGCAATGTTACACAGGACTGAATACTATAAACTATGCGTAAAGTAGAGACATTTTCTGTTACACAAAACAAAATGAAGATGAAGTTTTCAAGTTCCCCACAGCTCATCATCAACCTGGCCGCAAGCAACACTCACCACTGGGGCCTCTGGAGGGGCAATACGGAGACCCTGAGACAGAATACCAGCGTAGTTGGTGGCGCGAGAGCCGTGCCACAACAGCTGGCGATTGTGTAGCTCCTCGAAAGGACGGTATCGCTGGTGCTCTCCTTCTCTGACAATTTTGAATATCTAAAAGAAAGAAACACAGTCAAATGGCAAACTAATATTCAGAAACTAACTATTAAACAAAGCAGCCACCCTGTTTAACCCTTTAACACTGGGCGATCGCCGCTGAGACACCTGTTACCTGCCCTTACCTGCCATGAACACCTATTTAACACTGAGTGTACCACCGCTGAGACGTCAGATCAAACGTACTTTGAATTACCGTAATTACGCGACCGTTTGTCCTATCGGAAGAATTCAAACAGTTTCTGAAAGCTGAGAAATTGTGCTTCACACCCAACAGTTCATTGTATTGTGCAAAGACAATAAAGATATCTTATCTTACATAGGCTTATTTCGGTAATTGTTGGCAGAAGTCTGTGAACGGCGGGACATTTGAAGTACCTTTTGTTGCCGATGACAGGTTTGGTATTAAAGGGTTAAAGCCATTAAAAAAAAAGATATACTTGCCTCTTGTACTTCCAGTGTGTACGTGTTGTGTGTAGCAGCATGGGTGTTCTTAACGTACTGCTCGATGATCTCAGCTTCATTTGTGGTCTTGTCTACAACCTGTGAAATGACAAACATATCACATGCATTTTTTTTTATTATTTCAAAACTTAAACTGATCAGTGGGGAAAAAACTAAATCTTGCACACTGTTGATGAAGAAGAGTAAAACTTTACTTTCTAAAAAGCTGCACTTCTTACCTCAATCTTTGTTTTGAGTTTCTCATAGTTTATGTCGATGGGGTCTTTCTCATTGTCCTGGGCCCCTCCTCTCAGTAAACTGTAAGCCACTTCAATATCCAACAGGTTGTCCAACATTTGAACTTTAGCCTAAACAGTGATGTATTTAAAGATCAACATTTTTTAATTTTTGCACTGGGCTTAGCCGTGACAAACAAAGGTCAAACTGTAGAAAAGGGGAGTTTATGAGTCCTTACTTGAATGTAGTCCAGGTTGTTGAGTAGTGGAGGCTTCTTCATGCCAAAGTCATGAGGTATCAGGGTGTAAAAGCGATTGGAGAGATCTAGTATCTGTGCCTCAGGCACGCGGTCTGACACAGCCTATAGCAAAATTACGATTAATGTAGACAAATGTTGCACAATCAGGAGCTGCAGATATTTGATCCAACCTCTGCTACAGAAGGACTAGGTGTTATTGTCAGAAATTCATCCCAAATTATGGGACAGTAGTACAGAGTTGTACAAAAAGGAATCCAACATAAACACTGATCCAACCCTCAGAGGAGCTGTTGACTGTCACTGACCTGCTGCACTTCAGTGAGGAGAGCGTAAGCACTCTGGATTTGCCTTTTGCTCAGTTTACCGAGTGGCATCTTCTGGAGGTCAATCTGAAGACAGAAGAAGGAAAATGAGTTTGGCAAGTGCAAAATGTAAAACTCACAGAGAGCTTAATCTATATTATCACTATAAATAAGGTAATTAGATTAGATTATTCTGCTGTTAATATAAAAAGCATTTAAAATGTTCTCTGTGTCCAAAGAGGTTCTAACATTACAATGAAGAGGGGACATTTTAAATTGTTTAATTCATTAAACTTCAGTCAATTATTTTTGGGTCTGTGGCAGCAGCCTAACAACGCCAACAACAACTAAAATACATTTTTTTCTTTAATAACAGATAGTACTCCACAGCATCAGCACCCCAAACACTTTTTAAAATCTGTACTCCTAAGTCAAAGTATTCCTGTATACTTGTATGTTTTATCCTTCTGCCTTGAAAGGAAGCATTTAAAAAAAGAAAGTCTTACCTCAAACTCGACCATGGCCTTCTTCATGCTCTCTACATCAAAGATCATCTTAATTAGCTCCTGGACAGGTTTGGCCAGTCCTGACTTTGTGCCAGCACTGGCTGTCAGCCTCTTCACAGCCTCCTCATCCTGCACAGAAACACGAGCGCCACTAAGATAACAGAAATCCACAAAATGTGGGATCCGATATCAACTTGTTAGTTTTGTGCAGGCTTGTGTGTACCTGTCCGTAGTCAATCTCCAGCGGGTAGAACTTATTGGGATATTTGGTGAAGTTGGACGAGCCCCAGTTGTTGCCCGTCTTCTCCTTGTACACACCCAGGAAATTATCCAGGGCAGAGTTTTTGTCATGGAATTTGTCTAACTTGTTTCCTCCAATGGTGGTACCTACTCTGCCCCATGACCTGAACACCCAGTACCTACAAATACATCACAGATGGAACGCATGATAACACTTCCATCAGTGGGGGAAATGCTAAACAAACAGTAAAACTTAACTGCAGCCAGAACTCAAGATACCTTATAAAGAGAGAAATGTACTTTTAGCGTTTCACAGTAAACTCAGTTTGTGTCTGACACATCTCTATCCGACCGGAAAGTTTAGATCTACAAAAAGAAAAGATTACCGCTTCTGTACATCATCTTCAAGCAGCTGCAATTTATAGTAAGAGTTAGTTCCTCTCACAATATCCACAAGACCGAGTGTAGCACTGTACATCTTCCCATTCTGCTCCAGGACATGGGCGCTGTTCTCCAGACCTGAAATAAAAAATAAAAACCATTCATCAAAATCAAGGTCATAAAAGGAGATATGCTGCAGTTTCAGTCCTGGATACTATTGATTACCCGAGTCTGGATCCACAGCAGCTCCACCTTTCACCGTGAGTTTCATCTTCTTGGATTTGCTACCACCTGTAATGGCACAATAAATGTCACATTTAGATCTACTTGTATACCATATACACAGATCACTGTTCTAATGCATTCACTCAGTATTTTCTCAGCAGTTGCCCTTTACCTTCCTCCTCCTTCACCCTCCCTGTGCTCTTAGTAGCCTGTGTTCCAGACTTGGAGGCCACAGTAGGAGCCTGAGTTTCGACTTTAACCTCTGCCCCCCAGGGGGAGATGGCGTGCAGGGATACCAGCTCTTGGAGGGCTTTGCCTGATGACTTTATGTCTGTGAGGAAATCCTCAGAGACCACGCGCACGCCGGCATCCCTTACTTCCTCCATCTTCTTACTCATCTTCTCCACCTCCTCTGTGAATGCATGTCAAAGAATGTGTCAGAAGTTTGACATGTTACATTATTCTTTTTCTGAGGGTATCTATATTAATTCTCACTTAAATAAAATTGTTACTCACTCTTGTTGCTGAGGCACAGAGTGGCCTTACTGACCGTGCCGGTGATCTTTCCACCGAGCTCCTCTACAGCCGCCTTCAGATCATCTTTGTTCTTAGACAGCTTGCCCACAGCCAGCAGTTTCATGCCAGTAAGAGGCTTGTCTAGGGGACAAAATGCACAGAATAAAATGTTTTTTTAATAACAATACTACAGTTCTGAATTGTTTCATTGCTTATTGTCCAGGGTACAGAAAGGATAGAAAATTCTAATGCTTTAGCACAGTCCTTTAAGTTTTTCTCACCTGAAGGTGCTCCCTCTGACAGTGGCTCGGTTGGAGCACTGGATGCACTCGGCAGAGGTTCTGATTTGGCTGCTGTCAGGGTTTTTACAGGAGCCTCTTTGGGGTAAACTCTGTCCTGCCGCTTGAATTTGAATTTTTTCAGAAAAGGAACTTCATGGAATTCCTAAAACAATAAGACAGGATATTTCAATGACATATAAATAAAGCAGTAATTACCAATTAGTTGTATAGTGCAGCTTAATTTTGAGTGCTGCTCATTGGCTACTTTATTTTTCCACTGGTACTGGAGCTTAATCTAGAAGCAGTTCTACATATTCCATCAGGAATGACTGGTGTTGGTGTCAGTGTCAAAAAGCTAACAACAGCACCCCACCACAAAAAAGTTAGGATGACTCAGTTGCAACAACTGCATGAAATTCACTAGGGACTGACAGATGCAGCCCACAGATTTTGTCCAAAGTCACCATCCAGCCACAGTAATCACTCCCAACTTGTGCTATGTAATTCTGTGAGGCGTGTGGATTAGTTCGCAAAGGGCACCAAAGAAGAACCTGCCCTGCACCTGTGAAAAAGATGCATAAAAATAGTTAAAGTGAAATGAGGTGACCCACCTTGGGAATGACCCAGTCTTGGCGTAGGGGTTTTTTGGTTTTGAACACACACTTTGTCCAGGCAGAAATGTTCCCTGTGCAGTAATAGGCGTCACCCTTAAACACCAGCTGGCCCTGGCACTCCTTACAGGCCTCAAGAGCGCCAAAGGCCATGCCGTCAGCCAGGCTGTCAACCACCTGCCAGTTCAAAGACACTCATCATTAAACACAAGAACTGCAGCATGCTTCAAAGTAACAACGACTTTAGTTTTAACTCATTTATATAAAGTGGTAAATCCACAAAAAAACACTACATTCATGAGCAGTAAATATAAAATCATCTTTAATAACAATCTGCTTTCCAATATGCCACATCAGGCACATAATGAAACATAATGCTCATGAAAATGAAACAAGCGTCTCTTACATTGGTCTCTCCCGAGGGAACTTCCTGGCCGTTTGCAATCAGCAGCTCCTTCATGTCATTGGCTGAACAATATTTCCGCAGCTTGTCCTTAATCCCCCAAATAAGCTGGCTTTGATTCTGCAGACAAATGCAGCCATGACACACACAAAAAAATGAACATGACATCAAACATTATCAAACTAAAATATGAAAAGTAGCTTAAAAACGTACCTTTAACTGGTCGTCTAGCTTTTTCTTCTCACTGTCTTCCTCTGTCTTCTGTTTCTTTGACGCTCCGTCAACGTCATCAGATTTCCGCTTCCTGTGAAGGCAAACATAAGTTTTCAAAAAACTTCAAAACTTTTTTTTTTTTTTTTTGAGGTAATTTAGCAAGGTCAACAAGTAAGGTGAGAAAACATCCAAATTAACTTCCTAAATGAGCCTCAGAGGAACACAGGACAGGAGTCAAGATGAGGAATAACAAGCCTGATTCTGACACCTTCAGTCATTAAGCAGATTCATTTGGGCTTCATTCGTTAATGGACACACACAAACACAAGCTGGGACATGTCTGCACAGTCCCAGGTGTCACTGTTGATTTTGTGCCCTCTGCCCTGACAAGGAAAATGCATTAGCATCCTGTGAGACCAGACATGCACACACACATTTCAGTTAATGACCATCCAAGTCTCAGACAAACCTCCCTCATCAGACATCTATGGGGAGAAGGGAGACATATAAAACAACTTGGAAATGTGTTCCAGCAGAAGTGCATGTTTGCTGTTTTCTGAGTGAAGCTGGCCAGTGTCAGAATAACACTGATGACGCCTTTAGATTCTCTACTAAAAATGATTATAAACAGACCCAACTCTGCTGCAGACTGGTGAGTAATTTTCCTTCTTTAGTGCATTTCATTGCCTCTCTGAGTTTGATTTGCACCTTATTTCTTTCTTTAGGATGAATATGGAGGACACCGTGGCATTGTTCAAACTCTACACCTTCCAAAACACAAGCAACTCCTCCTATTTGTTGTCCCCTGTTCCAAAAGGTTTCCAGAAGTTTTCAGCTGCTTCTTTATCGAATGCCTCCTCTTCAGCTTCGCCTCCACCTGCCGACTTGGTGATTTCCCCCAACGTGGCGTACATGGCGGCCGAGCTCGTCATCGCCTTTTTCTCCACTACAGGAAATCTGCTGGTCTGTGCCGCTGTGGGCCTCAACCGCAAATTGCGCACCGTCACCAACTACTTCCTGGTCTCGCTTGCAGTCGCTGACATTTGCGTGGGTGCGATCGCCATTCCCTGTGCCATCCTGACCGACATCGGTCTGCCGCGTCACAATCTCTATCTGTGTCTCCTCATGCTCAGCGTTTTGATCATGTTCACCCAGAGCTCCATCTTCAGCCTGCTGGCAGTGGCTGTGGAGCGCTACGTCGCCATTTTCATGCCGTTTCGATACCAGGTCCTCATGACGCCTCGCAACGCCATGCTGGTGATCCTCGCCACGTGGATTCTGGCTTTTCTCATCGGACTTGTGCCTCTGATGGGCTGGCACAAGACACCGCCTGATACAGGATACTGTTTCTTCGTCCTGGTGGTGGACATGACCTACATGGTCTATTTCAATTTCTTCGCTTGTGTGCTCACACCTCTGGTGATCATGTTCCTCATCTACGCCCAAATTTTTGTCACGGTCAAGCGGCAAGTGCGGCGCATCACATCTGAGCAAAGAGGCAGAGGTGACGGACAAACGAGGACCACAGCCAACATGCGGCGAGAGATGAAGACGGCTACTTCTCTCTTTTTAGTCCTTTTCCTTTTCACAGTCTGCTGGATCCCGCTTCATATAATCAACTGCTTCCTGCTTCTCTGTCCACATTGCTATGTGCCTCTAGAGCTGCTGCTCACTGCCATCATCCTGTCACATGCAAACTCCGCTGTCAACCCCTTCCTTTATGCGTACACCATGACTGCTTTCAGGGACACATTTAAAGCAATTTTTATGTGCTGCAGGACAATGGTGGACCGAGAAGCTTTAAATGAGACCAACAGTGGTGAACAACGCTAGACCTGACCATACTTTGATCCCAAAATTTAAACCTGAATAAATGATTTTGGCTCACCCCTCAGATTTGACAGCAGGGAGCCTCTTCTTCAACTCTTCCTTGTCCTCTGCCCGCAACGCATTGAATCCCTTCAGCTGAGCGGCGCTGTACTCTGGCTTGAAGGCCAGCTCCTCCCTGCGGCTCACGAAACATGCCGTGTGGTACCAGCGGTCAATCAGACCCAGCTGTGGCTTCTCAGGGTCCACGGTTTTCTTGGACACACGAATCTGATCCTGGAGGTTCAAACAGATCAAATATTTATGTCAAAATGACAAAGTTAACCCACCAGTTATTGTTAAATTTAAACAACAGTTTCGAGCCAATACAAGTGATCACAAACCTTTTCTATTTTCTGCTCGCAGCCTTTGCATGTGCTGCGGTTCGACTTGGCATATTCCACAGCAAAGTCATTCAGTGTCTTCTCACCTTTAGCTCCACCTTTTGGGTCACCTTTCCCTACAAACAGGTATAATAATGAGTCTACAGATGCAGTCAAAAAAAAATAATTTACTAACATAATATTGAACAGAACTCAATCAAGAAGTTTAAGACTAGAGAATATTTGCTTGAAAAATTACTTTTGTGCAACTGAATAATCCACTTAAAAATCAGTCATTGAAATAGTTGTCAGTTTTCATTCAAATGACTACACTTTGTGCGCATGTGCCAGCCACCTACGGTTTGGTCACCAGGAGAGCAGCTGTGTGCAGATTTTTTTTTTTGTTTGATCTCCTTTCCAGAGTCAACAACTCCTATAAATTCCTGTCACTCATCTGGTAATTATGTTATCTTCTCATGATAAAGACATTTACACTAAAGGGAGAAATTAGTTTTTATTACTGTACTGATTGATGCTCTGATGAAGCAATATTTACCCATTACCTAGAAATGCCATTTTATTTCTCTGTCTGCTTATAATAACTAAAGAAGTTTAAGATAACATTAATTCATTTGTCCAATCGTTTCCATGGGGGGCACAGCCTAATAAAAGTACTGACCTCCTGCAGCGCCGCCACTTTCAATGGCCTTTTTCACCTTCTGCTGATCGTCCCAGCGGAGGTCAGAAAACCCAGCGATATCAGCAGTGGACTGAGCCGCTGCTCGCTGCCAGAAGCAGGAGAAGTGGTGCCAGTGGGGGACTTTCCCATCAAACATGGGAGACTGGAAGACAAAGAAGAAACACAGATGTTTAGCTTCACAGTGTAAACCATCTCTTATTACTTCTTCCAGCTGAAAGATTATACAATGTCTTTGGAAGGGTATATTTTTCCTGCCGGACAGAAAAAAATCGTATCTTTTCTTTACTGATGTCATGTTATTTTTAAGATGTCCACCCTGTTCACTGTATGTCCACATGAGCTGGGTACTTATACGACACAAGCAATAAATTCTTCTACTGTCTTAAAAAAGAATGATACAATGATACTTTGGGTGTACTTTAAGTTAAATTCTGGTTCTGCAAAATTTTACAAATAGTCCATTGTTTTGTGAAATTTTTTTGTGGACATCAGCATAAAAAAAAAAAGATGTAAACATACTGTTTTATAGCAAAAATGTTCATTTGCATCCATAACCCATATGGACAGGTAACAAAAATATAAACAACAGTGATACATAGATATAAACATGGAATAAAGAGAAAGGAGAAAACACATTTTTGCTACAGGAAATAGGTTATGTGTTGCATTCCTCTCCTCTCAGCAACCAACATGATGCATATACAATTTTTTTTTTTTAGATTCAATAAAAAGCCATGATTTACTATGTCAGTCCTCTTTTTTATTTATTTATTGCTACTTTATATAAACTGCAAACAAGAGTGGCTCAAGAATAGAGCCCTGTGGGATCTCTATAGTCATGAAAAGGATATAATGCGTGAAGTGATCAAAGTGTACTTTGCCCCTGCTGACTTGTGTGTGTGTGTGTTAAACACACTGACTGAATGTGACAAGTCTTTGGAGAGAAAAGTCGAGTGACCTGAAAATCTGGAGCTGCTCCATCAGCCATGAGTAGGCCGACTCTCAGCAGCCACATAAGCAGCTCTCGGGACTCTTTAAGTGATTAGCTCTCTGTGGGGCAGCGGCACCGGTATTGCCGCCGCTGTGTGCTGTGATTTGGGCTCCTGGGCTAGAAAAACTCCGAACACCTGCAGACTCCGAGCATAAATCAAACGAGTTCATGAATTGCACGACGCATAATTGCCAGACTGAGACAAGAGAAAGGCTTCGCGGCTCTTTGTGATCAGGAGTCCAAAGACAATGTCAGCCATTTAAATGCTAACTAGGGCCTAATTTTGCGCAACTGAAACCACACTTTAAGCTACATTTTTATACTCTCCAGTCACCCCCTACACATTCGCTACACCCGCACAACAAACCACATGCTTTACAAAGGAGCACCTTGGCAGTAAGACAGCTAACTGGGCAGGTTTTCCTCCACATGTCGCCACCTTACCTGCACCATGATGGCCATCCTCAGCGAGTCTTTAGCTATGTTTTCTTTGCATTTTTTGCACGACGCGCGGCCGCTTTTGGCATACTCCGCCCGGTACAGTTTATCCTCTTGTGAGTCTGCCATGGTTTATTTATTTACTAGTATTAAAGCAGAACTAAATGAATTCACTGCGACGGGAACAACTTTCTCCGGATGGCACGGAACCGCAACAATCCGCTCACAGTGAGAGAGAAGCCCGCGTGCCTACACGGCGCCCGTAGACAGGAGAGTCACGTGAAGAGCTCTCACTCCGTCTCTGTTTCCCCGCACCGACACAAGCATCAGCATCGGCACCAGCAGCAACCACCGACACCCGGACAAACCTCAGTTGTGAAGTTGCAGTCTTTCTTTACTAACTAGGCTGCGGCTCCCAGATGTGGATTGGTATGCTGGCACATGCGCACAAAGTATAATTTTAAAGACATCAAGTTACAGAAATTTGTAACTTTTACTTTTAACAATGTTGTTGTTGTTTTTTTGTTTTTTTGTTTTAAATGTTAACGATGCAGTTTTTGTTTCATCCTGCTGCAAATCCTGCTACTGTAACTCAAAATCAAGACCAGACTTAAATTGAGATTTAAAGAAAAAGCATTAAAAACATGACGAGAAAACTACGCGAAATCCATTAACACATGATTTGAATGTTAAATTATTAAATCCATGCATTGAATTGTGTACAAAACAAAACAATACGAGTATCTCACGTTTTATTACCACTAGCTCTTGCAGCTTTACTTAAAGTTGGCACTTGACTTAACTCGCTCTAAAGCACAGACGCGTAGTTCAGTACTACTCAAAGTCCGACATATACATGAAAACATTAGGGCTATAACGATTATTATGATTACTACATCGTATTATTATATTATTATATGATTATTATGACTGATTAAGGATTTTGAAAAGGCTGATTAAGATATTTTATAGCCCACATGTTTATATTTGATTGCTTTTAGACAAAAACATGAAAATGAATCAAATTAAGTATTTCTGTCCTGTGAAAACAATAAAACAGCATTCTGATGTTACAGAACTGTATAAATTGAAAGGTTTCATGGAAAATAAAACCAAAATCCGACTGTCAGGAAACATTTGTTTTTGTCTAGCAAAGGACTATTAGACACTAGATGAGTTGATTCATTTGGATATTTTGGGGATTTGTTCAGAAAAAAGTAAAGAGCAAAAGTTCCGAGTGACCCATCTTTCCGAATAGAGCATCAGTGAGCCGGCCGCAGAAGACCCGCGCTGGCTGCAGCCACAACTAATGGAGTCAAGAGAAATCGAGGCGACTCTCAAAGAAAGGAAGATTAGTTTTGCACATAAATAATACTGTACGCTCCACTGTCTTCGCTGCTTATTTTAACTACAACGTGAGCACGGCCGGGCGGATATTATTGGAAAATACATGTTGTACCTCATAACCCATAAAAACAATCATCTCATTGCTGCACCTTCAAAACAAAAGACTGGGGTGAGTTAAATGAGAGCGTCATGAAATTAATTATACACACAGTTAAACCAAACAATAAAAACACTCAGCTTGATGGTCATAACTGGTTTCATTAGCAGAAATTGTACTGGTATTTGTAAAAAAAAAAAAAAAATACAATTATATAAAAATAAAATATAAAGGAAAAATGAATAGCACACTATATACAATATTGCTGATAAAGACTTATCAGAATTAAAATGTGAACATTTATACACTCTAACAACAATTAAACATGTCTTTGGAATGTTTTTATCTACTTAATAATTTCAAAGTCCCACAGAGGAGCTTATCATCCGTATCTGAAGTTAAAAGACAAACACAATAAAGTTTCACATCAATGCAAGTCAGTTTACGACAGACCTACAATATAAAACATTTCTACATCAAGAAAAATCAAGCGTCTTTGTTTGATTTTAATGTAGACAGTCAAGGATGTCATAACTCCATTCCTTTCCAGGTCTTAAAATTAGATAAATGGAACCTCAGATGAACAACAACATATGACATATTACACCGTGTCATTATTTATTTAACATAAATTAAGCCAAGATGCAGAAGCTGTGTGTGAAAAGCTAAGTACAGCTTTACTGATGCCATAGAAATTAAGAGGTTAAGTAGTAGCAGGTGCTGCTGATCAAATGCATTTGATTAACTGATCATCAGCAAATGTGAGCACCTCTATAAAATCATAAGTTTTGGCAGTTTGCTGCTCTGGAGCATTCAGGTGTGTGTTAGCACAGGACAGATGAGACCAAAGTGGAGATGTTTGGCAAAAACAAACAGAGCATGGTGGTGGTGGGGTGATGATTTGGGCTTCTTTTGCAGCCACAGGACCTGAGCACCTTACCAAAGTATTCTAGAGTCAAATGTGAGGCCATCTGTCTGACAGCTTGGCCAAAACTACACACATAGGGCCTCGGGGTAAGGGCATGTGTGGCCACAGTGAGTAGGGCCATTAATGTAGCATTGCTCACTGTGCTGTGTGGTCAACCACCCCTCCCTTTTTAATTACACTATAGCCATTACGGCTCACAACGCGTCAGCAGCAAATCTCCAACAGAATGACTGAAAAAGAAAAGAATCCAGGTGCTGCAATGGACCAATTAAAGTCCAAACCTCAACCTGACTGAAATGCTGTGGCAGGACCTTAAGAGAGCTGTGCATAAACAAATGCCTGCAAACCTCAATAAACTCAAACAACTCTGTAAAGAAGAGTTATCCAGAATTCCTCCACAGTGATGCGAGAGACTGACAAAGTCATACAGAAAATGATTACTTCAAGTTATTGCTGTTAAAAGTGGTTCTACAAGCTGCTGAATCACAGAGTGTAGTTAGTTTTGCACACACTGCTTCTGCATTTTGTTAAGGACCCAACGGCTCGGTGTAATGTGTCAGTACTTGTAAGACCTATAAGGACCAAATGATTTTTTTTTTATTATATTGTGATACATAAAATCAGATGGTGCACTTTCCTTTTACTGTGACTATAACAGGAATGGAGGGACATATGAGGTGATTTTGGCATTAAAACTGGTTCAGTCTTTGTTATGAATCTCACAATCCCAGAGCAACACTGACTCTGACAAGGGAGAAAACAAGAAATACTGGCTAAATGGAAGCTATGCAAATAGAGTATTTACAAAAGTAAACCAAGCAGCAATCAGTTGTTCTTGGATTATGCTGAATGGGTGAAGTACAGTCATCAAAATCACTTTAACACACAAAATCTGTGCATATAAAGTAGAAATAATGCTTCACTTCACAACATGACATTTACTAAAAAAAAAATCCAATATAATAAAACACAATACAAACAAAGACACAAAAACAAAACACCATTCTGTATTGGCCATTTGTAATTTAGGAGCGTTTGTGCTTAGAGGTAGTGTTTGGCTTGGAGGTCTGACGTGTTGCTGAAGTATTAACCCAGCAGACAAAAAAGACATGTTGGCTTTTCCTTTGTTTTGCACAAAACAAACTTAAAATCAGTCATATAGCACATTAATATGGCAATAATAATGATAAAAAAAATAGTTTGCACTGCTTTCACGATGCATTTGAAACTTAGAAGAAGCCAGAATCTTGATTACATAGCACAGTTAAGTCCTGTCTGATTAAACTTCAGAAGATGTGGCTCTGTGTATCGTGCAAAGATTAAAGCTTTGGTCCAGAACTCAAGAAATATGAGCACAGATGAATTCCCATAAGTTGTCCAAAATTTCCTGAAGATGCCATGAAAGATGGGTTGGACACAGTCTTGGAAGAAACCGGAATAAAGATTTATGCGGGACTGGACTTCTACCACAGGTACGCCGGCATTTTGTCTGTGCGGCTTATTCGGTTATGGCAAAGCATTAAAGGAATATGGCTGAAATGTGTCATGACCAACGTGCAGCCGTTTGACCCCTGACAGTCCCGTCAGCGCTGCAGTCTGGAGGGAGTCCGGTTAAACCTCGTGCTGCTCTCTCTCATCTTCTCCTTTTGTCTGGCCTGGACGAGACTGAACACTACCTCTGCCAGCGTCATGCGTCCTCCTGTCCGCCCCCCCAGGCAGCCATCTGTCCCGTTGTTGGCCATCTTACTGCGCATGGTACTGATGAAATAGGTACGGACTTTCCCCTGGTGCTCGCTTACCTGCAATGAAAAACAAAGCTCAAAAAGTGATCCTCATCATGTGCATAATTAAGATATTGTCACAGCTATGGTAATTGCGGGGCTTATTGCTGAACATATACACATTTTGTACACAAATGAAGACTTTCTGAACATAAATCCAGATGCTGCACCTCACAGGGCTGTGAAAACACATTTGCCACTATTTGCATATTTGTCACACTTACATGTTTCGGAACAAATTTTATTATTAGACAAAGGTATCCCGAGTAATGCAGTTTGTAAATGATGATTTCAGCATTTATAAACTGCTGTTGAATCAAGAAATCACTTAAATGTAACCTGTCTGAGAAAGTGAAGCAGGCTAACCGATCTCAAAAAGCAACACATCATGCCGCGATTTAAAGAAACTCAAGAACAGATGAGAAACAAGTGGGCCAAAGATCCTCCACAGTGATGCGAAAGACTCACTTATTGCAAATACTTTATTGTTGTGTCTCCCACATTACTTGTGAGGATAACTAGCCTTCATAATCAGTCTCCGCTCACCCCCTTGACAAATATTTCTCCACGCAGCTGCAGGACAAAGCCCCATTCGGTTAAAATCCTGCGGGTGGCCTCAGGTACTTGGATGCGTCCGCTCACACCTGTGCTGTCCATGCGGCTGGCTAAGTTCACTGTCGCTCCCCAGATATCATACTGCGGTTTGGTGGCACCGATCACCCCTGCAACCACGGGTCCATGGGCAATGCCTGTATGGGTCCAAACCCAGACAATAATTTCATATGTTTGTAGGTCTACGACGCTATAAAGCCTTAATAGATTGTTTTGTATAATTTATATAATTAACAATACTGTGCTGATGTACATCTGTGTGTGTGGTTGTGGGAGGTCATGCTGCTTACCCACACGCAGCTGAAAGTTTTGGGTGGAGTGCCTAATAATCTCTTTCAAGGTCTCTTGCATTGCCAGTGCAAACAAAACCAGCTCACTCAGGTGGTTCCATTCATCCATCGATGTCTGGAGGAGACAAAGATGAATGTGGAGTTTCAAACAGAGAGACGATATCATAACAGGGACCACAAATGAAAGCAAAGGTAGTAAAACAAAACAAAGGGAAATAATCCAAGCCACGCACAGAAAGATCTCCCACCTGTTTATCTGGAGCTAAACCTGATGCCGCCATGTAGCAGCTCCCAATTGTCTTAATCTTCTCCACATGGTGAAAATACGGCTCCTCAAACAGCTTATTAGAAGATAAGATTAAATTACACATCAGGTTTAGCAGCTGACTTATGCAATTAGCAGCTATCCCATTTATCAATCCAGGACTCGTGTCAATCCAGAACATGAGTCCTGGATTGAACTTCACTATCTCTGTCTTATATTTATCAGATAAATAATTGTTCCAAGAGGGAAATTCTATAAATATACCAGATTTTCAATCCAACGCTCACCTCATCAAACCCGGCAATTATCTCATTGAGCAGGCGGAGGCATTCCACTCCTTCATGTTTCATTTCTTTCTCCTCAAAGTACTCATCGAACCCAGCGATGGAGGCAAACATAACGCCCACTTCATCGTAGGACTGGGAGTAAAGATCCTAAAAGGAGAATCGTGATGGGTGAATCCTTAAAATCCTCTTTTTGAGTCATACACAGTACTGTGCAAAAGTCTTGCGCCACCCTTAATTTCTTTATATTTTGTTTCCAAGGAGCCGGGCTGTCTGGTAATTTTGTAAAAACTGGTCTTGAGCAATAGTTCTCTGGGCTTTCTGAAGATCTTTCACAGTTTTTCTTTGGACATTGGCTGCTTTTTCACTCATTTTCAGTCCAGTCCTTGTACCTGACCATTTTCAGAGGAATGTTTTTGTTTGTTTGTTAAGCCACTAAATACTGAATCATTTAAACATAAAAAAAGGCACCTAACTCCAGGAATGAACTGGGTGTTTAAATGGTATCTTTAGACATTTTGTTACTAGCAGCTTGTCACAAAAAGACATCATTTGTTCTCATTTCTTTAGTTGAATCTATGCAAAATGCCAAAGATATCACAGTCTGACAGGCATAAAATAGTATTTTTGCATCAACAAAGTGATTCCCAAATTGCTGTTAACTCCAAACTTGGCATATCTTTGCACTGTGTGCAGTGTATTCTTACAAAATTTGAGGAAACTGGAGTGAAGGACAAAAGAAGTGGCAGATCCAAAAAAACAAACAAAAAACAAACAAAAAAAAAAACTATCTGCAGCAGATGAACAGTATCTGAAAGTCATGTCCTTAAGAAATAGGGAAAAAAATGAAACGCATCTGACCCGTCAGTTGATCCATCTACTGTTTGCTGAAGTCTCATCAGAAATGGTCTCACTGGAAGGGTGGCTGTCAAGAAGCCATTCTTAAGAAAGGGAAACAGGATGAAAAGGCTGAGGTCTGCCAAATTACACAAGAACTGGACTGAAAATCAGTTCAATTCGAAATTTTTGGTTCAAATTGTTGTCAGTGTGTATAAAAGAGGTCATGAGAGAGGTACAACAGTGAGAGTCTGCAGCCATCAGTAAAACATGGTGGAGCCTCTGTCGTGGCTGCATTTCAGCCAGCAGTGTTGGGAGATCTTGACAAAATTGATGGAATTATGAACAGAGAAAAGTACCATCAGATTCCACATGGTAATATAACAAAAAATATTGGCAACATTATTCAAGCAGTGTGGGATCATTTTGACTAAGAACGAAACAAAAGTCAGCCAACATCTAAAGAGCAGCTTTGAATGTCCTTCAAGAAGCCGGGAGAACTATACTGGAAAACTTCTTAAAGAAATGACAAGAAAGTTTATTCAAGACAGTTCAGGCTGTGTTGAAGAATAACAGCTACTACAAATATTGACTTTCAAGCTTGCACAAATTCTGTTTCTGCCCTATATACTGAATTTCTATGTCTGTTTGCATGTGTCAATAAATCGCCGCACCTGTTTTGCATTTTTGAAAATAAGGAACCCCATAAACAGCTAAACTGCTATTTATTAGTCCAATCAGTATTTCCAAAGAATTGATGGTCTCTCGGTCTGAGACTGCTGTGAATCTGATTGTCTGCCAAAAGAAGTGAGATCAAAGGTTTCGGGGTGCTTCTGTTACCTCGTCATGCTTGCTCCGGTCCAGGAAATGTTGAGCTACATGAACTGGTAGGATGTTGTAAAGCAAACACTCATTGTGTTCCCGCAACTCCCTCATGTCTGCCACCTCCTGCTGGGCCTGCAAACGCCACAGGAAGTCCAGTCTGGCAGTTGCCTCCCACTGGGTAGAAAAGATACGGCGAGACAGAACATCACCTGCCTGCAATACACTCCTGTGTGACAGTAACCAGTTCTGGTCTCAGTAACATATGCTAGAAAAATACTGATGGTATGACAGGATCATCTCATTTTCAAATTTCAACTGAAAATTCAGTTCAAACTGAGAAAATAAAGGTTATGAGCACCTGGCGTCCATTGTAGAAGATGGCAACAATAAACATGGCCATGAGAAGGACGGAAATTCCACTTCTTCTGACATAGTGAGACCTGTAACAAAGTATTTTAGGAAAATCGATACACTCTATGGACAAAAATACACCTACAGGAGCTGCTTGGCCATGGAAACCCATGCCATGAAGCTCCCATTGCACAGTTTTTGTGCTGCTGTTAATGCCAGAGGAGGTTTGGAACTCTGCAGTTATTGAATCTGAAAAAGCAACTTTTATGCACCATGTACCTGAACTGAAAACACCTGAACTGAAAGATTAAGAGGTGTGGGCCAATACTTTTTCCCATATAGTTTCTATAGAGGTGAATATTTAATTACAGTGCTGTGTAGTAAAAGTGCAGTAGCAGTACAGTTTAGTACAGACCTGTGCAGTGTATCGTGGCGTGTGATTGAGACGAATGCCAGGTGGCTGAGATAGGAGTAGACGGCCACTGCCAGCAGCAGCATCGCCAGCTTCAGCAGAGAGTTAAGACGCAGAAACACTGCACAAGTCACCATGGCAATCACGCCACTCAACACAAAAATCTGAAAAAGGGAAAAAATGGGATAGATGAGCAAGCATTAATGATTTAACTTTATTGAAACTAGATGTGCTTTTAAAAAAAACAAACAAGAGAGACATTTGGATAAATCAGCAGGAAACCATATAAAATTTCTTTAATAACAGTACCAAATTTAAACTACTGTTGTCCTTGCCTCAGGGTAAATGCAGACGGTGAGTGGACATGAGCCTGTGGTGGTCTTGTCCACTATGTCAGCCTCTCCTGTGTTCGTGAGGATGCACCACACCTGCAAGCAGCACAAAATATTCCAAGCAGATACCAATTAGGCCACAGTCTGCACCACAGAGTGGCAGTTGAAGGGTTAATTAATTATTGACGCCCGTTTGTACTTTTACGTTGGTACTCTGGAGGAAAAACCTTGAAAACAGACTTGGCTGCTCTCCAGCTGCAAACTCTGATGATTGGTGATTTATAACCTTTTATCGTGTTTTAGGTCGATTTTCGTTCTCTACTACTGACTGAAGGAAACATATACCTGTTGAATCAGTTTGTCTTATTTGTTACTGAGAAGGTAATGTTCAGTGAGTTCTGCTAAATACAGTGGCACTAACAAAATGACAGGAAGCCAAGCTGGAGGTGGCAGAGCTGACAGGATTAGAAATAATATATCAGAGGGACAGCTCAGGCTGAGCAGTTTGGAGAAAAAGTTAGAGAGGATGGGTTGGACATGTGCAGAGGAGATATAGTGGATATACTGGACAAAGGATGTTGAAGATGGAGCTGCCAGGCAGGAGGAAAAGAGGAAGACCACAGAGAAGATTCATGGATGTAGTGAAGGAGGACAGAGGAGGATGCGAGGGATGGGGTAAGATGGAGGCAGATAAGCTGCTGTGAAGAAGAAGAAGAAAATTTGCTAAATACAGCTACTTGTGGCAGCTAAAAACAATAGCAGTGGTGAATGTTTACCAGAACAGTAGAGCTTTGGGCTAAGCATCCAAAGAAAGAGCTGAAACTTGCTGTAAATATATCTCCTCGGAGCAAAATAGACCAGCAGATTCAGGTAACAATTACATAAGTAAATTAATCACTGCAAAAGTCCCCTTTTACCTCTTTACATTTACAAGGGCCTTTTACATCACTGAAAAGGCCCTTGTGCTTATTTTATTTTTTTTTTAACTTGTTGCAGTCCTGGGTCCTGTTGGGTGCAAATATCAGCAGGGAAGTGCTACTTTGTGCTTTATGCATATTTATTTCAGAGAAAATTATGCAAATTAATGTGCTGGATTCACATTCATTCAGTTTACAAGGGTCAATTACAACTGGATAGATAGAACAAGTGCAATAGTGCAGGCATAAAAAATGTAGTGTTGAAAAAGAGGGAATTTTGTGTATATTATTCTTCTCCTGTGTTGTTTAGATTCTCACCATGTCAGTAGAGGCTAAGCCAAAGTTGATGAAGATCGCTATAAGGGTAAACAGATTGCGGGCACTGTTGTTTTCGTGGATCCAGCAACAGAAGTGCTGCAGTGATGCAGGAGTCCACTTGAACTCTTCAGCAAAGGCAACCAAGAGCAGCAGCATGTTGGCAAGCAGGAAGACTGAAAACTGGAGGACCGCCGGAAACAGCCTACAGGTGCGGTAGAATGGGTGGGGGGGGTTAAGAAGAAGAAGAAAGTAACTAAAGTCATGAACATGTTAATCCAGTGAAGCAAAGCAACCCCCCCCCCCCCAAGGAAAAAAATAATAAAACAAATAAAAAATGCAGGTGTGCAATATGAAAGGTGTAGATTTAAGGGGCTGTGGCAGGTAAGCTCTTGATAGCAAGGTTCAGTGCATTCTTTTAAAAACCACCAGGTGGCATCAAAGTTAAAAAAAAACTACAAAAAAACAATCTTGACTACAGCAGCTGGAAAATCAGAAAAAAAAGAACACAATGGGAGCTCTTTTTAGGGTTAAATGAGCGCAAGGGTAATGCTGATATTAAAATATTATTGAAGATATTCATTTAAAACTTTATAAGTTGAGGTTTAAAAGTTGAGTTGAGGCATAAAAGGACAGAATTGTCATGTGATAAATGGAATAAACAGTGAACACTGATTCTAACATGTTGGTGTTCTCCTACCTGGGGGCAGGGATGAGGGCCTGGGCAGCCATGAGAAACAGAAGCAAGATGAAGGCGCAGACCAGGTTGGAGTTGAACATTTCGTCTCTCATCTGGGAAAACTGGACCGGTCGTAAGTGAGCAAAATAAATGTCACGTTTCAGCTACATGAGTCTCTTTGGAGATCAGTTTGTTTTTCTGACTTTTCTATGCAGCCTACCTTGTCCTCGATGTTTGAGTCCTTGAAGACAAGGGTCAGTAGTGTGATGTGCTCTTTGTGCATACGCTCACTGCTTCGAAGCTCAATAGCATGTTTGATGCGTTTGTTAATCTCTCTGGAGTTGGACTGCCAAAGGCTGGGCATTGAGCCATTTGTGAAGGCAGCTAGAATCTGAAAGAAAAGAATCAGATGCTGGTGGACCTCAGACATGGTGTGTACGATATGTGTGCCCCCTTACTCATTTCTAAGTCTTTTGCATATTTCCATCCATCCATCCATCCATCCATTCTACTCTGCTTATCCTTTTCAGGAACTTGGCATTGAACTCACATTCACACCTATGGGCAATTTAGAATCACCAATTAACCTAGCCCCACTAAAATTCAGCACCTTTCTTCCTGTTTCTGTTGGTATTTGTGCACTTACACTGTTCATGTCAACTACAGTCCTGAAAGGTACACATGGATTCCAGGTTTGAATTGGTTGTTGGGCTTTGGGGAGCTCAATGTGGTCAAGTTTGTCCCTGTCCTCCTGAGGGCAGATGAGGAACGTGTCGATGTTATATTTTCGTAGGAAAGCATTCCTGTCACGGCCATGGCCATCCTCTGTCTTGTAGGTGCCTTCTAGACAATCCAGAGTTGCCCTTGAGATGTGAATGCGTCTGGTTAAGGGAGAAAAATAATTGATGTAAAAAGAAATGAGTGCTTGGTTATCTGGATTTACTGATCCAGATACACTTTACAGAGTGAAAGTCTAAAATAAAAATACTGTAAATGAACTGAGAACAAAAGATGCACCCTCTACATCAAACCTTTTTTAGCATTTTTCATCATTCATCCATCACCAGTCCACTGACGAATATTAAAAGTAAATGTACCTTTTAAGAAATTAAATAGTAAGTGTATTTTTCTTAGCTTACATATTTGTCTTATAGAAACCTGCTCACCCAGGTATGCCCCCGGCTTCCAACATGTTGGCAATGCCCACATCCCAGGACCAGACATCAAACTGCCATTTCTGCAGACCCAACACCCCACAGAGGACAGAGCCCGAGTGGATACCAATCCTCATGTCCATGTCGAACTTCAGTTGCTTCCGTACATACCTGATGATGGTGAGCAGTAAAGTGACCATGACTTATAAAATAATCTTTTATCTTACACAATTGTATGGATGGCTGTAGAGTCATGATTTATAAACTGCAAAATCAGTTTATATTCTCTTTTCAGTTTTTTTTTGTTCTAATTGTACTGTCATAAACTTTAACATTTAACATCTTAACTGAGGTCTGTACAGTCTAAGATGGGCACTTGTGGGTTTTTTTGCAGTTTCTCTGAGCATTGCACAGTCTGACTGGTGAATTTGCTGCAACGTTCACTCCTGAGAAGACTGGCAACTGAATGTTTTCCACCTGTAAATAACCTTTCTCACTGCAGAACAGCAACAGCTGCTTATTTAAGATCACTGCTAATGTCTTTCCTCTTTTGCATTGTGTTAACTCACAACACACACACACACACCTTCTGCATTTTGGCTTAATTTTTGTTACTCTTTGTATTTTATCTGAGGTCATAGTTACATAATTTTAAAACCTGCTAAGGCCCACATGATTTTTTTCTTAAATTATGTCCTGATATGTACACTAAAATCTTGGAAGTATGGCCAGTGTGACCTTTGCTCTCAAAATATTTTACAAACATTTATCCTCACACTCAAAACAGAATTAGGGATAATTTTGTACAGAGGGACCTGAAATTGTCAGATGTCACTGGGGGACTTTATGATCACTGCATCACTCTTGAAAATAGATTTTTCATCCCAGTAAGACTTCTACCTGGATAAATAAAGGATTTTATTTGTTATACTATAGCAAGTTTTCACAGGTCTAATAAAAATGCTGAAAACCATTGTTACTTATTTGGAGTCTTGATTCCTGCACCCAAACATACATGCAAAATGGCAATTTTCTCAGTTATGCAGAATTTATCTTTGGGTTTAAATATGATGACTGACCGTATAGTGTTGATCATAGCCAGGCCCATCTCAACACAATAACGGGCGTGGGCACGCTGTGGCTCAGGAACCCCTGAAACACAGTAGTAACAGTCTCCCAGTATCTTTATCCGTAAGCAGTGGTGCTCCTGCGATGAAAGAAGAAGAGGGACATTAGAAGCTGGGAGATGTTTTACATAAACCAAAAAAAAAAAAAAAAAAGCGCTCAGGTTCTCACGTCTGCCAGTCGGTCAAAGCGTCCAAAGAGCTCATTGAGGGTTCGAACCAGATCCTGGGCCGACAGGTTCATAGACAACAAAGTGAAGCCCTTGATGTCTGCAAAAAGGATGCTACAGGAAGGAGAAAAAGACAAAGATGTCTGAAAATAAATATTTATGTTCTAGTAAACACATTACAGGCATGAGGTTTGCCTGCAACTTGATAATCAGAGTGAAAAAAACTGTTTTTCTTAAGCCTTACTTACAAGTGAATAGTGATTTGGAGGCCTTTGACCCAAAAAATGCTAAAACTAACTAAAGCTAAACTAATATACTGACGTACGTGTGTGTGTGTGTGTACCTGACGTCTTTGTACTGGTGGATATAGATCTTGTGAAACTCTTGAGGGTTTAGATCATTTTCCATAGCACTCATGTCAGCAATCATCTCCAAGGCAACAAAGCGAGGAAGGATGGACAGAACTAGGCGCTCCTGTCAGGCAGTGTAATAATGTGACAGTCAAGAATATGAGTTCAGTCAAAGCTGTAGTCACAATACAGCAAATTCTCTGGCTTTAAACATCAGGGCAGTTCTGTCTTCATTGTACCTGTCTCTGGTTCTCTTGCTCTAATTTGAGGCGTCCCTCGATGCAGCGTCGCGTCTCCAGGAAAGCCTGGCGCTGGGCGTGGTCTGTCAGGTAGTGAATGAACAAACCAGCTGTGTTCATCCCCAAGTACAGCAGGCCTCTGGCAAACACCTACATCCAAAGAGTTTAAATGCTGCATTTATTCACAGAAAACCCAGAGCATCTGGGGCAAAAAAAAAAAAAAGGGGGGCGGGGGTAGAAAAATGAGATAAAACCTTGAAAAAAAGCTTGAACGGAGAGGGGAAATTGTGTATGTATGGTAGGCCTTGAACCAGTATTGGATTGAGAGCATATAGACGCTGGATGGATAGAAATAGTGAATTTTAATGTGAAGTTTGTAAAAAAAAAAAATCATAGTATCCCAGTGTACTTTAAAGCCAGGTTAGGCAATGTATTATTGAAATTCACATGAACTGAGAGGCTTTAGTGAGACTGTATATAAATGATCACCATCTCAGTTTTTCTGAAACCACACATAAGAAGCGCGGGTTGGATCAGACTGAGAAACCGAGAACACCATTTACTTTCAAACTCCAGCATTTCTTTTCTCGATCTCTGCCTCCTGCCACCTACAAAAGGCTCTAAGAAAACAAACTTTCCATAAACCTTAACAGACTGTCTTTATCTACATGCTCTACACCTTAAGTGTAACAGTAGTAAAGGAAATTCAAAAAGAGACTTGTTTTTCTCACCTTTCTCAGAAGCAAAGCATCACTGTAGCAGCACACTATCTCCACCAGAATGTGCAGTATTGAGGTGAGGGAGCCCGCACATATGGCCCACAGCAGAGGTAATGGCAGCAGTGTGTATGTTGCAAACAAAGTAAATAAGAGGTACCACGATGGGTCTTTTTCCAGTCCGTACACCAGCCCCCCCAGCACCTGCGTGGTCTGCGACAACCAGCTGGTGAGGCCGGCGTAGTGAAGCCACTGTGGGGACATGGAGTCTTTCTGGGTCAACACCGTGATACACAGAACTGTGGCTAAGGCCATGAACATGCCTGTCAGGCAGCCACGCAAAGTGTCTGTGGAAGCATCTGGCGCCAACGCCAGGTACAGAACCAATATGTGTAGCTTGGCCACCACATCTATCACATTGGTGATGGCCAGAGAGTTACGTCTTTGGGTAGACGAGTGCTGCTGGTAGAGTTTCTCTAGGTCATGGGACTTGAAGGTGTGCAAAAGCGTGGGTATGTAGACGCCACAAACGGTTCGACCCCAGTGGACAAAGAAGTCGGCGTCGCTGGAGTAGTCGTTAAAAGCACCCCCGGTACTGCCGTGTGTTCTGGTGGATTCACGGACCACGGGCTGGACTCTGAATGTGGAAGAGCGGCGCTTTGTGACCCCACGTGAAGCTTTGCTGCGGATTTGCCTGTTGATCTCCTCTATGTAGGCATCTGTCACAAAGATTTTGCGTGCTGGTTCAACACCCAACTGTCAAAGGATAAATATAGAAATCATTTCAAGTAATATCAGCACTTGTTCCTTTGTATTCCCGTGTTGTAGAGCTGTCACGACAACAAATCATCCTTACAAAATTGTTGTGAACAAAACAATGACAGGTAGAACTAATTTGATCCTTCATTCAAAGTTACAAACTTGTGTTTTCATCTTTCATTTGGGAAATGGAGGCAGATAGAGTCTGTGTACAAAAAGCTTACAGAAATAGACACTTAATGGATGGTGTAAAAACAGCCACATTCACATGCAAAGAGGATTAATTAGTCAGCAGCCACTCTTACTGGCCTGTAAAAGCCGAGGTCACTGGCACCAGGACAATGCCAAGGTAAAGGCAGCGCTCTCTTTTTTAGCCAAGTCAACAAATCTTTTTGAAGCAGGGCCAATGATGTAGAAATAATAATAAAACAGTGATGCTGCCTCATGCCTCTGGGCTCATGGTTACTAAAGTGAATCTGTGAAATTAGAGACACAGGGGTGACAAATTCCTGTCATGCCGTGCACAGGTTAAAAACAATGCCTAAAAGGCAAAGCAAGGTTGAGTTTGAAAGCAAGGAAGCTGAATCATCTCCCACCTGGTAGGAGGACCCTGAGGTGCTTCAGCAAACACAAGGCAACGAAGCTGCCTTTGCTAAACATTTAAATTCAAGCATTTCTGAGTAGGTGTACAAAGCCGCTACACATCTGTTTAACTAAAAAATTCAAGGGTCTTTTCATCTTTAACTTCATTGTGTTTTTGTCTCTTATTTGGCAAATGGGGGTAGACTGAGCCTGTGTACAAAAGCATACAAACAGACCATTTGAAATACAGTTCTAGTTAATGCGTAAAAAAAAAACTGCCAAAATTAAGACGTGTTACCAGTTCTGATGGCAAATGGTGAGACTTGCTTCTAGAAGAATCTTGATAGGCTTATTATATCATCACATGTCTATTGTTAATATGATTCATTTTTGCAATATAAATGGCAGCACCATTTCAACACGCATTAGATTTTAATGGTAAGCTTAACAGCTTTGTGGTGAAGAGAAACACAAATTTCAAGTATTGTTAATAACCATTACTGAGGTATGGTTTTGAATTAACTATAAACAGTGTGTTGTAACATCCACAATATCCTAGGAATTTTATAAATATGTAGTCACAAAAACTAAAATAAAACACAACAATCTACTGGAGACCAGAACAATCAATCACCTGGGCACTGAGCTCCTGCTGCATAATGATGTGTTTTACTGCGCTCTGCCACAGCATCCTTTTCCGCCGCAGGCCAGGGGACATGGTGGCGGTTAGACAGGGCAGCTCATGCAGCCCCACGGGGGAGACCTGCATCGTGTCAGCAAAGGTCACCATGGTGGCAATCTCAGCTGACCTCAGCTGTTGGTATCAGATCAGGAGTAGGTAGGAGCCTGGAATATGAAGGGAAAGGTGGAGTCAGTAAGGACCAGATTCTGTGATATTGCTTGAAAAACAGAGTTCATCAGTAAGTTTTATAATAAGAGCTTTATTTATATAGTACCTTTTAAAGCAGAGTTTACAAAGTGTTTTTGACACACAAGTAAAAGTAGAATACTAAATTTGAACAGATAACTGGACATTATGGCCAGAAATAAAATTAAAAAGAAGTTAGGACATGGCAAAATAATGCCTAAAGGAAGCTGACTTTAATTAATTTTAACTTTGATCTTTATTCCACCAAATTTAGCCTAATATGGATTTGTCTTACAGACACACTGCACTTTGAGTGACCAGCAGTGTTAGTATCTGTCTGAGGAAATCAGGAAAAATGAATTTGCTCATTTTTATAGAAAAATAAAAGGTTGCTTGACTTTCTGTGTCAAAAGCAGTGCTGCATCTACTAATATGAAATGCTGAATCTTAAGTACCTTTGCAGTTTTGTGCATCTGAAGACCACGTGTGAAAGATTTAATAGTCGTTGAAACTCTTTACGCATTATATAAACCGAGCAACAAATCCTCATGAGATCCTAATTCTTTTAGATAAAAATTTGTTATGCTGCACACATTCAACCACGCCAGAAAAGGCCACCTGGTTGGCTCCACGTGTTTACAGTGTGTGCCAGAAGAAAGGCAGCTTTCCAGCGAATTATCTGGCCAGATTTAGACCTGAGCTAGTTAATGCTCAGAGTTAAACTCCTCCAGCTCCTTCTGGCTGTAGATGCTGTTGTCCCACCCACTCACAGTCTACCGCCACCAGGCTGATTCTCACCAAGATCACATATCTGCACAGAACAGACTGGATATGCTAAAACACTTCATGATGATGAGTAATTAGGTCAATCATCACGGCAGCAAAACAATATTAAGTGTGCATCTTTACTGACTTTTTGATCATACAGAAAACATTACAGATTCTCTGCTGTGGAAGTATCACTTTCATCATTCTACTGTGCCTTTACATTTGTAGTTTCAGCTGTCAAGTGTGGACAATAAGCTCCCCATAAGTTACAATCTGTGAAAAATAACAAAAAAGAAAAAAAAACAAAACATTGTGAATATTACACAACTGACCTGTAACGTTTCACATAAAGCGCGTCCACTGATAATGTCCGGTTTCTGCCATGGGATCTGTGCATCTGGCTTGTCATAATTCATTTTTGCTGATTTCATCGGCTCTGATATTTAAGATGCAACCTATAAAAGGAAAAAGGAAACTTGAAGCGGAACCCGCTGTGATGCAGTATCCAACGCTGATGCGAAAAGTGACACAAAGGTCCAGCTAAGATGGGAGGAGTCGTTCTTTCAGGGTTGCGGGCCACCATCTGGACTGTTTTGAAATGATGTCAAGAACTGCCACAAAGCAGAGTTGCAGGAGTGAAGAGTGCAAAGAAGATTAATTAGTCCGCAGCCACACTTACTGGCCTGTAAAACCTGAGGTCACTGACACCAGGACAACGCCAAGATAAAAACAGCACTCTCTTATTTGGCCAAGTCAACAAATCTTATTGAGGCAGGGGAAACATTAATGCATGGTCACATATCTCCTTAATAAACTCTTTTCTTTTTTAACTTTTTCACCCCATTCTGATATAGAAGCAATAATAAAACAGTGATGCTGCCTCATGCCTCTGGGCTCCTGGTTACTAAAGTGAATCTGTGAAATTAGAGACACAGGGGTGACCAATTCCTGTCAGGCCATGCACAGGTAAAAACAATGCCTAAAAGGCAAAGCAAGGTTGAGTTTGAAAGCAAGGAAGCTGAATCATCTCCCACCTGGCAGCAGGACCCCGAGGTGCTTCAGCAAACACAAGGCAATGAAGCTGCCTTTGCTAAACATTTAAATTCAAGCGTTTCTGAGTAGGTGTACAAAGCTGCTACACCTCTGTCTAACTAAAGAAATTCAAGGCTCTTTTCATCTTGGAAGCTCTTTATGGACTGTTTGGTGTTTTAGTCCTGATTAGTTGACATTCCTTCTATATCATTACAATATTTCATGCAAGCGCACTCCATTTGGTAAGGCTTAAATCAATAAATCTTCTATTCTTTTCCTTCCCTATGAAGAAAAATTGTTAAATTTTAGCCTAATTGATGAATCCATTGCTCCAACAACAACAGCAATCTCTTGCTTTGATTTCTTGTGTACATTTTTGTACTCTAATATTTATAATATTAGGTTGGTTAATGTTACACAAAGCAAAGAGTCATTTGCACACAGTGTTCAAATATCCTGATTGTTTGGTTGTTGGATATTATTTGTTTTTATACTTTATTACAAAAACTGTAAAGACAGCTAAGGCAGCTGTCTTGAAAAATCCTGGAAGTATCCTGGATTACTAAGTCTTTGGTGTATCTGCATCCTCAACAGCTTTTTTTTTTCAGATTTACCAGCTGACGCTATATTGCTTTTAACAGGGTTCATAGTAACAGCCACGCAAACTGTGCTGTGCAGTACTGTGTTTGCAACAGGTTAAAGAAGCAAAGAAGAGCACGAGACCCGAGAGTATCCATTCTGCTGGGCTGATGTCTCGAGCTGGCTTGTGGACATTGTTGTAAGCTGGTTAATGTTTTGGGGCCTTGCTTTGCTAATTGTTTCCAGGCAACATGCAAAGCCCCTAAGACTGAAGTAATGAGTCCTCATCTGTCCCACCGTGACACTGTTGCTCAGACCTTTCTTGCTGATTACGGCACAGCTAAAAATAGCTGCCAGGTCTAAGGCAATTAGTGCTACTTTAACTGCTCCCACATCAACATAGCTCTCTGACACTTGAAATAAGGCACCTTTAAATAAGTTTACTCCTCTGATGGCACAACAAACAATGAGGGGGGAGTAAAGTGGTGAGGAGGGTAGATCAGCCTGGAATAACCCAGCTTTGGTATTCATTATAAACAAATGTCTGTGACTGTCAGTCTACTTTACACACTCAGTCTGTGGTTTTATTTTGCCACTCTAATCAAGGTGAACTGTGAACTTGTTTACACCTGATGAGGAGTTAGTCTGCTATGGGCAAAACTCCAGAATATAATTAGCATTACTGCTTTGGCTATACGCTAATAAGACGACTTTATCAATTACTAAAGCTAAACCAGCAACAGAACTGACCTAAGAGACTGACTGTGTGCCAAACAACTCACACATGTTGGACACAAAGCTATTTTTGTCAGTAGAAGTGTAGATCTGAAGCGCTGGCAGTCACACAAACCTCTTTAAAGTAAGGATGTGTACAAGTCAATAGGGGTCAAAGCATTACAGAGACATGCTGTAAAGTGGAGACTGTCACTGAAACTTTACTATTTTCACCAACCACAGAAAGCTTTTGAGAAGGTGGCTTCCTTCTCAAAATATTGCTTGTCTCCTACCAAGCCCCCAACACCCCCCCCCCCCCCGCCCCCCCAACACACACACACACACACACAAACACACACACACACACACACACACATGCCACAGCCTATCTGAACTCCTTCCAGAGGTGTTTACAGAACACAGCTCTTAAGATTTCATCTTAAGAGCTGTACAAGCACCTAATCAGTTCATCAAGTCACTCCGGTGGAACTGCTTGGACTCACAATTATAACAACATCACTACAAACATACACTATAGCCTTATCTCAAACAGTTTGCACCATATGCACATTGCCTCCTGTTTCCTTTATACTGTCTTTTATCATATTATTTATATCTTTTACAGCTCAATTCTATTCAGAACTAATGCCATATAAATAGGAATGAGTTTCCTATTGGGGGGGGACACATATCGGAAACGTGACAGATCCATAAATACTCTGAGAAAAGCATTTAAAAAAATGCTATTTGATCTTTTACTTTCTTATTTTTCAAATGTTTCTTGGAAAAATAGTGTCGTGTACACTTATATGATTGCATGTATAATTTACATATGTATATGTTTTATAATTGTAGGACGTGGGCAAACTGGCTTGATCACAGATAAATGTTACCAGTGCACAGATAAATTTTACCAGTGCATAGATAACTGTTACCAGTGCATACTTATCAATGCACAAATGTTACCAATGAACAGATAGTTGTTACCAGTGCACAGATAAATGTTACCAGTGCACAGATAAATGTTACCAATGCACAGATAAATGTTACCAGTGCACAGATAAATGTTACCAGTGCACAGATAAATGTTACCAATGCACAGATAAATGTTACCAATGCACAGATAAATGTTACCAATTCACAGATAAATGTTACCAGTGCACAGATAAATGTTACCAATGCACAGATAAATGTTACCAGTGCACAGATAAATGTTACCAATGCACAGATAAATGTTACCAGTGCACAGATAAATGTTACCAATGCACAGATAAATGTTACCAGTGCACAGATAAATGTTACCAGTGCACAGATAAATGTTACCAATGCACAGATAAATGTTACCAATGCACAGATAAATGTTACCAATGCACAGATAAATGTTACCAATGCACAGATAAATGTTACCAGTGCACAGATAAATGTTACCAGTGCACAGTGCACAGATAAATGTTACCAATGCACAGATAAATGTTACCAATACACAGATAAATGTTACCAGTGCACAGTGCACAGATAAATGTTACCAGTGCACAGTGCACAGATAAATGTTACCAATGCACAGATAAATGTTACCAATTCACAGATAAATGTTACCAGTGCACAGATAAATGTTACCAATGCACAGTGCACAGATAAATGTTACCAGTGCACAGATAAATGTTACCAATGCACAGATAAATGTTACCAATACACAGATAAATGTTACCATTTCACAGATAAATGTTACCAATACACAGATAAATGTTACCAATACACAGATAAATGTTACCAGTGCACAGATAACTGTTACCAATGCACAGATAAATGTTACCAATACACAGATAAATGTTACCAGTGCACAGTGCACAGATAAATGTTACCAGTGCACAGTGCACAGATAAATGTTACCAATGCACAGATAAATGTTACCAATGCACAGATAAATGTTACCAGTGCACAGTGCACAGATAAATGTTACCACTGCACAGATAAATGTTACCAATGCACAGATAAATGTTACCAGTGCACAGTGCACAGATAAATGTTACCAGTGCACAGTGCACAGATAAATGTTACCAATGCACAGATAAATGTTACCAATACACAGATAAATGTTACCAGTGCACAGATAAATGTTACCAATGCACAGATAAATGTTACCAATGCACAGATAAATGTTACCAGTGCACAGTGCACAGATAAATGTTACCAGTGCACAGTGCACAGATAAATGTTACCAATGCACAGATAAATGTTACCAATGCACAGATAAATGTTACCAGTGCACAGATAAATGTTACCAATGCACAGATAAATGTTACCAATACACAGATAAATGTTACCAGTGCACAGAGAAATGTTACCAATACACAGATAAATCGTCCCCTTAGAATTATAAGGTTCTGACATTTTTGACAAAGCTGAGTTATTGTCATATACTTATTTGCTGACCACTTATGAACAATATGTAAGAGATTTTTTTCAAATGTATATATATTATTCACAAAATAATAAGGTTCTATCTGCAAAATTAAACTTTAACTTGGTACTATAAGGTTCTGTCTGTGAACCAATAGGCACTTGAAATGTTCACAAGAGAGCCAATCAGGCTACTTCTTTTTTTGTAATGTTGGTGCCCAATGTCAAGCAAAGGAGCAGAGGAGATGCTAGAGAAAATGTTTCATGGTAAGCTGGGGCTGTTTACAAGACATCTAAAGCTTGAGGATTTCAAAAATGAGTTGACAACAGACAGAAGTACTAATGGCAGGAAAATTCTTAACTTTTGATTTTTTTTTTGTTTTAGATTGCACTGAGCTGTTTCTTAGCTTGCTAGCTTTGTAGCTAACAGTGCAAAGAAACAGCTCAGTGCAATCTAAAAAAAATCAAAAGTTAAGAATTTTCCTGCCATTAGTACTTCTGTCTGTTGTCAATATATTGAGAATAGTCAAAGGTCAAAATGTAAGTTACCTCATGTATAAAATATTATTGATTGAAGAATGACTTCAGATTTTAATATATTCTGTGACCTAGCAGTGGTACCATGCTAATAAGCTCTGTCTATTTTTATTTCTGTCATCAAACTCCAGAAGAGCAAGTAAAAGAAAAAAACACCAGAATAGGGACGGCAAAGAAATTGTTACATTTTTCCTGAATAAATACAACCGAAAGAAAACAGTTCATTGTCAGTGACATTTTTATAGCAGAATGATTTTAATTAAAGATTCAAGTTTAAAAAAGCTACCTTTTAAGTGGGATGAGTTTTTATTTGGATTTTTGTACTCAGTGGACATGGACTCAGAATCTAAATGTTTATTTTAAAGAATGCTTTTTCAGGTAGATTGCAGCTTGTAAAATTTAAAAAGATCTAGGCTAAATGGGGAAAAAAAAACATTGTGGTAAATTATCCAGAATTTGTTTGACTGTACAAATTTTATTGAAACTTGAGTTTGCTTATATGTCAAAGTATACGCCTCCTAAATTTATATCAAATGTTTATTTTGTTCTATTTATTTATTATAAATAGAGTTTGCATGTTTTCCCCGTGTCTGTGTGGGTTTCCTCCCACAGTCCAAAGCCACGCAGTTACTGGGGTTAAGTTAATTGGTCACTCTAAATTGCCCATAGGTGTGAATGGTTGTCTGTCTCTCTGTGTTAGCCCTGCGACAGGCTGGTGACCTATACAGGGTGTACTGTGCTTCTCACCCTATGTCAGCTGTGATAGGCTCCAGACCCCCCGCCTCATGACCCTGAACAGAATAAGCGGAAGAGAATGGATGGATGGAGATGTTGTAGCATTGAAACATTCAAAGATAAAACTTTGTCAAGCATCATCTTCTTCTAGTAAAGGGAAGGGAAATGTGTCCGTAAAAACAGTTTGCCATGAAAGAAGAAATTTAAAAAAATGTCACAGAATTCATTAAATTTGATTTTAACCATACTTGTGGACACTTTATTATATTTTATGGTTTAAAACTTACTATAAGTTAACTATTTTTCATTCCTTGAAAATCAGTAGTAGTTATCACATTTTGCAGATAGAACCTTATAATTCCACACAAAAAAGGAGTTTTTAGAATTAGAAGGTTCTATCTGCATTATATTTGTTCAAAAAACAAACAAACAAAAAAAACATTTGCACATTTAATAGGATTTTGATATTACTGATTTAGAATACATATAGGGTGTGTTTCATAATCATGCATGAACAAGACTTATTCCATGTGTATTTTTTGCGATACAGAGTGCAAAAACTTTAAAGCTCAATATCTCAAAACTGGTCAGAACGTAGGTAGAACCTTATAATTCTATGGGGACAAAATGTTACCAATTCACAGATAAATGTTACCAGTGCACAGATAAATGTTACCAATGCACAGATAAATGTTACCAGTGCACAAATAAATGTTACTAATGCACAGATAAATGTTACCAGTGCATAAATAAATGTTACCAATGCATAGATAATTGTTATCAGTGCATACACAAATATTACCAGTGCATAGATAATTGTTACAAATTTATAGATATTGTTACGAGTGCACACATAAATGTTACTAATGCATAGTTACCAGTGCACAGATAATTGTTACCAGTGCACAGATAAATGTTACCAGTGCACAGATAATTGTTACCAGTGCACAGATAATTGTTACCAGTGCATAGACAAATGTTACCAGTGCACTAGCATAAAGTTTCATTACAAATGTATGTGAGCTTGGGGCCCCCCTGGTGGTGGTAGCCGCATATGTCGCCTATGCCTCAGTCCGGCTCTGTTCATGGTAACGATCCAGACATGTTTTACCTCATTCAAGAGTTTCTGACTCCTGCCGCTGTCTGTCTCCCACCTCCCAAACACTCAGAGCCGTTCAGAGGAAGGGGGGGGAGTGCATGTTGTGCCTTCAAAATACAAGCACGCGAGTTAAAGATTTCAAAATCAAGTATTTTTCTCCTCTGCTGTGTAATTTTTGGTTGGGACAAATATGCCTGTCTCCAATATTGGGGGGGACACGTCCCCTCCATCCCCCCCGGTTCCTACGCCTATGCATATAAAAGACTGATGACTCAGTAAGGTAAAAGACCCTGGGGAGAGAATGGCAGGCACAAGTTTTGACAAGGTGGCAGAAAAAGTGACATGTTCACTTACTAATATTTTTCATGCAATGTCACACTTAAGGAGAAACAATGATTGGGAAAGATAATTATCTTCTAAAGCAGATAATTGTGACTCAGTGCTTCCACCAACTGGCAGAGAGAAAGACTTCTGGAAAGCAGGATGTCCCATCCTCAGCTGTAGAAAAACATCATCCAAAAAAACATTTCTTTCAAATTCATTTTTATTTATTTTTCCTATTTCTAAATAAAGGGAACTGCATAAGAAGTTAAACAGTAACTCCTTTGAGGAAGTGATTTGTGGCATTTGAACTATTTTGGAAACAGCATTAACAAATTCTCTAGCGACTAAAGGCCAATATTTGTCATGCCACTGACTACCAGTGTCCTCTCGACTTTTGTAATCGCGGTCGCTGCTTTGCTACGTCAGTGACATTCACTAGATTAAGTTAAATTAGGTGAGCGCGTCCTTACCAGTAACTTAATGTCTAGTATTATAACGTTTTTTTTTTCAATGCTCTAATAATACTCAAATATTTATAATTATTTTGTCAGAATCGTATCTGATACATCAGGCGTGTTTGTATAAAATTATGTTTATCTTTTCGATATTTATCCAGTAAAGAAAAGGCATGGGCAGGTCCTGTGTGAATTCTTCAAACATGACTAAAGATGCTGTCCGGTGGTGGGCTGTCACCATATTTAGCCACGAGCAGCTGCTCTGCTAGCCGGCTGACTGGCTTAACTAAAAACATGGTGTCTTGGCGTAGCTGAGCTTTAGTTAAGTTGTCCGTATGCCTCACATTTTAGAGATTTTGCTGCTTTTCACTTCATGGTAAGGAAAAAAAAAGGGGGGGTTCCGACGTTAATTAATTCACATCAGGAAAGCCGGAGGGGCTAACAAGACAGCTAGCCATGCTAACGTTAGCATACTTAGCTAGGAGCTGAAAACAGTCGTGTCAACATTTGAATAGTGTGAGTCAGGCTCGTTAGAACTGGTAACCACAAGTTTGTGTGTAAACTTAAATCAAGGAAAAGTATTGGGATACTGTAGGATGAAAAGGCATGCTGACTGGGATTGCTAACGTCTAATTAATTACCCGCTAACTGGGATGATTTCACATTTCTGTCCGGATGCTGGAGGTTAATTTTTTAACCATGTTTTTAGCACTAGCTAGGAAAACGATAATGTACAATGATAGGTTCAGACATACTAAGTGTTAGCAATATGCATTAGCGCTTCCGCTAATTTGGACATTTTAACTTCAGCAGGCCGAAGACAATCCGGCTGCTTTCCTGATTTTCGAAGCGCCGGTGGAAACTCAGCTTGGGACTGAAGTGCCACCCGTCTCCTCCTCTTCTTGATCCTGGAAGAGCAACGCCTCCTTGTGACTGATATCCAACATGTCAGGTGCGTTAACGCCAAACTATTTTATACCTGCTCCATCATTCCGTAGAGAAATAATTCATGTCCTCCACATGAGGTTGGCCCAAAAAGGAAGCCCAGAATACACATACCAATAATTATATATCCAAAAAAAAAAAAACAAAAAAAACACTGCTACCCGATAGAAGGAAAAGCTTTGTGGTAGAAGCTTTACATTGGTGTTTCGGTGTGTCTGGTCCTGCATCCAAGTATTTGAACTTGCACAAAAATCCCCCAGCAGACATTTTGCCTATGGTGGCATCCATTGTTGACATCCATGGCAGCATTCCTTGAACCTCAAGCCCACTCACTGAATGGCTATCCCACAGTGCCCCTTTTGCCCTGCTTCTCTCCACCCTTCCCTTTCTTTCCCCCTCTCTCGACCAGAGGGCTGGATAGTGGGGTCCATTGTGTCAGTGAGATGTTTATTAATGAGAGGGATGCAGACAGAGCAGAGCTGCTAGAGAAGGACTAATCACTAATCTCTTCGTTAATGCGGACAACCTCCTTATGTACTGGCATAAATTACTAGGAAGCTTTGTGACAAGGACATGCAAGTTGGTGTTCAGAAGGATCTCTTGGTGAAGTTAGTTTTGGTTTAAAACTTTGTGTGGAAGTTCCATTTTTAGGATTGACTGGGTAAAAATGTTTGTGTTTGGATGTATGTTTTGTTTTTATGGGTAGGCACAGTGTTTGGAAGCTTCTTTCAAGTTTTTTTTTTTGTTTTTTAGTTCGCTGGTTATTTTTTTTTTTTTTTGCATACATGTGTTTGGATTGGGAAAGAAGGTTTCTTTATCTATGAAAGGAGTAGTGTTTGTCTGAGTGCATGTGTGTCTATTGCCTGCCATGCCCTTGCCTCCGCCTGATGTCCCAGCCACTCAGAGGCTGGCACTGGACTGTCGTACCCTTCTGGACCATCGTTTTGGCAAGGGTAAGTGACAGCATAACCTCTTCTGTGCTCACTTTGACCCTGCTCTGTTTTAAAATAATGGGCAGAGGATTATGTCATTGAATAGCTGCTTTTACTACCATACTTCCCAGCTGCATATGATTTAAAAACGAGTGATGGGGAAATGGAAATTACTCTTTGGGGCCCGTCTCCCTCTCATACAAAGTTGTATGAGCTTTGTTCACAGTTAATATAATGGTTTATCTATCAGAAAGCCATGCAAGTACTCTACAGGGAGGACTGGTCTGAGTTGTCATGCAAGTACAAACTGTCAAAAGAAAAATGGTACCATGCAAGTGATCCTAGTACTTGAAATGGGGGAAAAAAATAAAATCACTAAAAATCTGAACGTACATTTGTCTTCAAGAAGCTTTAAGATCCAAGCTGTAGCAAATTGCTTTGGACAGTACAAAGTTGGAGCCTAAAGGAAAAATGCACATCTGAATCTGATTTTATTAGTTGGCAACTACGATCAATTTATTACCAACTTCAATTCACTGTACGATTGCTGATGTCTCTTTTCCGTGTCCAAGTCAATGGCAATCAGTGGAGCACTTTTGGTAATTGCAGAACTGAGCTTGATTGATGGATCTTAGCTTTCTCACATCCTGTGAGCTGCTACTATTTTAGATGTTTCCAAGAGAGTAACATCTAACATGTTGTCTTTTTAAGAGCTGATGGTTCATTTTAAGTTCATCTGATATTGTAAACCGGCACTTAGAAGACTGTAAAACTGTGAACTGTGAGTGTGAATAAAGTACATATTAAGTGCTCATTTGAGCCTCGTGAGGGTTCTGATTAAACCACTGCCAATTTTTGCGTTAGAGCCAATTACATGATGATGTATCTCTTTTTAACAGCTTTTTGGTAATAGTTATAAAAAATGGATTTATTTAAAAGTTCTGCTTTTGTGGCGCATTCATGTTGCTCTGGTGATGAGCTCTGCCACTCATGAAATGAGAGCAAGCATTGTTGTATTTATCCAGTGGTTTTTAGAAACTGAGACCTGGGAGCGAATGAGTAAACTCTGACTTCTTTAAAAGGAATGTTTATTTGCATTTGTTTATGCAAATATCAGTGCACATGGTTATGTAATTTCTTACTGTAAGGAAGTGTGGCTGAAAGTTGCATAAGCGCAGAATGAAAGCTGAATTTAAGTAAAGCAGGAAAGATCAATGATGGAGACGAGCGAAAGAGCGATGTTGGCAGGGGGTGGAGAGAAGGAGACAAGGAGGTTGTGTGGGAGGGAGGTATTCTCCCTTTTCATCTATGTGGTGCACATTTCGCTCTTATTCTGTCATTCCTCGCTTTTTCTTTTTTTTTTTAGCCTTCATCGGAGAGCTAGATTAGAAGTGAGTTTGGTGTGCTTGTATGTGCACTTGCATGTCAAAATCTGCACTGCCTCCTTTGAGGAGGAGCACTGTTGCAGAAGAATGGGAAAATCCAAGGTCATCACGGCACGCTTTCCTCTGACGTTGCCTCTCAGCCCCTTTTTCTGCACAAGTGCGTGAATGACTGTGTGTGTCTGCGTGGCAGGGTGAGTGTATGTGCGTGTGTAACTCATAGCATCGAGCCAGGCTCTGCACCAATCACGCTGCACATTCATATGCCTTTTAGCTCCAAGCACACGTGCAGGCATTTATCCCAGGGTGAGCGGTGTGTGTGTGTGCGTTTGTGTGCATTTTCAGTGCCTCTAGGCACAGCAGTGTGTCTGTATGAAGAACTGAAGCTGCATTAAGAAAACAAACGGCTGTACTGAGCGACTTCCACATCACGACTGATGTATGGTAAGATAAGTCCTTTTTACATTGCGTATTGGTTTGTGAATTTTGGGCTGTGTAAACATGTGAGTAATGTCAGGCATCTGGTGTTTAGCCTGTTTTCCTACATTCTCCAAAGACGTTTCCTTCTTAGCTTTCTTGCTATAGATAGCAGCTGTGACTAGAGTGTAGCAGCTCCTGAAAGCGTGTTATGAGAACTTGGACACTTTAAAGGATACTCTGTGTTACATTACCATTAAAAGGGAACACTGCTTTGAAGATGTTTATATTTGGTAATAGACATTTATTCTTAACTATTATTAATATTTCATTCTGTTATAGTTGGTTACAGGGTGTGTTCTGCTAGTTTATATTCTGCTAACTCTGGCTAACTTTGGGTGTTTGTGTTATAACCTTGTCTTCATATGTTCAATTTTTAAGTCATTCTTGAATGACTTATGATCCCTGGGTATTTTAGATACTATATGTTACATTTATGTTTCTTTGAAAACAGGAAAGCTGCGATAACATTATTTTTAGATCATGTTATAATCCCTGTGATGATTTTTGAAATTTATTTTGGCTCTGGTATTACTGGGGCATGTTGATATGTAGTTAATTGATCAGTCCTAATTAAAAATACGGCCAGCTTTTGTTTGAGTTGAAGACTTTTGATTGACTAACACTTTGGTTTGGAGTGAATTATCACTACAGGCCATCCAAACTGGAGACTGTACAGTGTGCTCAATGTATAGGTAAGTCTGCGCTTGATTCTCTCATAGTCTATTTTCAGTGCAGGTTGGAGGGATTCATAGTGTGTTGGACTGGCCTTTTGTCATATGGATTTGTTGGCAGCAGGGTCTGGACATTGGTGTGTTGGTCACATTACACCAGACATGTTCGCTGCCACCCACACTGGATTAAATGTGTGCTGTGAATCTGGCTCACGGCTTAATTGGCTGAAAAAATTATGTGTATATGTATGTATTCCACATCAACGTGCATACACAGTGTGTATTTGTCAATACCTCCAACATATCTCCTTAAAATGCAGGTTTTTTTGGGATATAGATATGGTGGGGCCTTATGGTTATATATAAGCAGCACATTTGAATAGTTGTCATGCCCCCCCCTCAAAAAAATTCTTACTCCCGTAATGCTATCGCCCTCTTCTCCGTGATATGCACTCACCTCCTCTCCTCATGTGCTGTACAGCATTCCCAAACTCAGTGACAGCTTATGTGCATACTGGTTAACTGTTGAAACAGCCTTGTTCATTATTTGTTGGTTGCATACACTCTCGTCTTGCCTCTCGTTTGCCAGATTCTGCTGTGTGCTTTTTTTTTTGTTGTTTTTGTTTTTTTGTGAGTATAACGTTTGAAGATGTTTGCTGATGCAAAAATAGCAGGACCTTGTCTCCCCCCCCCCTCCCTCTTATGTAATGACACCCCTGAAGGGCAGCATGCTTTGTAACCATCATGAGAAGTGATGTGTTTCTTGGGCAGGTATATTTACAGTGTATGTTTGTGTATCAGTGTGGGCTGCAAAACCAGTGCTTTGCATGACCCCAGGTGAAGGTGAGGTATAAATGTGCACTTGCAGTTCTGTCTCCCAATTATACACATGCCTGTATAAACACAGACAGGCCCTAAGTGTGTTAAATATTGGCTTTGCAGGGTATCGGGACTATATTTATTCTCTTTTATCCTTCATGTGACTTCAGGCACAACAGAGCAGATTTGGGACAGCAGGTGCAGATGACAATTCAAGATGCATAAAGCATTACACACTACCTTGTGTGTGCATGTTTTTTTGTAGTCTTCCTTTAGATAATTTCTATTGTTTTAGACAATATTTTTGGCTGAGGTTGATTATTTATTTATTTAATTTTTTAAAATTTGTCATGCACTACTGTCCACAGCTGATACGTGGGACCCACAGTGCAGTTATTAACACCTCATGGTGTTTGTGTAAGTGGGTGGAGGATTTTTTTTTTTTTTTTTATTATCATGCACAAACATGTCTCATAGCTGTGCATTTTTGTTTGCCTCTTTTTTTCTCACTTCAGTGTGTAGTTTTTTCCTCCCTTCTCTCCATCTCTCTCTTACTCTAATGTGGAATGTTAAGCTGATATCCTGGGGGAAATGGAGAGTGTAATCTGTTAATGTACCAGCCCATTGTTACGAGGATAAAAATAGATTGCGATTGGCTGGCTTCTTCCTGTGGTGATTTGAAGGATGGTGACCCCCTCACATATGTGCACATAGCACCTCATGACTTCATGCTGCAAGGATGTTTAGCTTAGCATCCAGTTAGTAGCAATCGATACCCAGTTGTGCAGAAATGTTCACCCTCTCACTATATTAGTGTTGTATCTACCAGAGATTTATTATTCCTGTGTTTAAAGTTCCTTAGTGTGTTGCTCCTCATGTTTGTTGTGTAGATTTTATTCCTTATGTGAGTCTGTGTGGAGGAGTTCGGTGTCCAGCCCATAAATGTGTTGTCACCTTGCCATGCAGAGTGGGTGGATGTCGTGAGACCCCCTGCTTTGTGCTTTTCACCGCTGTCAACCAAATCATTGTGCACCCACTTTGTTTTTGCCCTCTAAGATTTTTTTTCCCCCTCTTCCTCACTAACCCATCATTACCAGAAGCGCGAAACAGCTCTCATTATTTATAACAGACACTGAGCACAACTCTGAAACTTCACAGGAATTTCTGTGCCAATGAGTCAGATGGAATAATTTCCTCAGAGACATGGTATTGGAGCACACATTACAAGCAGAATATGTAAATGTTTTAAAGGCAGTTGAATTTAGTGTTATAACGACCTGTGGGCGTAATGTGCCAATTTGAGCCACTTTCATCAAGTTTGTTGAGTTGTGGAAACAAGTATGCCGTATGGTGTTGTTACTAAAAAAAAATGTTAAGCTATCATTGACCTAACAGCACCCTAAAGTAAAGAGCAAAAGTTGCAATTAAAAAAAAAAAAAAGGAACATATGTAAATGTTGCACCACAGGAGTATGAAATAAAATGTAAATGTATTATTACATAATTTAGTTTATTTAGTTTCTTTGTTATTGCTTTCCAAAAATCTCTTTTCTTGGCAGCTGACAGAGAGGACAGGAGAGATTTATCCTGGACGGAGCAGATGCAATAAGTAGCACTAATCTGTGACTCAGTCAGCATATCTCTGTCCACCTCCCCCATCACACTCCCATCTCTCTATATATCTTTCTTTCTTTCCCCTCTCTGTTCTCTGTCCCTCTTTCTTTGTCCACTACCCTTTCCACTCCACACTGGGGACCTGCTGCATTTTTATTAATTCAGTGGCAGTTCCTACACTCATGCCCTGAGCCAGCACAGCAAGGATGTGAAAAGGAGGTGGAGGAAGTTTAGGTGGGTGCAGGAAGAAGAGAGGGAGGCTTGCAGAGGCCTCATTAGTGTTTGAAATGATGGAGGAAAGAGAAGAATTGGTACGAGTAGACTCACAGTTCCCTGAGATGAGCACAGGCATGACAACTGCTGCAGAGTTCAGTGTAACTTTTAGAGAGCAGAAGTAAGCCTTGAAAAAGAGGAGCACTTTAACCACTCAAGGTGATAACTATATTAAAAGGCTTTTTGAGGACATCCTGTCTGTTCTTGCAGCCCTCCTCCCAGGCTTGGGTCACTGATAACATACCAGAAGGTTGCTAAATGTTCAAACACAGCCTTTTTGCTTAGTCTAGATTATGGTCTCTACAGCAGCGGTACTGCAGATAGTCTTAGCACTCATGGATTTTCATTATTGCACATAACTTTTTTTTAATGTTGGGAATTAACTGAAAAAAATTCTTAAATGTCTAGTATGCAATCCCTCATTTAATTATTTTGTATATAACCTTTGCTCACTTTTTTGTTCACTGTAGTCACAGTCAAATAAATTGTTGACATGGAAGGACTTTCACAGTGCTGAAATGATAATGCAGTAAATCAATAAGTTGATTTGTTGCATCTTTTTTTTTAATTGACAGACAAAATCTTTCTGTAGACTTCTGAGATCATTGTACTGCTGCCATCATGTGTGACCCCAAAAGAAGCCATGCAAGCCCAAGCCATGATGTTGCCTTCACTGTGTTTCACAGATGAGCTTGTATGTTTGGGATCATAAGCAGATCCTTTATTTCTCCAAACTTTAGCCTTGGTAAAATATAATCTTTGTCTCATCAGTCCATAAAACTTTGTCCCAGAGTTTCTGAGGCTTGCCTCTGTACTTTTTAGCAAATTCCAGCCGGTCCTTCGTATTCTTTCAGATCTTCCTATTCGTCTTGCTGATTAGTGGTTTGCATCTTCTGATGAAGCCTTTGTGCTTTTGTTCATGAAGTCTTCTGTGAACAATAGATTGTGATATTTTCACTCCTGCCCTCTGGAGGTTGTTGGTGATGTCACTAACAGTTGTTTTAGGGTCTTTCTTTACAGCACTTACAATGTTTCTGTCATCCTTGGTCGACATGTTCGACATCTGTTAATTAGTTCACCAGTGACCTTTCTTCTACGGGACATTCCAAATGGCTGTACTGGCTATGGCCAATGTTTGTGCAATGGCTCTGATTGATATTCCATCTTCTCTCAGCTTCACAATTGCTTGTTTTTCACCCATAAACAGCTCTCTGGTTTTCATGTTGGTTACTCCTCTAACTATAAATGCACAGTCTGCACTGCAGGCACAACCCAAATCTGAGATTGAGCTTAGACATTTAGCGCTATTTATTGTTTGAATAATCAGTGTGTAACACCTGGGCAGCAAAACACACCTGTCAGTCACATGTTCCAGTACTTTTGATTACAAGAAAAATGAGTGGGTTCAAACAAAATGTGCTATCTTCTTAACTGTGTATCAGATCCAGATGTAAATACCTAGAAATAAAATCTGAGATATTGATCTTTTGTCTGATTTATGTGTTAATGTCAAACTCAAATTTTGTAAGTCTTAGTCAAAAATAAAGGGATTAGCCTCACTGTTCAATGCTTTTGGAGGGAATGTACTGTACATTTTGTTATTTTTGGGACCCGTCACACCAGTTGACAGAGAGATTGAACAGTCTTGTCTCTGTAGGAGTGCAGGTTTCTCACGTGGACCTATTTCAGTCTTCAAAGCTTTCCCTTTTACCTAACTTTGAAACATGTGAGAAGAGGTAATACATTACCAACTTACAACAACTTGCTTGTTGCTGAATGTTGAGAAACATTTAATTTTTCAAGCGGGAACACAGGCCTCAGTGAAGAAGCTTACTTGTACAAATAGCTATCATTTCCTGTCATGATTCTGCCCACAGAGACACCCCCCACTGTTAAAATCTTGTGGAGTGGGGCGCCTGGGTGGCTTAGTGGTGAAGCCGGCGACCACATACATATGCTGCGTTCAGGTTCGAGTTCCGGCCCGTTGCCAATTTGCCCACGTGTCTTCCCCTGTATCTTTCCCCCATTTCCTGTCTCTCTCCACTGCCCATAAAAGCCGCTGTGGCCAAAAATGCAAAAAAAAAAAAAAAAATCTTGTGGAGTGTCCACAAAGGAATAGTCAATCAACAGTGATCTTGGAAAGCCAATGAAATACAACAACACATGTTTAATGTGGATAAAGTGGATGGATTTGTGTTAAACATTTCTTGAATTTGAAGTGACTACTAATGGGAGTAGTGGTAAATATGGGGTGGTAAATACATTAGAAGGCTACGCAACTGGAGGCTGGAATGTCATCTAGTGATCAGCTGTTGGCTACAGAGTAATCACTCTTAACTGCGCTTTAATTGTAGGTACATTTCCACTTTTTGTCTTAATAGATACTCTTCTAACATAGACCCCAATACCAGCTGAATAAAATCAGTTATCATTTATTTAACAATGTCAAATGTTGTCACCTCCAAATAAAAAAGGACTTTTCTTTTTGATTGCATTTTGGGCAGAATTTTGCAAGTCATATGTATCAGATATGGCATAGTGTGAGCAGTGTTGATGACTGTATTGTTTGGTGAACAGGAAGTTGCAGGTAGTGGGTTTTAAAAGATAAACATGTTGCCTTGGTGTTGAGACAAGGGACAGTTTATATGTAGGATATGAAACCTTATTACAAAGGTGTAGCAAAAGGAATGTGTGTTCAGAATGGGTTTTTTTATTGTCATTTTATGAGATGGGCTTCAGTCTGTGCAACAGTATCTAAAATGATGGATAATAAAACACTTTTAGTTAGGAGAATAAGAGGAAACAAGATGACGGTGGGAGAAAGGAAGCAAGGGCAGATGAAAATCTATTTCTTTGCAGAATGATTTTCTTTTCTTTAATAAATGATTCTCCTGTTTCTGTTTGTGTCATAAAACCATTCATTTTTTGCCTGCAATGCTGTCTGTATTATGACCTACTTTTTTCATTTAGCTTTTGCGACTCCCAAAACTCACACGGCGAGTTTAAAGGAAGTAAGATGGAAAAAAAATTGCAGATATGCTTCAAGGGTTAAAGTATTCATTTGGGAGTTTTGGAGGGTGTCCCTTTTTTTTGTATCTTCGTTCTCCTGTGGCCCCCTTATGACTCATCACTGCTGAATTCTCTCAACCAATCAGAATTCAGCTCTCTGTGGCTGCCTGGCTTGCGTTCTCTCCTCAGTGCAAAGTCAGAAAAATCACTGCTCACAGTTCATACTTTGTGTTGCACAGTTCTCTTCAAGGCTGTCTTGACTGAAAGAAAGCGAAATGTGTGTTTGTGTGTGTGTGTGTGTGTGTCTCTGTATGTTCTGTGTGTATCATCTCAGTGGCATCACTGTGACTATAATTCCTTCCATATGTTGATGTCCTCAGATGTCTCTGCACACAATCACCTTGATTTGGCATGTATTTTGTGAACTAAGGGTTGGGTTTGATAAATTTGTCCTACATCTTTCTAGTCTCAGAACAGACATTTGAGTAGTTGTATGATGCCTGTACAGCAACTGGCAAGGGTTTTGTGTCTGTGTTTTATACTGGGGAGTTGCTTGAGACGCTGACATGAAGTCCCCTTCTACTGTGCACATTTTTTTTTTAACTTTTCTCAGGCTATATACAATTTTCAGTTGTGTGTGTTTATATTTAAATATGCCGCTAAAATAATGTTATTACATTCACTGTGACAAGACCATTGTCAGTGGGCACATATGAACAAATCCATTTTACTGGCTTCAGGTGTGTTTTCCTTGCTGACAGGTCAGTTTGACATTTGTTAAAGTTTATTTTCTGCCACTTTTTCCCAGTTTTCTACCATTACTCCTGTTGTGATAGAGATAATGTGAAGTCATTAGCTGCTGAACTAGAATGACTTTTTTATTGCCCATTTATTGCAGTGTTCATTGAATCGGTACCAAAATGTGGTTGATTTGAGACTAACTCATTACTTTGGCTGTGCAGACCAATATTATTACCAGTAAAGTAAAAAAGAAAAAAAAGACCTGATTTATTGTATTTCTAGCAGTCACACTGGACAAGCCTAATTGACCACTTCTGTCTCGGTTTTTCTTCCTCTCCATTTTTTTTCTCCTTCCTCAGGGGTTTGTGGCTGTTGCGGGGCACTCAGGCCTCGGTATAAGAGACTGGTAGACAACATCTTCCCGGAAGATCCAGAGGTGAGAAGCGACTCTTTCTGTTCCTTTAGTAACACCTCGTCTTGCTCCCTTTCATTTTGAAAGTCAGAAAGCCATTCTTCTGCCTAGTGCATTGTTAAATACAGAAATCGCTTTCTCATCGGTGGACAAGAAACTGGTGTTATTGTACAGTGAGGTTAAAAACGAAGCTTTACCAGATTTAGCTGGTAGCATCTATCTGCGGTCCCTTTGCTTGTAAATATAAAAGAGTTAAGATAACTAATCATATTTGGGAGGATTTATGTTGAGCTTGTAAGAAAAACACTAGATAACTGCCTTCTTCAAAGCTGTTAGTGCCAAACCAAAAACCTCATCTTTCCTACCATTTTCCTGATTTACTGAGATCTGATGCAGATGACTCATAAAGGGCATTAATCTGGGCTGAGAGGAAGAAGCTGATTTGCTGTTCATTACTGCCTCAGTGCTACTGCAGTAACCCACTTTACCTTTCAGATCTATGGTCTGCAGTACAGGGGCATGCTGATACTTAAACACCCCCCCTCCAATTTTTTGCGTGTGTACGCGTGCGTACGTGTGTGCACCTGCTCATTGTGCTCCAAATAAAGGTTTCTACACTTGCCGTTAAGCTGCTCTGGTTGAGTCTGTAACTAATGGTGCCCTAGTGACTTAAAATAATGAAGCTGTCTGATAAAGCTAACAGTATCACACTGTGTGAGCATATGTATATATGCTTTTTTTTCTTCTACAAAGTACTCAGTAGTAAGGCAGTTAAATATAATAATGTATAGTTTTGTTTTTTTTTGTTTTTTTAAATAACTTGTCTTAACTGGAAAAGCAACTAGTGACATGAATGAGGCTGAGGTTAGCTGAATGTACAACAGCAGAATAGTGAAAATAGAAATTTTTAAAATTAAACAGTTAAGCCTGTTGACACCATGGACAAGAAGCCATGTGTGTAGCTACAGTTAAAAGTTAAGTTGTCATAGTTCAGCTGTGTGGCAAGTAGAGTAGGACCCAAATGCAGGACTTTGGGGGCAAGGATTCAACTCAGAATTCAGCTTGAGTACCGATATCTAACAAAACCCAAGAACTTCTGCTGGGCTGGATCTGGAGAACACCGGGCAGAGAGACATGCAGCAATGACACAACAAAGAACAGAGGAAAACTCAGGGCTTAAATACACACTGGGGCAATGAGGGAAAATGAGGTGACCCTAATGGGGAGAAAACAAGACTGAGGAAGCAAAACTGAACACAGTGTACAAGAGACTATCCAAATAAGAGGACTAAACATGACAGACAGCAATGCAGACTTGAAACAAGGAAATCAGGAATTGGATACAAATAAACTATAACCAAGAACATAACTAAACTAAGAAGGCCTGAAGATACAAAAAAGAACCCAACCAGGAACTGCAAACCCCACAATAAACTAAGAATCACACAGAGATGATAAATAACAGAATCTGACTGTCCAAAATGCAAAACAGACCCAGGATCATGACACAAGTTGGTTATCGAACATTAAACTAATTTCAATAAGGTTTGTACTCAGGGATGTTTGCAGAGATGCCCTTTTTACATGAGAATTCAAACATATAAAAACAATCACTGCATCCTGGTTTGGTGCATGCTGTGACATTATCACTGAGGCACTTACATTAAAAGGGCCATTGTTAATGTTTTTCCTGCTAAAATATCTACTGTGAAAATGTCCTTCAGTTACACATTCCCAGCTAACTGTGAGTGAGCTGTTTTTATGCATGTTTTGATATGCTTGCCTTTCTTTTTTTGTGTAAATGGCAGATTACATACACTTGTAGATTTCCCTTTAATTGTTATGCACAGGGTACTTGATTTATACAGTACCAGTCAAAAGTTTGGAGACCGTGTCCAAACTTTACTGTACAGCTAATTCTGTTGGTGCCCGTGTCTTCATCACAACATTTAACATTTTACAGTGTGTTACCATGTGTATTTGTTCAGTGTCTATGAGAATATCTTGTTTTGTTTTTTTTAGTAATGATAAAATCATGTGAGAAACAAAATCCACCCTCTTTCAGTTCTAAGGTTTTAATGTATCAGGACGTAATAAAAATAATTTGATGCTCAGTTTTGGCAGTTTGCTGGTCTGGAGCATTCAGGTGACCTTAGAGAAGCAATTGTTGTTGCCCATCAATCTGGGAAGGGTTATAAGGCCATTTCCAAACAATTTGAAGCTTATCGATGTACAGTGAGAAAGATTTCTCACAAGTGGAAAGCATTCAGGATGGTTGCCAATCTTCCCAGAAGTGCAAGTCTCAGCAAATTCACCCCAAGGTCAAACTGTGAATGCTCTGAGAAACTGGAAGAAACCCAAGAGCTACATTTCAGACTTTCAATGTTTTAGTTAGCATGTTAAGTGGTAAAGTTCATGACAATTTGAAACAGACTGAACGAGTATGGGTAATTTGGGAGGTTTACCAGGAGAAATCCTCTTCTTTCTAAAAAGAACATGGCAACATGGTGTAAGCTTGCAAAGTTGGATCTGAACAAACCACAAGACTTCTGGAACAATAATCTTTAGACAGGCAAGATCAAAGTCAAGATGTTTGGCCATAATGCAGAGTGAAAACCAAACATAGCATATCAGCACAAACACCTCATCTCATACTGTTAAGTGCAGTGGTGGAGGGGTGATGATTTAGGCTTCTTTTGCAGCTGCAGAACCTGGGCACTTTGCAGTCATTGAGTTGACCACAAACTTTTCTGCATGCCAAAGTATTCTAGAGTCAGATGTGTGGCCACCAGTCTGACAGCTAAAGGTTGACTAAAACTGGGTCATTCAATAGGACAATGATCAAATCTCCAACAGTATGGCTGACAAAAAGAAGAATCAAGGTGCTACACTGAGCCAGTCAAAGTCCACACCTCAACCTGATTGAAATTTTGTGGTGAGACCTTAAGAGAGCTGTGCATAAATAAATGCTTACACACCTCAATGAACTGAAGCAGCATTATAAAGAAGAGTGTGCTAGAATTCCTCCACAATGATGTGAGAGACAGAAAACCATTACTTCAAGTTGTTGCTACTAAAGGTGGTTCTACAAGCTACCAGCTCTGAAACATGGGGTGTACTGCTTCTGCATTTTGGCTTAGTTTTTCTTAAATAAATAAAGATGTGTAATATGTCATGTGTTGTCATTTATCTGAGGTTGTATTTAAACAATTAAATAACATTACAACCTGGTAAAATCTTAGAATTGAAAGGAGGTGTTTTTTCTTTTTTACATGACTGTACATTGACTCTCTTTTTTTCTGGTCTTGTCTGAATGTAAATGAGATCTCAGTGGACTGTAGATGTTTTTAGCTCTCTTTTCCTCCGGACCAAACCAAAGAGCAGTAAAGTAGGTCAAGGGGAGAAGTAGGAGTTAAAACCTGATGATCTAGTTATACTTGTACATTTGGGTTTTTGGAAATGAATAGAAGTGTATTTGTCACTATACTTGCACAATTGCATTAGTACAGAAATATTTGTGGAACAGCAATTTCATAAATTACTGTTTGTCTCTTGACAGTTTAAAAAAAAAAAAAAAAAGATGTCACATCTGTGAAAGTAAACTGAGCCAAAGCCTGTTAGTGTGCACAATAACCTTGTGTATATATCCTGTCTGATGACCTTTTTAAAATACTGGATGACCTGATACTGAAACATACAAGTCCTACTTTTGCTGTCTCTGTCTGTCACCCACCTAGGATGGGCTGGTCAAAGCCAACATGGAAAAGCTGACATTCTACGCCTTGTCAGCTCCGGAGAAGCTGGACCGTATCGGAGCCTACCTGTCTGAGAGACTGTCAAGAGATGTGGCTCGACATAGATACGGGTGAGCTTCAACTGTTGCCATTCAAAACAGTCTCTTAAACTGTCTCTTAGTTGCCTGTGCCCTAAGATATACTGTTTGCACATTTTTTGTATTTATTCTTTGCCGCATGTCAGTTGATTTACTTCAAGTCAAACTGAAGCTTGAACATAAAGATTCTGGGAGGATTTTGAGGCAGCTTTGCTATTGTTAGTAGGAAAAGTGGTGCTTGTAACAGCCTTTCGTCAAAGAGATTTGCTCTGATCCCTGCACAAGATCTGAGCTCATCAAACAACTTAAGACTGTGCTATAAAAATTCTCCTTAGTGTTGTGTGTGTGTGTGTGTGTGTGTGTGTGTGTGTGTGTGTGTGTGTGTGTGTGTGTGTGTGTGTGTGTGTGTGTGTGTGTTCTTGACCCTGTTCTTTCATTATATTCAAAAGTGACTGTCACTGTGGTCAAAATATAACCAATAAGACATGGAGGAAAGTTGGTCTGTTTTTAATAAAAAGCAACATGATTGGTTTGGGTCACGTGGTGTGTTCAGTCTGTACTTACTTTATATTCTACTGAAGTTGTTTTTCTCTGAGCGCCCTGCAATGATTCTCACAAATGCAAACAGACTGTACAGATTATATTTACCCTTGGCAGAGTCCAGCTGTATGTTCAGTATGCCAGCCTCCAGAGTTTGTCTGGGAGAACTTATCTCATTTTTATTTCTTGCAGACACAGATTGCATTTGCCTACAAGGTTGATGGTGCCCCTGTTTCATCTCTTTTTCTATTTCAGGTATGTATGCATAGCCATGGAAGCTCTGGACCAGCTGCTGATGGCCTGTCACTGCCAGAGCATTAACCTGTTTGTGGAGAGCTTTCTGAAGATGGTGCGCAAGCTTCTGGAGTCCGACAAACCCAGCCTGCAGATCCTAGGAACCAACTCAGTGAGTTTCCAGGATTTTATTACATTATATCATTTTGACGAGTCCTATTTTATATTGTTTTATAATGAACATTTTTCTTTCCATTTTTCTTTGTGGAAGAATAACAGTTGTTGTTTTCAATTTCACATAAAAGTACATTACTTTTCTTATATCTATAGCAGAATTACGTGCCTGCAGTAAAGATTGTAGTAAATGCGGGGAAAATGAATCAAGTGGTGCAATGTTGTTGGAAGTTCTCGCATATGATATGTTGTTGCAGTTTAAACATAGACAGTGTTGTATTTTATAGATAATTTAATAATCAGGGGAACTTGCCTAGCTATAATGCATTCTGTCATTTCAGTCACAAGTGGGCTGTTTAGCGCATATAAATTTACAGACATACTCTTACTCATGTTGTCAGCTGTTAATGTGTCTTAGTTTCTAAGCTTTCCTGCTGCATCAAATTCTGCCCATTTGACTGGATTTAGAGGTATTATCTAAAAGTTGACAGGCTGCATTTCCTTTCCTAATGCGATGGCACGAAGTAAAAGATGTTAACCTTGAGTGAAATACTGTGTTAAGATCACAGCTCAGTCACAGAGTGGTGGGCAGAGCGAAGTGATGAGCATGATGTGGGAAGCAGCTATCAGCACTGTCTGCCGGGTCAGCAGAGGACGCATAAAGGAAATCAGATTAGCTGGAGACTACACGGCCATTGCTGTGCAGTAATCTGTGCAGGCTGATGAGACATGCTATCTTCTTACTCAACAGCTATTGGTCTGTCTTGCATACCCTTATAAATGCATATTTAAGACAAAGCCTGATGCACACAGCAGGAGACGAATTGTGCGAATTTAAGTCTTTGCATTCAGACTGTCTTGCTGCAGTTAGTCAGGCAATGCAAATATGCGTGTGTGTGTGTGTGTGTGTGTGTGTGTATATATATATATATATATATATATATATATATATATATATATATATATATAATGTAAAGTTGTAGCTGCAGTCCGTACAGAGGTGCATGCCCTGTGTACACGACAACCTCTATGCCTGCCAACTATAAAGCTAGGTAACACAGAATGCAACAAAGAGGAAAACTGATACCAAAGGCAGTTTAAAGGCAGGAGACTGAGTAGCTTACTTCTTCGCTGAGCCTAAAAAGAGCCCCATGTATCCATATATCCAATTTCTGTTTTCAAACAGTATAATTTGCGACATCATTTTGATGTTTGAATTCACAACACCAGCAAAGAAATGGAGTCCTAGACAGAAAAGAGGTTTCAGAAAGTCTTGTGAAACAGATTGGCTGCATGGTAGCATTCTTGCAGAACCATAAAGCTGCGTGCAATTTGCTCATCGCTGTGAATCTGGTTGCCTAGGTAACTCTTTAATGTATTTACCACCAGGTCATATGTCAATTAACGGTATACTGGATTCTTATTGGTAGTTGCTTCAATTACTTGCCTGGGATTGGCAGCAGTTGTTTCTCCTGTATTTGCTTGAAGTCGCTGAATGCCCTTGACTTTGTCGCCACGTCACTTCCAGTGCTTCCCGTGTGGACACAGCTTCAGATCTTCAGTTGTTCATTCATGATTCCATTACAGTCCAGTACATAGGTTATAGCTCTGTATTGTTTACTAAGCATGATGGCCCAAAAGCATGTAAAAGTTCCTACCTGTGTCCTGTATGAATTACAGTACAAAAGTGACACCATGTGTACAAACTGTAAATTACATTAAATTGGTGTAAATTATACAAATATTCAGTACAGACCCTGAGCAACTACCTCATAGCTTCTGACCATCTTTGTGCGCACAGTGTAGCTCATCAGAAGCAGATCAGAGTCAGAGAGCAGTGAATTAAAGGAAGATTAAAGCAGTTATTACATCAGGACTCAAACTTGGCCAGGTTTTGTTGCGCTCTGTTTCACTGACCTAAAACCTTATGCTCCTGTGAAATCTCTAACGCAGCCCTTGGCTCTGGAATTATTGTTTCTGTCAGCCTGCTTTTACTCGTATAGAATCTGTGATTGAGAGGAGGCAGGTTTTCTCTGGTCTCTGTCGCCTCTGGTTTTGGACACTATTCTTAAAGCTTTCAATTAGTTTTAGAGTTTCAGTAGAGTTGATACATTAATACCTGGAAGCCTCCCAGCAATTCTGCCAGTAATAGCGCGCAGCTTCCAGGAATCAACCGTGGCAGTAAATTGCTGCAGCAGCTGAGCAGCTTCAGAACCGAACAGTTATCAGCTCACTTCATTTAATTTGCTCAAGGATACTTCATTAAGTTTCAAAAAAACACTCTATACACTCATTCTCTGCACAGGAAATGATTCAGCAGGGACGTCATTCGACGTTGATTTTCTTTGTGAACACTGCACAAATTTGCTGTAATTATTATTTTCTTTATTGGCCTTTTATGCTATAATTCTGTAATTCATAGTATCACGATCTGACTTGATTCTAAAGAAATTCACTTCATAATCTATTAATTGGAGAATCGTGTGAAGCTAAATGTCAAGCTGTTTACTTGGTGACATTTTCTAGCCCAGTGGGAAAGCCTCCCTCTGCCCTGTGGTTTTCACTCTTAATCCAGTGTTACGGGGCTCTGGTTTGACTTTAATTTAGCACATATTCACCACTGAGATTTAGAGTTCTTTTACTGAAGAGAGTTTAATCAAGTCAAAATAATCTCTTAATAAACTTGGGCTTTTGAGGAGTGGACTTATTACTGTAAATCTTTTGGACTATAGTGTTTCTGTATGAGATAAAAATGATTTTTGTTTTTCTCCCCCTGTCTGGTCAGTTTGTAAAATTTGCCAACATAGAAGAGGATACGCCATCATACCACCGCAGTTATGACTTTTTCGTGTCCCGCTTCAGTGAGATGTGCCATTCAGGCTATGAGGACCCAGACATCCGCACCAAGTACGTGAAAAAGAAGCTCGACTGTGAAACAAAAATGTTAAATAACCGCTATTCTTAGAGAACATGGGCAGGGTTTTTTAAAAAAAATTTTTTATTTTACTTTTTTCTTTTGTACACTTAAGATTTCTTTTGAAGTCATACTTTTTATTGCTGAAAATAGACTGTATGATCTTTGACAAGTGAAATGTAGCTTTCATGACATAATAGAACAGAGAGATGCAAACACAAAGCTTGATAAAAATATAATTATCTAAATATGGCTAACCTATTTATAGTCTGAGTAGTCAGTCCGATGATTTCTGTGTGTGTGTGTGTGTGTGTATTGTTGCTGAAAGGATCCGCATGGCGGGTATCAAGGGTCTGCAGGGTGTGGTGAGAAAGACGGTCAATGATGAGCTGCAGGCCAATATCTGGGACCCTCAGCACATGGACAAGATTGTCCCCTCGCTGCTTTTCAACCTGCAGAGCGGAGAGCGTACTGAGAGGTGAGTGCTAACAAGGAAAGGCAGATGTAGATTACATACGTAAAAGAATAGACATGCGGCATTAGATTTTTAGTGTAACGTAATATATTAAACAGCTTATATTTTGCAGCATAACCCTTTGGTATAACAACTATAAGTGAGGCTTTTTGTAGCTCTTAATTGGACATCTGGACTTTTCAGTTTAAGGTTTTATGCATCAGAATGTCATTAAAAATCATCTGGTCCTTACCAGGTCTTAAAATTAGATAAATACAACCTCAGATAAACAATAACATATGACATAATTCAGCATGCCATTATTTATTTAACAAAAATTAAGCCAAAAATAACGAAGCAGTGTATGAAAATCTAAGCACACCCTTACTGCTTTCATAGGAATTAAGATGATACGTAGCAGTCAAGTGCTGCTAATCAACCGATTAATTGATCATCATCAAATATGAGCAGAGAAGAAGAGGTTTGGGCAGTTTGCTGGTCTGGAGCATTCAGGTGCTTTCTAACACAATGCCAAGGAGGAAATACACCAGCAGTGACCTTAGAGGAGCAGATGTTGCTGTCCATCAATCTGGGAAGGGTTATAAGGCTGTGAGAAAGATTATTCACAAGTGGAAAACATTCAGGACAGTTGCCCATTTTACCAGGAGTGGACGTCCCAGCAAATTATTCACCCCAATTCAACGCTTAACATGTTAACCGAGGCCTTGAGTCTGAGATGTAGCTCTTGGGGTTTTTTGCATGTTTACAGTGAATTGGGGTGGTGATCATGACAATACAAGGGTTACCAGGAGAAAGCCTCTTCTTTCTAAAAGAACATAGTAGCAGAGTTTAGGTTTGCAGAGTTGCATCTCAGTTGTATCAGCTTTCCAGTAAGCCGGTACTCGGCGTTACCTAAGCATGGTCGCATGATCCACAGCTGTGCGATCAAACACTGACAAGTCCAAACTTCGCCTCCACTTCTTCTTTATTATTACAGACAACATGCAGTTCCTGTCCTTTTGGTTGAGCATTAGTTACACAGCCTATCTTAACATAGTCAATGCCGGCGTACTTGGCACAGACCATGGTCAAAAACTGTTGTGCTTCCCCATTAATGCACCAGAATGAATGAACCACTTACTGTAATAAATGCAGGAATAAATGCAGTTATGGAGGTAACTGCCCCCTCGTTTGAAAATCAATACAGTACAAAGAAAGAAAGAAAATGGTTCTTACATCAGTAAAGACTTCTGGAACAATGTCCTTTGGACAGACAAGACCAAATTCAATATGGCCATAATGCTCAGCACCATGTCTGGCAACACCCAACGCATTATCAGCACAAACATCTCATACCAAGTGCTGGTGGTGGAGGTGTAACATTTGGGACCTGGACAGCTTGCAGTTATTGAGTCTGCCATTAACTCCTCTGTATACCAAAGTATTCTAGAGTCAAATGTGGGGCCATCTGTCTGATAGCTAAAGCTTGGCTGAAATTGGTGGAAGTTTCTGTAGCCAAAGTGTGGAACAAAATGTATCTCTATTATTTTGTTTCTGAAATGGCATGTTCATTATGTACCGTAATGTAATGTTTATTGCATTTATATTGCACCTCTCTACTAATTCTGACCAGTTAAAGTCCCCTAGACCCAGATACATCACATGAGTTGTAGGCTAAGTTGCTCACAAAGCACCTCAAACATGTCGAGAGAAAGTTGTTGAGTTAAAACCAGCCAGCGTTGACCTGTCTGCCTTGATAACACAATTCACATGTGTTGGAGCCAAGTGCTGTTGTTTGTCTCACATTAGGCCATGTTTGTCCTGGCTGTCTAGCCAGCCATCACCCATGTCATTCATCATTACTGTCATCACAGACAGCTCTGTTTCCCCTTTTGGACATGTGGTAGCTCACCCAGAGCATCCCAGAACCAGGAAACCAGGACATATAGTGAAGGTTGCAAAGAGAAAAGCAGTGAATGTGAAAGGGGAGTGCACAGACAGAAATATTGGAATGGGTGGAGAATAAAAGCTCAGAAACACAGAGGTAGAGGATGCCACTATGTGAGAGTTTCAGCAGTCTAGAGCTTTGCCCTCTTGCCTGTATTCCACATACTAAAATTCACTTTGACGTCAATGCTGAGATCTGAACCTTAGAAAAGTAAAGGGGGAGGGCAGCAAAAAGAACATTAGGAGATCTAGTGAAGGATAGGTAATGGAAATTAGAGTGATTGAAATGGGAGAGTTATTCAAAGAAAGAGACAGAGACAGATTTAATGTAACAGGGAGTCACATTTCATTCTCAGCTTCTCTCTGCTGTGTGTGTTATCCCCCTGCTGTGCATCCTCATTTCCTCTCACACTGAGTCTGGCTTGTCATTACCCACAGCAATCAGTACAGAGTCTAATTACCTTACAGATGGTGCATTTTCAAATCATGTAAAGATCGGCTTTAGTCAACCTTGTGACAGCTGGGACTTACTTCTAAAAGTTTATTAATGGAGATGACAGAAGAGCAAGTGCCATGATTGTTTTTAATATATGTAGTTGCCCACAAAAGGTTGTTGTTCCTCTGAGGTGAGCCTCACCCTCCATAGACTCAAAAACAGCACGTCTGAGATCAGCTAGTTGTAGTAGGCTTTTTCAGATGCTTGTGATGCTAATTTGTCCTCACAGCAGATGCTTCCTCAAGAAAGATCTTTTGCAGTATGAAACAAGCTCAGGATGAAGACATTTCCCTGTCAGGATGGTTTGTAACTACTGAACAAATAAAACAACTTTAAACAGCAGTTTTGTTTTTTTTTCCCACCTTGCAGCTCAGAGAAAATATCACAAAAAAAAAAAAACCCTGTCTAAACTTTGTCCTGGATTTACGTTGTGTATACTCTTGCCGGTTTAGTGTATTTTTCTTTATGATTTATTTTTTTAAATGTTGCCTGTTTCAGTTTTGAATAGGCAAGAGGGGGCAGGAACTCACAGCTAAAGCAGGCAAGATGAAAGAGTTAGGCTGTTAATAAATAATGTCATCATTGGTGGACTACCCGAGGCTAGTCATGACCAAGATGGAGCTATGGCGGATGTTTTTAACTATGCATGAGAATGAGGAAGGGCTGGACACGGTGCGAGCGACCACACGCTTCACACACAGTGTTCGTGTCTACAAATTTGGATACATATGTTAATGCATACGTGTACAATAGTTAGCTAATTTTCACTGCAGACAAACTGCAGAGGGTAAAGACACCTCAGGAATACAGGCTGCAGTGATTAAGCCATCCAGACTGTTTGTGTAAGAAATACAGGCTTTGTTGAAATGTTATTACATGAAGTTAATTTCAGTGCCTTGTCTGTTCTCTGTTTTCTCTCTCCTTGTCTGCACCCTCCCAATTTGCCTGCCCCTGCCTCCCTCTGCTCACCTCCTCTCCTCTCCTTTTCTGCTTCCTCACCCACATCGCTCCCTACCAGCCGCTCTCCCTCTCCGCTGCAGGCATCGGAGAAGGAGAAGGAAAGCCCGGTGGAGCTGACGGAGCGCTGCTTTAGGGAGCTGCTTGGACGAGCCGCCTATGGCAACATCAAAAATGCCGTCACGCCCGTACTGATGTGAGACAACCAAACTGCCTTATTTATACAAAAAATCCTCTGTTTGTGACGTGTTCTTGCATGCAGTTGTTTTTTTACATGTTGACTAAACCTGAAGGGAATGCTGCATGTCAGGGTTCTGTTGGCGCATTTTTATCTTTATACTGATCTGCCCACGGGGCCGCAGCAAGGTTGGTGCAAGGTTACAGAGTTGTTCTTGACTCAGTGTGACTGCATGATTTACAGATGGAAGATTGTGTTTTACTGCCTTTATTTTTGCTAGGTTATCATCTTATTGAAATTATGTTTTTTATTTTGCTAAGACATTGATGATCCTCTGCTTTCTTGCAGTGTTTTCATTCTTTTGATGTCTTTTTTTTTAATTTTTTTTTTAATTTAGTTTAGTAACTTAAGTATTTGTCTTTGGACTATGGGGTTAGGTTAATTGGTGATTATAAATTGGCCATAGGTGTGAATGTGAGTGCAAGTGGTTGTCTGTCTCTCTGTGTTAGCCCAGACTGGCGACAGACTGGCAACCTCTTCAGGGTGTACCGTGCCTCCCGCCCTATGGCAGCTGGGATAGGCGTCAGTCCCCCTACAACCCTGATTTGAATAAGGGGAAGATGGATGGATGGAAGTTTAGCATTTATGTTTAGCTTGTATGTCTTTCTCTTTATTTGAATTGACCCAGCTTGGCTTTTCCTCCTGAAATTAAGTATTTTATCTGTCTCAGCTTTTTCCTGCCCTCATGTGATCGGTTAGCTTGTTAATCAATCAGTCTGTCTTATGTGCCTCTTGGTTTCCCTGAATCTCATCTCAAGTTTATGATTATTGTGGCTTTTTCTGTTCAAGTTTGGGAGTGTGATGGAAGTTGTGGCTGACATTTCAGTTGGTTAATAGATGGGATATAACCAGCCAGTACTAATATTCCACATACTTACAGGTGTAACTAAATGTAGCGTGCAAAAATAATGTTCATGGGGTTTTAAAAAATGGACAATTTCAGGTACTTTAACTCTGTAATGTCTTATTGCTTTATTTCTGTTCCAACTTCCTACTGATATTATCCTTACACAGTTATATTTTACTTTTTTTTTTTTTAACACTTTTCAGCCATCCATTTTCAGTTTCGTGCTTTGGTCTCAGTGGTCATGTGCTCAGTGAGACCATGTTTGTTTATCCATCACTGTCCCCGTTTCTGTCTGTTTCATGCATTAGTAATTTATGTCCCACTATCCCTGACCTTCTGTGTATACATACACAGGAAGTGTCACTCTCCAGCTGAACCAGCTGTTCAGTAGAAATGACCTTGATTATCTTTGTGGATTTTTGTAGTCCTGATTGCTGTCAATAATTGGTGTTTTTGGGTATTTTATTGGACTTTTTGCAATGTCTGTCAATATCAGAGGAAAATGTTATTAAGTATGTAATTACTGATTGTGGACTGTGAACAATACATCATAGTAAATATTTTTCTTTGCATTAGTAACTCCTTTTGCTCCTACAGTTTCCATTTGTTTCTAAATAGTACAAAAGTAGATGTGATGTATGATGTCTGGACTAAATACACTCTTTATGCTTTACTGTTCTCCATCATTCCTGCCCCTGGGTTATTACATCCTGTATATTCTCCCTGTTTCTCTCTGTTCATAACCCCACAGGCACTTAGATAACCACTCTCTATGGGAGGGAAAGACCTTTGCAGTGCGTTGCTTCAAGATCATCATGTACTCCATTCAGGTGAGTGATATAGTGCCATAATATCCTTCGCAGCCTTACCCTCACCTCTCTGTCTGTGGCTCTGCTGATTTCCTTACTAGGTTAAAATGGAATCTGGAAACATTTTGTGTGAATTTATTACCACCGTGGTTTTTTTATCTTTGCAAGTGCATGTTTTAGTGATGCAAAGAAGAATCATGCTTCAATATTCATGGAGTTCTCACTGATTTTAAATTGGGCATCAGCCTGTTTGCTCACAGCTGTGGTTCATTTTGGACCTGAATGAAAAATGCACTCAATCGCCAACATCCAGTTTTTACTTTGCCTTCTAATTAAGTGTGTTACTTTAACGTGCCAATTTTCACCACTTTTTTTTCACTGTCTTTTTTTCCCCTTGTCTTCAAGTCAGTTTGGTTTTATCAGTAATTTCTTCTGTCCTTTTTTTTTTCAGTCCCAGCACTCTCACTTAGTAATTCAGCAACTTCTTGGTCACCTGGATGCTAACAGCAAGAATTCGGCCACAGTGCGAGCTGGTATAGTGGAAGTGTTGCTGGAAGCAGCTGCCATTGCAGCCAGTGGCTCTGTAGGTGAGTTGCATGCATGCAAGGTACCTGCTGGCAAGTCGTAAACAGATTGAGACACGATCCATCAAGTGATTTTAATTTGCAGTGAACAGGTCAAACTGTGTGTTTGCAGGTCCTACAGTACTGGAGGTCTTCAACACTCTGCTGCGGCAGCTTCGCCTTAGTGTAGACTACGAGTTGACCGGCTCGTATGACGGCAGCACCAACATCGGCACCAAGATCATCAAAGCTCACGAGGAGAGGCAGCTGCAGGAGGCTGTAATCAGGACCATTGGTGAGTGTGTGTGTGCTTTGTATTTGTTATTGAGTGAGTGTGTGGTAGGCACCATTTGATCATGCCTGTGTGTGTCAACTAGACAATCAAACATTGCTGTAGTTGCGATTCGGCAGTAGAAATATTAGTTAGACTAATTATTCACATTTTATTAACTAGGACATGCCCATGCTGCAGCATTGTTTGGTCTGTTTGTGCTGTTGAGCGCTTTTTAATCTGAACAGAGACGTGGATGCTGGAGAGAAGGCTGCTGCAGCCAGCGCTGCTGCCATTAGCAAACTAATAAACTGACATGGTGTGTGTGTGCAATGTTCTGCACAGCCACATATTTCAGTGACATTTAAAATACTACTTGATTATCGGAGAAAGTGATTAACAGTTTTAAATAGCACTTAAATACACAGGTAATATTTGTACAGGCAGTGTTTAAGCTTGGCTATTTTGTTATCATTCTTATGTTTATGCTAGTTGATTAGTCTGTGTTTTTCTTTTTTTTTCTGTTTAAACAAATAATAAGTGAGTCCCTAGGGAACATCCCAATTACTGCTACAAGTCTTTGTCTTAACTGTTCACATCGGATTGTTTTCTTTTCAGGTTCATTTGCCAACACTCTACCAACTTACCAGAGGTCAGAGGTCATGCTCTTCATCATGGGAAAAATCCCTGTCCCTGGAATTCACCTTACTTTGCCCTCCTCAGACTCTGGGTATGCTAAGTCACAAACAGTATTTCCCTGTATGCTCAGACCTGCATGGTAGTAAACTTAAGGGCAAAGTCTTAATTTGCTGTTTGTATTTCCAGGCCTGAGGGCACCAGGATGATTCAGGTTATGTTACTCAAGTCCTTAGTTCAGGTAAGTTATCATTTCTGAACGAGTTACTTTTTAAGAAACTTTAAAAGTAAATCTGGTTCTTTGGGAATTTTTGAAGAATGACATGAATGAAATGCTTATAATTATTAATTTAATAAATACATGAATATAAAATCAGTGGCCTTACTAGACTTTATGGACAAGTTCTTGATCTTTGGTAATGAAAGTCTCAGAGCTCAAGTGTCCCTCAAACTAATGTGCCCAAATATTTTGTCACTCATACATGGAAGTTATTGGTAGCTTGTGAAATTATAACCACACTGTGGTCACCTTGATTTTTCAATTGCATGTTCAATATCGTTAACTATATATGGGATTTGGTCATCCATTCTTAGGTAACTGCAGGTTTCCAGACTACCAACATGCTGACAGCGCTGCCCAGCTCTTTCTTGGAGCCCCTGCTGTCCTTCTCTCTGACCGAGGATCCAGAGGTCCGTCTCTTGGTGCTTCAAATCCTCCTCAGTCTTATTGACAGGCATGACAACAGGCCCAAGTTTGCCAATATGAGGTGTGTGGTTGTGTATGCAGGGAGTTTGAAGGGCTGAAGTGTTTTTGTGCTTCACTTACCAACCTGTGCTTCTGTTCTTCTGTCTTCTTTCTGTGTAGCAGCATCTCGGACATCTCTGTGCTGAAGCTCAAAGTTGACAAGTGCTCCAGGCAGGACAATTTATTCATGAAAAAGGTACATTTTTATTTATCTAGTAGACAACCTGTTCTTCCTGCTGCACAATATCTCCCTGAATTATGTAAATTCATATATACTTTAAATAGTTTTCTTAAAAATAATTTAGACAATAAGTCTTCACAACTGTAACTGCACTAGATATCTTGTTCCATTTACCCTGTGCTTCATCCATTCATAGCATGGCCAGCAGCTATATCGACACATCTACCTGGGCTGTAAGGAAGAGAGCAGCGGCCGGCAGCACTATGAGACCCTCTTTGCCCTGTTAGGTCTTCTCAGCGTGGAGTTGGCCAATGAAGAGGTGGTAGTGGATCTGATTCGCCTCGCACTTGCCTTGCAGGTATAAATGTACAATTTTAAGTAACCCCCTTTTCCCCCCCAGCCGCATTTATATATCAAGATGATAAATATCCTAATGGCATGCTAATGGATTCTTGCTCACTCCTCTTTGTATCCTGTGCAGGACCTGGCTCTGTCCACCGATGAGGCTCTGCCTGTTTATAACCGCTGTGCTGTTCATGCCCTTGTCGCCGCCTACCTCAACCTCATTTGCCAGCTCACCACCGTCCCAGCCTTCTGCCAGCACATACACGAGGTGTGGGTCTGAGCCTGTTTGCGCATCAGTGTTTTAATGCTGTTTGTTTTTAAACTGCCTTTTTCTCTGCCTTTCAGGTAATTGAGGTGAGACAGAAAGAAAGTCCTTACCTTTTGCCTGAGGCCGTGTTTGTTGAAAATCCAAAGTATGTACCAGCCTCATATTTTCTCAAATCATAAGTGTTAGTATTGTGTATTTAAATATCAAATTTAATTGTAAATTACTGCTATCGAATGCATAAAAACAGCCTGAATTTCCTTTTTATGTCTAGACTGTCTTCTTCACTGGACAAACTGGAAGGGGATGTATTGTTCCTCCAGTCAAAGATCACAGAGAGCCTTGGAGGAAGTGGTTATAACACAGAGAGACTGGCTACACCTTATGTCCCTCAGTATACTGGTAAGGAGTCTAAAACTAGTCGTCTGGATGCCAAAACCTCAAAGTCTTAGTTTCTCTCTCTTCAGTGAGAGCTGAGATTGTGGGCATTTTGTTTTCAGGGTGACCATCCATTTCATGCATCCCTCCCATTCTTGAGGGAATTGCTTCAAAATTTGGACATTTATCCACTTGGACACAAAGACAAACCAGTGTAGAGGTCACAGTGAAGGTCGCTGTGACCTCACATAAAGCGGTTTTTAGCCATAACTTAAGAATTCATACACCAGTTATGAAAATTCACAAAAATGTCTTGTAGGAAAAATGATGACGGGATGACATTTTCTATTTTAAAGGCCTCACTATAACATAATATTCTCCTGTTATTTAAGGCCATAACTAAAGGGGAGGTTGCAACCATATTTCAAATTTGGTCAGACAGTCTGAGTTGGTGCCATTTTTCTTGGGTTCCCACCTTGAAGCTGTGATAACTCTGCAGACCTCGTGTAGAGTATGGACACCACGACTAGAGTGGTTCGCAGAGGCATATGAACATGAAGTGCTTATTTTAGTTTCATGGATTGAAAAAATGCTTAAAACAGTTTTCTGCACTCTGCTTCCAGATGAGGACCGTCTGTCCAAGAGAAAGAGCATTGGCGAGACCATCTCACTTCAGGTGGAGGTTGAGTCCCGAAATAGCCCAGAGAAAGAAGAGGTAAAAGAAAGTCTTTGCAAGCTTCCCATGGTCAAGATCTCAAATGTACCCCTTATAAAGAAGTTTAATGCAAATTTTAATTTTGTTCTACAGAGGACTCCAGCAGAGGAGATCACATTTGAAACCCTGAAAAATGCCATTGGTAAATCCACTCTCATCTCTTGGAAAGCCCTTTTTATCAATTAATGGACCTTTAACGTGCTAAGAAAAAGAATGTAGTAAACTTTATTTTTCATATGTTGACGTAAGTTGCCAAAGCATGATAGCAAAGTCCCTCTCAAAACCACTTTTGAAAGAAAAATCAGGTAACAATGTATTGCCACTTTGAGTTTAAGGCACATTGTATATTATATTGTTTCTGTCTCCCTCTAGTGGACAGTGTCGGTATGGAGGAGCAGGAGAGGGAGCGGAGGAGACAAGTGGTGGAAAAGTTTCAGAAGGCCCCCTTTGAGGAGATAGCTGCCCACTGTGGTGCTAGGGTATGGGACAAAACTTAATAAAATAAAGAATAATTAAAACTGCCTTAAATGAATTGCTTTTAATGTTTTATATCTTGTCTAGGCCACACAACTGCAGAGCAAACTAAATCAAATTTTCGAGATCACAATCAGGTAAGGGACAGATCTTCGGGATCTTTGAGTAAAAGTCAATAATAATAATATAGATGGCAATGATCCTGACTATCAGGACCATGGGTTTTGGCACTGACTGCTTTGTTTTCTTCCTCTTTCTGTTCAGACCCCCTCCCAGCCCGTCTGGAACCATTTCATCAGGTTACGGCCAAAGCCAGAGTCGATCTGTACCCATTTACGAGATGAAGTTTCCTGACCTTTGTGTTTACTAAACCACAAAGTCTTCAGCAACACAAGCATACAATAAAGCCTTCAAGGACAGAAAAGAGATTTGGAAGGGCAACCGATCTTCACTGTAAAATTGTCTTGACCGTGGAATCAAATGGCTGCAGTGCATATAGTACAAACTCAGCTGCAACTAAAGAACAAGCCACCTCTTGATTAACTTAGCTAAGATTTTCTTTTAGCCTTTGATTGCAGCCATAACAAGCTGGCCAGTGTCAGTGAATTAAGCAGTAAAACAAACATATTTCACTCACTTCTGCTTAGACCCGAGTCACACAGGCCTAGAGACTGGTTAGACATTTGGCAACCACCGGTCGCTAAGGAAAGATGTGTAATCTGTGATCAGTTGGGGAGTGGTTGCTGGCAGTTGCTGGGTGAAATCGGTTGCAAAGAGGGTGCTGTACCAAAAACCTCCTCGTGACTGCTTTGGTTGGTAGAAGATTACCGCAGTCGCCCGTAGGTTGCATGGAAGATGCCAACTTGTATGCAACTAACCACTGAGCTTTAGTGAAACTGCGACGCAACCCGGAAAAGGAGACTGTTCGCCTTCAGATAAAAGTTGTGCCTTACCACTGAAATCAGCAAGTTTCAAAAGGTGCAGCTTTTACTTTGAAGACGAGTTTTGCACCTTCAGCAAGTGTTTCCAGACAAGCCCGTGTCTTCTGTGCAAACTGCAGGCAACTGTGGCAATCTGCTACTGATGAAAGCAATCGCAAAGAGGGTTACGGTGCTGCATTGTATACCACTTCGCAACTAAAGAGGTATACGGTGCTTCACCTAACAGCAGCAGACAACCTCCTGCAGCTACTCACCAACCAGTCACTGAATACACTTTTTTCCCCAGTGACCGGCGGTTAGCAGTGAGTAACTACTTGGCCTCTAAGTCTGTATGATTGGGGCTTAGTAATTAATTTTAAGGTGACCACTGGTTGCCAGGTGGTCTCCAACTGGTCTCTAGGCCTGTGTGACTGGGGACTTGGATGTCTGTAGAAACTCCACTGGTTGGATTTTCAAATTAGAAATTGCCAAGAACTGTGAGAGAAAACATGAAATGTTATATATCGTTTTGAGAATGAGTGGAGTCGTTGCATGCCCGCAACTGGAAACTTTTTGATAGCACTACAAATTCTTGGGCATTTTTTTGTTTTGTTTTATTTTTTACCTGTTTGTCCCTTCCAGGGTGCAATACTACCTTTGATCATAAAATTAGATCGACCAACCCTTCTTATATTTTTTTATTGTTTTGATGACCGGGAAGAGTGTATGTTGAACTGAAGCATTTTAGTTTACTTGACAGTGTATTTGTGTGTATCTTTGATTGTTAGTTGGGTAGCCATAAAGGTAATTACTTAGATCTCCCACACCACTTAGCTCTTGAGCATCTGTCTTTTATGCTTTATTATAGCTTGGTTTTGCCTTCTTAGTGTTAGCCAGAAGTGCTTTTTTCTTTGTTTCCTTTACCAAAATATTAGTCTAATTAAAAATTACTTAGAACATATATAAAAACACACATTGCATCAGTCATGACCACGTTAAAGGATTCACAAGAATGTTTATCAGGTCAAATGCTAAGAAAAGTATTTTTTCCCCCCCCTTTCCATATAAATGTGTACATACAGAGGAATATATAAATCTTTAAGCTGATGTACAGCGTAAGGATGTTTGTGTGTGTGTGTATATACTGTATATTCTGATTTTAGACTGCCTCTGCACTGGTTGTGTTCGTAGATAAAGGAGAAATCCAGCTAGTTATTCAGAAACCTAATGTTAAAATCTCCAATGAGTAACCAGCAACACATGAAGTCACAACAGGAGAAATTTGCATCAACTCAAGGCCAGAATGTCCCACTAACTAATGAAGGGTTACTGAGCTGATGCTGGAAAAGCAGGTTTAAAAAAAAAAAAAAGATTTTCAGCTTTACTCAGACTGGTTTCATTACTGTCATCCTGACCTGTATTGTTCCCATTACATTCTCAATCCTGCTGGAATGAGTTTGCACTATGATTTTTTTTTTTTTTTTTTTTTTTTTTTTTTTTTGTACTACGCTGCAGCTTTTAAGCTGCACATCTAAGCAAGATTCAAATACATCTAAAACCCATTGTGTGCGCACAGTCACACACAGGTATACAAAGTATGATGGCAATAATTTGGCACGAAGTCTGGCTAACACGGCCCAACTGTAGGTAGCAGATCATATTTGTGCGTTTTAAGTTGTGCCTGCTGTTGTCGTGGTGCTGTGATGGTTCAGTTTTGTGGCATTTTGAAGAGACCACCTGTTGCGCTCTCTCTCTGTGTGTCTCTGTGCTGCTTCTGTGAGTGAACCACACCGATTCCAGCCATCCTGCGACCATCTTGATCAGGGTAGAAGGTGGTGTCTGCTTCATCCCTGTCATGAGCCGCAGTTTGACTGGCTCCGTTTGTTTTCTTCTTCTTTTTTTTTCATGTCATGTCCTGTGTATATCTGTATCACCACATGCCAGTGTATAAGATTGTCTGTTCATGTTTACCCTTTTTACCAGTGTGTGAGTGAGCATATTTATGTGTCTGTGCTAACACTCGTACAGGTGTGTGTGCGTGTCTGTGTCATCATTACCGAAGACCAAGCTCTCCAGATGTGGTTTACAGTTTTGTCCAGTGATTCTTTCTACCTTGTGAATGCAGAAAAAGCTACTTAACAGCAGCGTGCAGCTGTTTAAACCTTCCAGTGACACCTTGTAAAATTTGTGTTTTCAGCATCTTGAACTTGGCAGTGAAGACCTGTAGTCCACGTGTCCTCATTGCATCGTGTAATTTGATATTAACTGACGGTAATCCAAACTTACTTTTTGTCATTACATGTCTGGTTAATAGGATCTGTTTACAATGTAGTGCTGTAGGTCAAATCTATTCATTCTGTGAACTTTGCACTTTAAAAACTGGAATACCTAGTGACAAAGGCAGCTTTTACATGGAGAAAATGCCTTACGCGTGTCATACCTGACTTTGCATGCTAGTTGATGTTGCCGTGTTGTACAATAAATTTATCTCTAACCATGAAAGGCCTGCCCTGGTTTGAATTTGCTTTCTAATGTGAGCTCTCTGAGATGGAGAAAGAGCATCATCATTTGGAGAAGCTGGAGAAACCCACGATGACTCCTTAATACCAGCACCAGCGTGATCTCCGACTGTTCGCTGAGCTGCAGTGTTCAAAGTAGTGTTTGAATTACCTGCTGTGGAGGTCATCTAAGTGGTTCCAGAAGCACATCACTGTGTGTGTGTCTCTCTCTCTTTTATTTATATATATATATATATATATATATATATATATATATATATATATATATAAGAAAACAATTCTGATTTCACAGTAAGCTGTGAAATAGTCCTAAGAATTGAGAATTATTGAAAATGTTAATTAAGCAGTTAGAACTCAGAGTCATGCTGATTTTCTGTGGTTATGCCAGCGGCTCTGTGGATGGCAGTCTGGCTGCATTTTAATTAAACTTAAGTACAAATATTCATGGGCCCCAGAGAGTAAATTGCAATAACTTATAAAGTAATAAGACTTACAAGTCATATGACTTTCCTCTTAGATATAGTTTTGCTGGCACTCTAAGTAAGAACCTTGCAGTTTATAAGAAACAATTTATCCCATGCTATCATAAAGAGTTATTGCATTTGGTATGAAAGAGTTGGTGTGTCTGTACTTGTGACAGTGGAGCTGAATCAGTCTCTTAGAGAAGGTGCGCCACTGCCTGTCCAGTAAAAAGTGGGCGATCAGGATTATCCGTGATTCATGAGCAGTTTGTTCCTTGACCGCCTCTGCACCCCTCCATATTCTACATGTTTAGAAGAAACATTAACTCAGCTCGTTGTTTAAAACTTTAAAATCCCGTTTCTTGTGTTTTCTCATCCTTAATATTCAGAATTTTGTCTGTTCATCTTCTCCTAAATCCTCACATACAGTACAAGGCAAAGGTATTGAGGCACAACTCCATTTCTTCACAGTTTGTTCCCAAGGAGCCAGACTTGGTGGTCTTGACCAGTAGTTCTCCAGGCTTTCTGAAGGTCTTTCAAAATTTTTTGTTTCCATTTTCAGAGGAATGTTTTTCTTTTGTTGTTGTTTGTTAAGCCACTTAAGAGTGACCTATGAATCATTCAAGCATGAAAAAAGGCACCAAATTTAAGGGGTGAACCAGTGTGTCTGCTCATGACAAATAAGTAACAACAAACCTATTTTAAATTCTCTTTAAGCACTTTGTTACTTGCAGCCTGTCACAGTTCAGTCTATTTATTTTTATTTTTATTTTGTACAGTGTGTCCCTAAAAGATTTGAGGAAACTGGATAAGTGAAGGACAAAATACCACCTGGAAAGCATCTGGTTGGCAGCAATTAGATTTTTCATCCCAAACTCACTGTCCCTCCACAATTCTTTAAAGAAATTTTATCTAGCATAGGGCAGCCTGTTCTTGTCATTATAAATAGCAGTCTGTCCTCAGGTGTGGTCTCTGCTACTTTTAAACATGCAGTAGTGCAGCCACTGCTTAAGAAACCTGGCCTTGATCATACTGTGCTGGCTAATTATTGGCCTATTTCTGAGCTGTCTTTTCTTTCTAAGGTTTTAGAAAAAATTGTATATTGTCAGCTGAAACAGTTTTGATGAGAATAGCACCCTGGAGGTTTTCAGTCAGGTTGTAAAACCCTTCATAGCACAGAATCTGCTTTAATAAGGGTTTTTAATGACAATTTATTTGCCCTTGAAGCAGAAGGATGTCCATTCCACAAAACATCTCCTGGCATGTCTAGGTGATATTAAAGCTTGGTTGACCTTGAACTTTTTAAATTTTAATGAAAAGAAAACAAAGGTGATGGTGTTTGAACCCAGTGGCTCCTGTGAGTCCTTCTCTGTTGACTTGGGACCCTTGGAGGTATATTTTAAACCCATTATTACTGATCTTGGTTTTAAGGTGGACAGTGATTTTAAATTGGACAGCCAAATCAGAGCCGTGGTTAAGTCCAGTTTTCATCATTTGAAGTGATTGGCATCAGTAAAACTGTTTCTTTTTAGGCAGCACTTTGAAACAGTGATCCACGCTTTTATTTCATCTCGACTGGATGACTGTAACTCACTGTATTTGGGAGTCAGTCAATTGCTACTCTTACATCTGCAGCTTGTTCAAAATGCTGCTGCACAACTTTTGACGGGAACTCAAAAGAGAGAGCACATGACCTCTGTCGTGGCCTCACTTCACTGGTTGCCTGTATATTTTAGGATTCATTTTTAAATTCTTACGTTCGTTTTTAAATCTTGCCCCGCCTTACCTCTCGGAGCTTCTTCACATACCTTGTCGGTCTCTCTTGGAGGTACCAAGATCAAGAAGGAAGCGCAGAGGGGACAGGGCTTTCTTTATCGTTGGTCCTGAGTTATGGAATGACTTGCCTTTGCAGGTTAGAGAGGCCCCTTCACTGACCACTTTTAAAGTTTGTCTTAAAACCCATCTTTTTTTCCTTGGCTTTCAACTCCAGCGGGATGTAGTTATAAACTGTATGTTTTTGTTTTGTGTGTGTGTGTGTGTGTGTGTGTGTGTGTGTGTGTGTGTGTGTGTGTGTGTGTGTGTGTGTGTGTTTAACCTGAAAGAGTTATTTATTTGTTTTTTATTTATTGGTGTTTTAATGTATTGTGGTTGTTTTAAAGTGCTTTATAAATAAAGATGGTATGTTATGGTATTATTGAAGCAGTGTGGGATCATCCTGACAGAGAACAGAACAAAAGGCAGCCAACATCCAAAGAAGAGCTTTGAATGTCCTTCCAGAAGCCTGGAGAACTATTCCTGAAGACTGCTTAGAGAAACTGCAAGAAAGCTGCCTCAGAGAGTTCACGTTGTGTTGAAGAATAAAGGTGGCCATACCAAATATTGACATTCAAGCTTGTTAGAATTGTATAAAATCTGTTTTTGCCATATATGCTGTATTTCTGTGTATATTTGCACGTTTTCCTAATAAATTCCTGCACCTATTTTTCATTTTCCCAGCAAAATGTAAAGAAATGAGGGGTGGAAGACTTTTGCAGAGCACTGGCACTGAAGATGAAACTGGTTTGCCAATCACACCTCTGCTAATACCGTTACCTCCTTATGCTTATTGTCTGTGGTGAAGGATCTGAACTTATATAACATCTTTTAACCTTAGTGGTTCTACAAAGTGTCTTCCAGTGTGTCCATTACTGGTGGGGAACTGCCTTGAGCTGCAACTCAGGGGGTCTTTGGCAGCTGAAAGGGCCGGTGACTGACCCTCTTACCCTGCTTCGCTGCCTGAATCACCTCCCAAATTTTTAAAATTCCTACAGCCTGTCAGCCATAATCAAGGTTTTGTGTATTAAATGAACCTATGTGGAAAATTACTGCTATTCCTTCTTATTTACGTAAAGACATGACTTTTAAAACTGTCTGAGTAGATTCTTCTCACACACCCACCTCTCACCTTGCTGTGACATTCACTGTTCAGCTCAATTTTCAAAACATTAAGATGAGTAATGGTGTTTCCCACAAGAAAAAAGTATAAAAGCTTTTGATTCAAGGCCAAGAAGTTGAAGGCAGTCAGTGGGTGCATCAGTGTTTTTATTCAACATAACACTGTCTAGTTTAGGTTTTATTGAGAGGAACATTGGCCCATAAAAGACATTCAACAACATGCTAAAGATAGCAACAAGTTTGTGTAATTTAAAATTAAGACATGTGTTACTAACATGCAATGGCTATTTGACTCTTTCAGCTAGTCGCCTCTCCTGCTCGGTCCTCCGTTCATCCCATTATCCTCTCCACATCCTTGACTAAAATGTTCCTGAAGAACTTGGCCAGCTGCCCCTGAGGGTTCTCCTCCCACAGCTTCACAAAGCCGCCGTTACGTTTAGATGCAGGTGGGCTGCCCCATCTGAAGTGACTCATCTTATAGGTCCTATCTTTCCTCTCCTGCAAGCTCAAGGGGATCTGTGACTTGGTGCTGTCCCTGGCCCTCAGCCATCCCTGATTTTCATTACTTCCTCCATCAACGTCCCCCTCTGCTCCATCTTCACTACTGCTCAGCTGCCTGCGAGTCTGAAAAGGAAAACGGCCCTCAGAAGAGCTCCCTCCTTCCAGGGAAGAGGCAAAGACTTTAACGGGTCGACGTTTACGGCCCGAGGGCTTCCCCCAGCGGAAATGCTCCATTGAATAGGAGCGTCTCTCATTGCTGCGGGCCCTCAGCTTTGACTCTCGCATCTTAAGTCCTGAGGGTTTGCCCCAGCGGAAATGCTCCATTGTGTAGGAGCGCCGCTCGTCGCTGCGGGCTTTCAGGTCTGACTCGGGCATTTTGTCATCAGAAGCCAGTGTGGCCAGAATGATTCTGAGTAAGAGGTTGTCATCATCAAAGTCATCACCACCACCGTTGTCATCGGCGTCAGCATCACTGTTAACATTCGGGGCCAGTGCACTGAGCTCTGGGATTTCAGTCTGGATCACAGACATGCAGAGGTGAATGCAGTCCTGCGTGGAAGAAATCGCAAAGACAGAGTTATAGAAAGCAGGGAGACTTGATAGTTATGTATTCTTGTCAGATGCTTGAATTAGACCGTCCTGACTGTCTGTTAGAAAGAAACATCCAGATCACAAAACCTGATGTTACTTGTTACCCCATCAAAGAGGAAGGAGATTTACTTTCAATCTTTGGGCTTTGATCATGAAATCACATTACTTACTTCAGTAATTTGAACAACTGCAAAGGGCATTATTATAAAAAAAAAGAGAAAAAGGGTTCAGACGGCTGCTGGTGAAGTCATGCGACATAGTATGAAAGTAAAAAAAAAAAAAAACTTCTAGGTCTCAAAAAGTACCAATGAATTCTTTTTTTGAAAGTTAGTGTTGGATCTGTAAAATAATTACAACTTCTGTATCCAGAGACATCCACTTTAGGCTGTTATCAAGTTGACAAAACAAGACATTTCTTAAATGAAAGGACTGTGTTGACTGATCTTTTCAGCTTTTACATTGTGAATGAATAAAATTGTGATTTTATGCATTTTTGATTTCCTGGTTTTTCTTTAGACTGCTATTCATCTTACTCAATCATCTCTTTAACACCTCTCAGTTAAAGAGGTTAGCCAATGATGACAGTCTAAAATAAGTGAAATAAGGTGGGATTGTTCCACCTACCAGTATCCTTGCCTTGCTGCTCAGGTCCTTGCAGATTGAGTTGTCCCAGCACACTGACTCAAACCCAGGGATGCACACAAATGCCATCACCACCACCAACAACCAACACAGACACACCATCTTCAGCCCGGTGCACAGGACACAAACTCGACTGGGATGGAGCTGCAGAAGTAAAGCAACAGTGGGGAAATTCTCTTCAAAACTGTGGAAAGTCTTTGAGTCTCAAAAGACAAAAATATGCATTAATCATCTCCTAATATCTCCAAATGTCTTTTTGTGAGGAAATACAGTAGGTGTCTCCTGATAATTGCACTTGCATAACACTTTCCTCCCTTCCTTATGTAACATGATGTGTTTCAACACTATCTTTGAAATAGTCAGAGAGGAGAGGATTTGAGGCTGTGTGTGTCATGGCTGAATAATCGTGAGCTCAAATACCATCCATCCACCCATCTTCCGGTTATCCAATTTGGGGTGGTGGGAAGGCAGGATACACCCCGGACAGGTCACCAGTCTGTCGCAGGGCTGACACAAAGAGACGGACACCCATTCACACTCACATTCACACCTAGGGAGAATTTAGAGTCACCAGATCAGGGGTACATCCATTTTATTTTGAAAGTTGTTGAACATATGGCAATGTTTCTTCTCAAAGGAAGCATCTTTGAGAGTGCTGAGGGGTTTGCATGAAAATGATCAGCAGGACATGTCTGGATGGCGTGTTTCAGATCATTGTCCTGCTGCATAACCCAAGTGCATTTGAGCTTCAGGGCATGAACTGATGGGCGAACATTCATGGTTCTGTCAATTACAGCAAGTTGTCCTGAAGCAGCAAAGGAGCTCCAGACCATCACGCTACCACCACATTTGACTGTTGGGATGATGTTCTTTTTTATCAAGTGCTGTGTTAGTTTTATGCCTGATGTCACGGGACTCAACCCTTACAAAAAGCTAAACTTTTGTCTCATCAGTCCACAGAATATTACCCAGAAGTCTTGGGGATCATCAAGGTGTTTTCTGGCGAATGTGAGACGACCCTTTGTGTTCTTTTTGGTCAGCAGTGGTTTTCTCCTTGAACTCTCCCATGGATGCCATTTTTGCCCAGTCGCTTTCTCGTTGTTGAATCATGAACTCTGACCTTAACTAAGTTCTTTACATGTTGATCTGTTTTTTTTTGTGACCTCCTGGAGGAGTCATTGATGCATTTTTGGAGTAATTTTGGTGTGTCAGCCACTCCTGGGAAGGTTCACCACTGTTCCAGGTTTTCTCCATTCGTGGACGCTGTCTCTCACTTCAGTCCCAAAGCCTCAGAAATGGGTTTGTGACCCTCTTCAGACTGATAGATGTCAGAGACTTTGTTTCTCATCTGTTTCTTCTGATTGTGGCATGATGTGAAGCTTTTTGAGATCATTTATCCTGCTTCACTTTGTCAGACAGGTTCTATTTAAGTGATTTCTTGATTCAGCAGGCCTAGCAGTAATCAGGCCTGGGTGAGTCTGGTGAAAATGAACTCAGCTTCCCAAAAAATGTGGTTGATCACAGTTAATTCATGATTTAACAAGGGCGGTGGTGGGGCACTACTTTTTCACGCAGGGGCAGCTGAGTTTGGATAGCTTTTTTCCCTTAATAAATGCTGCAGGTTCTTTCTGTCTAATATTAAAGGTTGTTCGATGATCTGAAACATGTGACATGAAAGTGTGACAAACATGCAAAAAAGAGAAAAAAGAAATCAGAAAGGGGACACGTACTTTTTTTTTTTTTACAGCACTGCTCTCTGTATGCAGAGAGACTGCAAATAAAATGTAATCCTGATGTCACTGCCTTCTACTGCAGAGCTGTGCATTCCAAATAGGTCTCATAGCTCATAGCTGAGCTTTTTTAAAGCACGGGGAAATTTGAAGCAGATTTGCCAAGCAGCAACAGGAAACGCAGTGTTTTCTTCACTATCGTCTGTGTATAAAAGACAAATGTAGCTACTTTGAGATCACCCGTTGCTTTGTAAAGTTCTGTCTTGAAGCGTCGAGCTAATGAGCTGAGCATTTCTCTGTCACCATCTATCTACTGCAGGGTGAAAGGTGTTGCTGCTTTTCTGTGTTCACGAAAATCTACAGCAAATGTTAATAATTCTGGTGAAAGTTGTCCTTTCAGACATAAATTTCTTTCCCTTACCTGCAATGATTTCTGGATGGACCCTTGATTACTTTCATTTTCTGAGCTCTGAATAACCCTGCTTGGAAAACAACCAGGAAAAAGGAATCCAATCGTCCCAACAAGGCTTTGCAAAAATACACGATCACAACAGTAACTATTTCTTGCAATACACTACTTCACTGAATATGAATAATATGCTGATTCTGAAGAAGAGGAAGCTATACAAACTTTGAGTGATTTCTTTCATGCCTCTTATACCCTTATTGCAATGTTTCTTATCACTTTATCTCCTTTTATACTCTTCCACTTCTCATCAACCTTGAGGACAGCTGTTTTTTTTTTTTGTTTGTTTGTTTGTTTGTTTGTTTTGTATGTAATATCTATGATATTAACCCAAACTACAACATATAAGCCCAACCCAATAAGTGTTAACTGGTTTTGGTTAAATCTGACACATTGCTGGCCATCTGATATTTCGCAGATGGTAACATTTTAAACCTCCTTTTAAATTGGCCTCACTTTTAAAAACTTTCCCCCCCGGCACGTTAATTGTTTGAAGACTTTTTGTTTTTTTTCGCTTCCTCCTCCATTATTCTAAAGAGTGAGTCCTCGGTGGACCATTGTCTCTGCAACTCTGGCAGAGACTCTTCCTACAGAATGACTCACTGAGCTGAGCTGAGCTCTCCACAGACAGGCGCTGGTAAACGAAGCACGAGAGCTGCAATTAAGATAAATTTAAAAATCATGCCTGTGAATTGATATGTAGCCCTTTGAAGGTCTTGTGAATTAGATCAGTGTTTGTGTGCATTAAAGGAAAACAATCTGAATTTAGCTCAGTATAGCTGTGCATACTTTACTGACTGCACATAAATTAAATAATAGAAATTCCCGAATCCATCAGTGAGTCTAGTTAATCAGTGCATTTGTGCTCATTCATTCAGAAAAACAGGAGCCTGCAAAACAATCGGATCTCACTTTAACCGATGCCAAACAAGCAAGTTCAGACTAATAATATAAATATATTTGTACCTTTTTTCAGACGTTTTCTCTTCTCCTGCTTTTCTCACTCCGTTTGTCCACTGATCCTCCACTCTGGCGACTCTAAACTGTGGTCCCTCTCCTCCTCTCCTGCTTTCTCTCCGCTCTGTGAGAAATGCTCAGTAGGAGAGGGTCTGCTGTTGCTTCCTTAAGGGAGGAAAGCTCTTTTTATAGACACATGAAGTAAAGAGTCTCAAGGCCTCGGGGTGTGATTGAGGTAAAGGGTCTCTTGCTCCTTCTCTTGATGGGGAGGAGTGTGCATTCATGTAGTTTTGCGTGCGGTACACTTAAAGGCTTCCCACACACTTTTTGATCAATAGCGCAGCTCACTTCATCAGATAGGAGATGAAGCTGTGGTGAACTAGTTAACTTGTTGGCCTCTTTGTAATCCTCCTCTGATTGGCATACTGTCTTAAAAACCTACAAGTATCCCGAGTTTCTTGAGCGCATGTTTACACGATTGTGTAATGATAACAACAACTGCTGTTCATTAGCGGGCCGAGGTCCAGGCTCTAAATCTCTCAAAGGTCGGCCCTAATCGCTGACACCTTTACACTCTGAGCCACAGTGAAGTGTGCCAATCGATCTGTCTGATTGGATCGTTTCTCTGTGGTTCTCGTTTTACAAGGTGTGCATGTATCCCTGTGTGGAAACTTCATTATGAGGACCTGACTCACTGTTTCGACGTCATGAGTGGACCTCAAGTGCAGATGATACACACAAACAAAAAAATAAACACGCACGTGGTGCTTTAAAAGCGAAATATTGAAGCTCTCCTTTCATGCAGTTTAGCGTCAGTGCCAAACACTGCTGCTTGTTTGCTTCAGGGTTAGGTGCGCAAGGACAAGCCACACAGAATAACACGAGTGGAGAACAAGTGCCCACTGTGAAAGACACTGAACATGTCCTTTTCATAAAATGTGACCTATTTTTTGAAATCCCCCCTTTTTCAAATAAAGAAAAAAAGAAGAATATTGCAGTGTCCTCAAAAAAAACCATTTTGAGCAATTTGGTCTTCATTTTGTCTCTAAAAAGGACAAGGTAACTAAATAATGAGAATGAAGATGCTTATATGATTAAAAAAAGGCCTTTTTTGCTCACTTGCAGCTACATGTGGGTGAGGTTGCTGCGCTCAAAGCCAGAAATGTGTGGCTGATATGATGGTAATAAGGATATGCCCTCTTACTGACATCATACAGAGCCAAGAGTAGAAAAAAATGTCAGTCTGAAGCCTTACAGGTTTGGCTCACGGGGATCACTGGCACACGTTTGCACTCATTATTTCACACTTTGGCCATGTTTGATATAAACATCCAGCATTGCAGCATTATATACACAAAATAAAATAAAAAAAAAGGATAATAATGTCTGTCCCCTTTAAGTATTCATCAATAAGCTACTAAAATGACTTCTTGCAAATCTGTGAATTAGTGCAATATAGTAACATTAAACTGAATAAAAATATCCTCAATCCTTCTCAGCCCAAATGAATATTGTGGCTAAAAAAATGATACATTATTATCTTATCTTAACCTCCTAAAGTAAGTTTTGCCACCTTTCCATATGCACATACACTTGCTGACACCTTTATTAGATACACCTGTTCAACTTCTTGTTAACACAAATATCTAATGAGTGTATATTATATGCATACAATGACATATGTGTATGTGGTCACAAAGGGATGGACATGGTCAGCAGCAGTACTCAGGTCGGCTGTGGTGTTTAAATGATGTGCAATTGATATTAAGGGGCCCAAAGTGTGCCAAGAAAATATCCCCCCACACCATTACACCACCAGCAGGCTGAACCAGCGCCCGGTGTGGTCTTCTGCTGCTGTAGCGCATCTGCTTCGAGACTGTGTTGCGCACTCAGGGATGCTCTTCTGCATACCTTGGTTGTAACGAGTTGACTTCCTGTCAGCTCGCAGCAGGCTGGCCTCTGGTCTCTTCTGACCTCTGGCATCAACACGATGTTTTCACCCGGAGAGCTGCTGCTCACTGGGAATTTTTTCTTTTTGGGAACATTCTCTGTAAACCCTGGAGATGGTTGTGATGGAAAATCTCAGTAGATCAGCAGTTTCTGAAATATTCTCCGGCTTAACATTTTCAGTGAAAAGTTCAGCCTCTTTCCGTCCCTCATTTTCAGAAAATGAGCCAAAGAGCTTCGTGTGATGTCAGGAATTCTTGGCTTTCTCGGTCGTTACATATTAAATAGGACGGAGGTGAGGGTGTAGAGAAGTCATTCAGTCAGCTGTCCTCGGCCTGCTTTGGTTTTCCTGTAGTCCTTATAAAGCTTTGAAGCTTCTAAGGGTGTAGTCGACTCGGTGGAGGTTTCCAGCTCTGGAGAAACAAAACACCCCCAGACACGAATCTTCCCACCTCGGTGCTTCACTGTGGGTTTGATACACTGTGGTGTCATTATTTTTCCTTTACATAGCATTTCCTAGTACTCCCACTAATCACGTAAATAGCAGTAAATGATCAGTAAATAGCAAGATTTTCCATCATTTACTGTAAAACGAGGGTCCTCTGACACCAAAACTAAAGTCTTCTTGTGAAAGGACTTTTGCCGATTGGAGTCTTGCTTTCTTTATTTAGAAAACTTTGTAGCCGTGAGCTTGCCTTTTCCGTCTCTCTGAGCAACAATGTATTGATCTTCCCTTTGGGTCCTCCTGAACGTGCTTTGACTACAGCTGATCCCGTTTTCACAAAGTGTTTTAGAGAGCCATGCGCTGCCACCCTTGGAAAATAGAAAATTTGATCAATAACAAATTGAAAAACAAGGAAATGATTACAGTAATAATGTCGTGTTCCAAAAGGATCAAAGCTTTGGTTGAATTAAGCAAAAAAAGATGCAAAATGTCGATTGCTTAAATGCTCTTGTGTTATGAATGATAAAGAAGATTAAACCTTTAAAATGCCCCCTCAGGTAAACCCTTTAGCTCTAGATGACCTGTATTGCATGTTTAAATAAAAGCTTCAATCCCACATCCCAAATCTATATCTGTGTTTATAAATACAGCATTTTGTCACAAAACATTTCCTCCATTTTGTGGCAATAATGTTTCAGTTTCTATTATTATCATCTATACACACGAAAAGTTGAAAGGCTACTAGTTATTCAGATAAATGTGTTTCCTAGCAGGCTTTGGTTACATCACAAATCCCAGGCATCACTGTCAGCAGGAAGAGAAGGAGACAGTTCTCCTGGACTGCCTAAGGCTCAGATAATCATCAGCTATAAGGAAATATAACTCCTTGGTTATATTTAGGGGTATGATGTTAGCAGCTTGAAGTTGAGATAAGGTTTGTGGCACGAAAATGGCATTCTGAAGTGGGAGCTATTCTTTCTTCTCTCACCACAGATTTAACCCGGTTAACCTCCATGTGGCCTTGCACTGCAGGTGGTGTTTGTTCCGGACAGTGCCTGCTTGCGAATTTGAGTCATTACTGGATGCGAATGCTAAAACAAAAAGGGCATGCTTGCTTGCCGAGCCTCCTCTTCAGTGGAAAAATAAAGGTTATAACAAACAGAGATGATGCATTCCTGCAGCACTTAAGAGTGTAATTCAGCTCCCTGCTGATGTTGATTACTTCCACTATTTAATAACACTGCAACCCCAAGGCAGGGCTGTGCAGGATGTGAATCACCAGCAAATAATAATGCTGTCTAAATACCTGCCATTTAAGTATTATCATCTCATTAATCTGTACAGGTTTTAGAAGCATTGCAAATGGCGATGGAGAAGAAATATGACTTCTTCCTTTATTAAACTGTACCTGTTCTTGGTGAACCAGTGTTTGTCTTAATATGACACACAGGATACATGAGTGATGTCATACACATGATTTAAAATGTCCAAACATGAAGTCATGTGTAGTATTTTAGCTATTTTTAGTAGTGCAGTCTAGTCAGTCTCCCACTTTGGGGCATCATTGCAATCAACCCCCCCAACACACACACACACGCACACACACACACGCACGCACGCACAAATATTCTCATATTTTATGATATGGCAACAGTAGCATATGCCCCCTCCTGTGGCCCACTTATTATTACAGCTGGGTCTCTGATGGCTAGTGGGCGCACAAATTGGTTACTTGGATCTTATTCTTGCCATTGAGCTGATTTCTAAGCGTGTGTCCTTTGCAATGTGGAAACATTTTATGGCAATGAGAATAGTTATTGCTTTAGTGCATTCCTGCATATGGAGTTACAGTCATCATGAGTACTATACACACACACACACACACACACACACACACACACACACACACACACACACACACACACACACACACACACACACACAGAGCTGGGATCTTTTGGACTTCAACCAGTTAAACCCCACCCCCAAAATAGGATTTAACACTTGATAAGTTCATATCAAAATAATTTTGCCCAGTCATGAGAGCAAAGATTTATTCTTGAGATCTTTCAGTCTGGTTTTAAACCTCTCCACAGCACAGAATCTGTATTGTTGAGGGTGTTTAATGACATTCTTTTGGCTACAGATACAGGAGATCATGTGATTTTAATGCTTTTAGATTTAACGGCTGCTTTTGACACAGTGGACCATGATATTTTAATTTCTCGTTTAGAGCACTGTGCTGGTTTTCATGGCACTGTTTTGAAATGGCTTAAGTCTTACTTGACCCAAAGGTCTTTCTGCATAAATCTAAATGAGTTTGAATCATCCTCTGTTCCGTTAACATGTGGAGTACCACAGGGATCAATTTTAGGACCTGTGTTATTTTCATTATATTTGCTCCCCCTTGGAAGCATTCTTAGAAAGCATAAAATTGCTTTCCATTGTTATGCTGATGATACTCAGATTTATATGCCTTTGAAACACAAGGAAGCCAACTCTTTACAGACCCTGTTTAAGTGTCTTGATGATATTAAAGCATGGATGGCTCTAAATTTCTTGAATTTTAATGAGAAAAAGACAGAGGTGATTGTTTTTGGCCCTAGTGTCCCAGGTGGATCTTCCCCCGTGGACGTGGGGTCATTATCACAATATGTAACGCCATCTGTCACAAATTTGGGTTTTATTATGGACGAGAATTTTAAATTGGAGGATCAGATCAGTGCAGTGGTGAGATCTAGCTTCTTTCATTAAAGGCAGCTGGCAAAAATAAAAAATATACTATCGAAGAAGCATTTTGAAGTTGTGATCCATGCTTTTATTACCACTAGACTGGATTACTGCAATGCTTTATATGTTGGTGTTAGCCAGTCTGCTCTAGCCCGTCTGCAACTGGTTCAAAATGCTGCTGCATGCCTATTGACGGGATCGCGAAAGAGAGAGCATATTACCCCTGTTTTATCCTCACTGCACTGGCTGCCCGTGTATTTTAGAGTTCATTTTAAAATCCTTTTATTTGTTTTTAAGTCACTTCATGGCCTTGCCCCACCTTATCTTTCCGAGTTGCTGCACGTACATACCCCTTCCCAGTCACTCAGATCAGCTGATCGGCTTTTTCTGGACGTACTGAGGACACAGCGGAGGCTCAGAGGAGACAGAGCCTTTGCTGTGGCAGCTCCAAAACTCTGGATCGCTTTGCCAATATAGATTTAACAGGCCTCTTCATTGGCCACGTTTAAGTCTGCTCTTAAGACCCACTTGTTTCGTTTGGCCTTTGATTAAGGAGCGGCTGTCTGTTAAAATTTGTAATTTATTTATTTCTAGGATAAATTATGCTTTTTATTATTGGTTTTATTTGTGTGTATTATGTTATTGATTTATTGTTAGGTTAAATTATGCATTTTATAGTTGTTTTATTGGTGTGTACAGCCTGTTGGATACCACAGAGCTTAGTGTGTTGGATGTGTTGGGGTAACTCCCTCATGTTTGACTGACCCTCATATGAGCAATGCTCAGTACAAAGAAGCCTCAGAGGAAGCAATAAGAACAACACATGCCTCTATGAGATGAGCTCCACATGGTGGGAACGGTGCATTTCTCAGTTAGCTGCCTCTGGAAAACTCACTGTATTGTAGCTTCTGTCACATCCCAAGCTGATGGCCATGTGGATTTATATTATTGTGTATTAATGTGTTTATATATTTATATTTTTAGATACATACAAGTATATATGCATGTCCCACTATACTTCCCTTTTTTTGTCTTTTTTTGGACTACATTTTTTACTATAGCACCTATAAGGGAAACACAGGAAATTTCAACTTCTGTAAATAAGGACAATATATTGCTTAAAGATTTAGTGGATCTTGCGTTTAGCTGGTTTTGTAAATTGTTCCCAATTTGAATTAACAATAATTCCTGCGAGACTGCACTTTAACCTAATCCCACAGGAATCCTGGCAATTAGGTAATAATGTTTCCTCGTGCCCTCTCTCCTGCATATCTGTAGGGCTTTCCCTGGAGGTTTTCTGCAGTTATTTAAATCCTCATTGACTGTGTGCAAGCCTGTAACCCACATATTGATTGTTCCAATCCAATCCAATCCAACTTTATTTATAGAGCGCTTTAAAAGACAACAAAGTTGAACAAAGCACTTTCCAGATAAAAGACAGCAATACAATACAGCACAAAAAAAAAAAAAAACACATAAAATAATAATAATAATAATAATTTAAAAGGATAAACCATAAAAGGAGTACTTAAAAGAAAAAAACAGTTCCCAAAATGACTCAATACTAACTAGAGACTATTATTTTGAAATGCCTCAGAGAAAAGGTGTGTTTTTAATCGAGATTTAAAGACCTCTAGTGTTGGGGCCAGCCTAACATAGAGAGGCAACCCATTCCATAGTTTAGGCGTCACCACAGAAAAAGCTCGGTCACCTCGGTGTTTCAGTCTCGACTTGGGGACAGTAAGAAGTAGCTGGTCAGCCGACTTGAGGGACCTTTGTGGGGTGTATGTGTGTAAGAGGTCTGTTAGGTATGTGGGGGCCACGCCACTTAAGACTTTAAAATCAAACAATAAAATTTTAAAATAAATTCTAAAATAGACAGGCAGCCAGTGTAGAGAAGCAAGAACAGGGGTGATGTGCTCGCATTTACTTGTCGCTGTCAATAGACGAGCAGCAGCATTTTGGACCATTTGTAAGCGCGACAGTGAAGCCTGGTCAATACCAACATAAAGTGCATTACAATAATCAAGACGGGTGGTCACAAAAGCATGTAAAACCCTCTAAGTCTCGAAAAGATATAAGAGACTTAATTTTGTAAAGCTGTCTCAGCTGAAAAAAGCCATTTCTCACCACTGCATTTATCTGTTTGTCCATTTTAAAAGCTGTATCGATTTTTACCCCAAGATTGGTCACAACTGTTTTTACACAGGATGTAAGCGGACCCAGGTCAGATGGAGGAACACCTGGGCCACTTGGCCCAATTATAATGACCTCTGTTTTCTTATCATTACAATCCAAGAAGTTCAGAGCCAGCCACGCTCTGATATCTTTAAGACATTCTAACAAAGGTCTAAAAGAGTTAGGGTCTTTACGCTTGAGTGGTAAGTAGATCTGACAATCATCTGCATAAAAATGAAATGACACCTTATGTTTTCTGATAATGGAGCCAAGGGGAAGTAAATAAATGCTAAAAAGAAGGGGCCCAAGGATGGAACCTTGGGGAACACCACATGACAGAGCAGCAGATGATGAACAAAATTTACCGACAGCGACTGAGAAACTTCTGTCAGTCAGATAAGATTTGAACCACTCCAGGGCAGTATCCCTAATGCCAACGTAATGTTTTAGGCGAGAAATTAAAATATCATGAGCTACTGTGTCAAAAGCCGCTGTTAGATCTAGAAGCACAAGTATGACTGAGTCTCCTGAGTCAGCAGTTATTAAAATATCATTAAAAACTCTCAAGAGTGCAGATTCTGTGCTATGAAATGCTTTAAATCCTGACTGAAATGTTTCAAAAATAGTGTGAGTATTTAAGAAAGATTGCAACTGTGAGGCCACTAAGCTTTGAAATCGGTCTAAAATTGGATAACAAAGAAGCATCCAGGCCAGGTCGTTTCAGTAAAGGCTGTACCACTGCCTGTTTAAAGGATACCGGTACTTCACCCAAGGTCAGACTGCTGTTTATAAGCCTTTGAATATAAGGTCCAATAGTGTCCCAAACCTCTTTAAAAAACCGAGGGGGGAGAATATCATTAGGAGAGCCTGATTTAATTTGTGTAACAATTTTCTGCAGATATGAAAGAGACACAGGTTCAAAATGGCTAAAAACTGCAGGTGGAGTGGTGACAATGGAAGGGTCATAGGAAGGGGGTGAAATACGTGCTCTGATAGTCAAAATCTTGTCAATGAAAAAGTTTAGAAAAGCTTCACACTTTTCATCAGAAGCTTCCAAGCAGCTGGATTGTGGAGGGTTAAGAACAGAGTTTAAAATGCTAAATAAGACACGGGGCTTGTGACTGTTGTTATTGATTACACTTGCAAAATATGCCGATTTCTGGTTCCTAACAGTTTTCTGATATTTACACCAGCTATGCTTTAAAATATCATAAGACACCTGAAGCTTATCTTTTTTCCATTTCCGTTCTGCTTTTCTGCAATCTCTTCGAGCAGCACGAGTGACGTCATTAAGCCAAGGCTCAAACTTGACTTTTGGCCGCCTGACCTTCAGGGGAGCAACAGTATCCAAAATGTTTTGACAAATAGAAAAAAATTCAGCAGTCAGCTCCTCAGTGCTGGTGCAAACGAGCCGCTCTGAATCAGCCTCAAATATCTTATTATAAGCAACAGAAAACTGAGCAGCAGATGAGGGTTTGAACACACGAGATGCTGTAGGAGGCCCATGCATAGCAGTGGGACGAGGAAACGAGGTTTCAAATAAAACAGGCATATGATCGGAGAAAACAGCATCATAAATTTTAACATTAAAAACAGGTAAACCATAAGACAAAACCAGATCGAGTGTGTTTCCATGTTCCTGTGTGGGACCTGTGACAGACTGTAAAAGGCTAAAAGCATCCAGAAGGTTTAAAAAGTCCCTTGCTAGTGGTTTAGTAGGACAACACACATGAATGTTTAAATCGCCAAGAATTAATATCCTGGCATATTTTGGCACTATTTCAGCCAGGAACTCAGAAAAGTCATTGATAAAGTTCTTGTGATATTTGGGTGGACGATAAGTAACAGCGCACAGGACAGGATGACTTTTCCCAATCTCAAACAAGTTCAGTTCAAAGCTGGAATAGCAGACAGACGACAGCTGACGACAGTGGAAAGTATTTTTATAAATAGTAGCCACTCCTCCACCGCGACCAGTTGTCCTCGGTGAGTTAAAATATGAACAGTCTGGTGGTAAAAGTTCTGAAAATGGACTTAACTCACCAACACTTAGCCAGGTTTCAGTCAGACAAAGGAAATCCAGCTTATGACAGACGAAGAAATCGTTCAGTATGAACGTCTTATTCGCTACCGATCTAGCGTTAACCAGGGCAATGCTGATAGGGTCCCCCGGGCCAGGGTCAGCCGTCCAAGGAACCTGTTTCAGTGTCCGGAGGCTCCGTGGGTTCACTCCACCGCTGCGAAGGCGAGGTGGAACAAAACGGAGCAAGTGGTTCACCTCAGCCATTCCTACGACAGGTATCAGCCAGGTGCCAACGGGTTCCAAGGAGCGATGGGAGACAACACGGCGGTGCAAGAATTTGAGTTCCGCCAAGATGCTGTGGTAGATTGTTTTGCCATTTCCAGATGACCGCATCAGGCATCTTTTTAATTTCACCAACAGACCGCTGCGTTTACCCCGTCGTTTGCAACGCTTCCTCTTATGAGATGAGGCAGGAGTGCGATGCAGGTAAGCCGGTGTTCCAGGTAAAAGTAGAGGTCGGACAAAGGCCTGTCGGCCAGCGTTTATCCTTCCCAATTCCTCTGTGACAAGTTGAATATTTAAGAGAGCTTCGCGATCATAAGTCAGTAAAGAGTCAATGTGGTTCACAAAAAGTGTCAATAGCAAAAAAAACACAGATAATACAAACAGAACTGAGAGCCGTGGACGGCGAGCCACACACACCGGCGCCATCTTGAACCATCTTGCCATCTTGTTGGCCACCATTGCTCTAAATGTGTCAGCTGTTTGAATGCACTTTGAAGGAGAATAGATCAATCCCAACATTTGCTCTTACAGACTTCAGCTAACATTGAAAAAAGATTCATGGAGTCTCTGATATGAGAGCTCTTCCACTAATATTTTTCACCCTACACTATCTGCTGATCTGTCGTGAATCTGTGTTAAGAGAAAGGCCACAGAAATCCAATACACAACATCCCTGTATGTCCAGTTTATGATGTGAATTACAATGTGATGGCTCTTGGTGTCATGATCCTGGGTCCATCGACCCAGCGTTTTTTGTTGGATTTTGATTTGAGTGTTTATTGTTCATTTCCTGCCCTTGTGTCATGTTCATGTGTCCTGGTCTTGGTCTTTGTGTTTGGTTACTTCCTGTTTTATTTTGGTATGTTTTAGTCCTTGTGCTTTGGTTTTAGTTTTGCTTCCTGTGTTTCCCTCCCAGCTGTTTCCCATTTGCCCATTACCTGCTGTGTATATATTGTCTGTGTTTTCACTTTGTCCTTGTCGTGACATCGTCATTGACGTGTGCTTCTGTGGCCGAGTCCGGTTATCAAGTGTGTTTTTCTAGTTTATGCTGCTGGCCCCGTCCAGTTCTGTCCTGTGTTCCAGCAATAATCCTGAGTTATTTGTCTTTACACACTGCCTCTCAAGTCCTGCATTGGAGTCCTCAATCCTGCCTGCCACAGCGATACATGACACTTGGTCTTTTCCTGTTGATCAGGTATCATTAAAAAACAGAGAATACATCTTGATTTTTGTGGCGATGCTCAGTGTTTAGGGCTCAGACTGGTGGTCATTGAGACTCCTACCAAGTATTTCCTTTAAAAGTAATCTTTTATTTATTTACAGCACAGCTCTTTATACAGTCCGAGAAAAAAAAGTTTTCAAGGGACTCTATGTAGTCCTGTGAAAAATTAAGAACACACACACTGCTTCCATAGGAATTAAGAGGAGCCAAGTGCTGCAAATCAAATGCATTTGATTAACTGATCATCTGCAAGCATGACTACCTCTATAAAAACAGATGTTTTTGGCAATTTTCCAGTCTGGAGCATGAGACTGAAAAGACTGAAGAAATATGGCTTGTTTGGAAGGAATAGCACAAGAAAGTCTTTTCTTTTAGCCAAGCCAAGTTTATTTATAAAGCACTTTTAAAAACAGTAACCACTGACCAAAGTGCTGTACATAAAACACATCAGGACAAAAATATAAAAAAAATATATACATAAATAGAATAAAAATAAATAAATAAAAACAATACACAATTTTTTTTAAAAGCACATGGCAGCACAGCTTAGGTTTGCAAAGCTGCATCTGAACAAACCACAAGACTTCTGGAACGATGCCCTTCGGACAGACAAAACCAAGTTGGAGATGTTTGACCATAATGTACAGCACCACATTTGGAGAAAACCAATCACAGCATATCAGCACAAAGACCTCATACCAATTGTCAAGCACGGTGGTGGAGGGGTGATGATTTGGGCTTGTTCTGCAGCCACAGACCTGGGTTCCTGGCAGTCATTGAGTCGACCATGAACTCCTCAGTATACTTAAGTCAGATTAAGACACCTGAAGGTTGGTCAAACTTGGTCAAGTGACAGGACAGTGAGCACAGAAGCAAATCTCCAACAGAATGTCTGAAAAAGAAAAGAATCAAGCTGTTGCAATGGGCCAGTCAAAGTCCTGAACTCAAACTGATTGAAATGCTATAATGTGACTTTAAGAGAGCTGTGCATAAGTAAATACCTGCAAACCTCAATGAAGTGAAGTAAAGAGGAGTGGGCCAAAATTCCTCCACAATGATATAAGAAACCGATAAAGTCAGACAGAAAATGATTGCTTCAGCTTATTTGAAAAAGGTAAGACAAAGTGTTTATTTATTTATTTTTTTAGCTTGTCTTGTCTGGCAGGTTTTCCAATCAGAATCATGATCTGAATGCAGCTCATATGGTGTGGTGGTGTGAATCATGTGGTGTACTTAGAGTGCTGTGAAAACTTTCTTTTTCACAAGACTACATTTTTTCTGATACCACAGCAGATGTATTCACATAGTAAGAGCAAAGTTTCTCACAGGTTCTCAGTTTATAGGTTTTGAAACCCAAAACAAACAGAAAAAAAAAACATTCCACTAAAATACATAAATAATACTATTTCTGTCATAGCTTGTTTCATTCAATTCAATTTTATTTACATAGCGCCAAATCACAACAAAGAGTCGCCTCAAGGTGCTTTATATTGTAAGATAAAGACCCTACAATAATACAGAGAAAACCCAACAATCAAAACGACCCCCTACGAGCAAGCACTTGGCGACAGTAGGAAGGAAAAACTCCCTTTTAACAGAAAGAAACCTCTGACACAACCAGGCTCGGGGGACGGGCATCTGTCATGACAGGTTGGGGCTGAGGGGAGAGAGACAGGACAAAAGACGCGCTTTGGAAGAGAGCCGGAGATTAATACTGATTAAATGCAGAGTGGGGTATAAACAGTGAAAAGAGGTGAGTGAAAAAGAAACGCTCAGTGCATTGTGGGAACCCCTTAGCAGCCTAGGCCTATTGCAGTGTAACTAAGGGATGATTGCGGGTCACCTGATCCAGCAATAACTATAAGCTTTATCAGAAAGGTACGTTTTAAGCCTAATCCTAAAAATATAGATGAAATAGAGATGTTCATCATCTGTCTCCTGAATCCAAACCCTTATATACCGTATAGTATGCCCTTAAACCAGCTTTCTTTTGCAAAAATGATCTCAGAGGTTCCTGTGTAGGAAGTAGAAAGCATGTGGTCAATGTGCCTAATGTTTTTCAAACTCATTATGGACACTGAAAGAAAAATGAAAGCCATGTCCACACAAAGGATGTGGCCATCCTTTTTACACCTTTGAGTTGTTTGCAGGGTGTGATTTATATAATAAGTGAATCATAAAAAATGTCATGCCACCTTTTTTTTTATTAGTCAGCTAGGCATCTTGTTCCTTTCCAAGCATCTCAGCTCAGTCATAGTGACTTATTTATTTCCCTGCCAAGCAGTAGAGTATGCTATTACATCAAATATTAAGGCTACCTATTCTTAAACTGAATAGGCTGACTGTACCTGTAAACTTTTCCAAACTAATTATAGACTTTAGGTGAAATATCTGGCACTTTTCTGGTTGTCCAGAGCAATCCTTTAAAGCTTAGTGTCAGGCTGTGCAGCTGTGCGTCACAAACAGGCTGACGCCACTTCGAGATATAAAAAAGATTGAGGGATATCCCATTTGGAAAATATGACTCGCTTTAATTCCTTCTTTGCGTCACAGGAGAAAGAAACTGAGGTTAGAAAGAACAGATACAAGCAAAAGAAAGTGAGAAGCCATGTTTACATGCTGCAAAAGGTTGGAAAGTCAGATATTTTCAAAAGCTACATTTTCTATAATTACTGTGGAGATGTTTTTAAAGATGTTCCCGTTCAAGGTGTGTTTTTCTGGGTGGGAAACGCACGTCTAGAACATCTGAAAAAACAAGACAGAAAGATAGAGCGCGTGTTTTCAAAAGTATTCATTTATGCGGCCATGGCCTCAGCAAGTAAATAAAATATACTTCTTGTCATGGATCGGGGCTTCAAAGGCCATACTGGCTAATACTAAAACCTTCTATAGGTTAAGGAAAGTTTAACAATACGCCTACAAGGTTCTTTATTTCTGAATGAACTTTTTTTCACACCATCAAATCCCATAACATAAGCTTCAGAGAAAAACCGCTCTGGCTTTAAGCCAGGCATGAGCTCGCCTCGGGCAAAGCGATGAACCTGGTTCATCACACAGCAGGCGAACACAGCTAGAGAGTCGTGCAGACGTGTGCATTAGGATTTAGCTTATAAAAATATAAACCTGCTGTTTGCAAATGCCAAACCTTTAGAGCCTTTTCTTTTTATTGCAGTTTAGTCGACACATTTATTACTCAGATTGTTATGATTTGAGTCATAAATGACTGCTGTGCTTTTCTGGCAGTTCAGCTAATTCTTTTACACTTGTGTGTTTTTTTTTGTTTCTTTTTTGAGGGACCTTCCTCTTTTTTTCCACTGTGATCAACATGTAGTTTGTAGCATTTTATCCCTCATAAAAAGAGCAGTGGCATAAAGTTAGGACATTTACAGCTGTTGTTTGTTTGTTTTTTCTTTTTGACATATTTGGACATATGGATATTTATATGGGTTGGCTGTGAACTCTGCCTGCCTCAGAGACCCAATGCACATGCTCCGCCCAAGTGTTACTGTGGATGATGACAAACCATTTGGTAGCAGTTTTTAGTACGGTAGGCAGGTGCTGTCCTGCTGGAAAATTAAATCAGCATCGCCATAAAGCTTGTCAGCAGATGGAAGCATGATGCACTCTAAAATCCCCTGGTTCACGGTTATGTTGACTTTGAATTTGATAAAACACAGTGGACCAACCAACACCAACACCAGCAGATGACATGGCATCCCAAATCATCACAGACAGCAGAAACGTCACACTGGACTTCAAACATCTCGGATTCTGTGCCTCTCCAGAGGACTTTGGACCCCTGAACAACAGTTCATTTCTTTCTCTCCTTAGCCAGGATAGGACGCTGGTTTTATGTTTTCTCTGGCTCCTGAGTGGTTTGATTTTAGGAATACAACAATTGCAGCCCCTTTCCTCTGTGTGTGGTGGTTATCGATGCACTGACACCAACCTCAGTCCGCTCCTTGTGGAGCTCTCCAAAGTTCTTGAATCAACGGCTGCGGTCATCTCTGTTGCTTGTTCACATTTTGCTTCTACATTTTTCTCTTCCAGTCAACTTTTCATTAATATGCTTCAGTACAGCACTTTGTGAACAGCCAACCCTTTCAGCAATGATCTTCTGTGGTTTACCCTCTTTGTGTAGAGTGATGATCTGGACCACTGTCAAGTCAGCAATCTACCTTATGACTGTGGTTGCATATACAGAACTGGACCAAGAGATAGGGTACTAAAAAAATAAAAAATAAATAAAAATAATGATGAATGTAGATGAATGTATGATACAGTTCTTTCTAGAATCTTTGTGGTTTTGCTTTTCTTTGCATTGTTAATTTTCCTCATTTCTGTGAATAGAGATCCAGTTCTCTAGTTCAACATCATTTTGAACTTAAGATGAGATGCTGTTTATTGAACCCAGTAGGGAAATTAATTTTCTGCATTTAAGATCCAGCAACAGTGGGCAACCTGTGGAGTGAATTAACAAAGCATGTTTTGAAGGCAGGAAAAAGCCAGCGCTCCTGTCATGGTTAACAAGAATGTAGACTTAAATGTAGGACTCAGACACTGGCAGCAGTTTACATATTATATTTACGGGTATTGCTGGAACAGAAATCATTAACTCTGGTAAGGGCAGCTCAGCAGGGACAGGACAGGAGATTCTTTCTGCAGGAGAGGGAAACAGGAGTTAGAGGAGATCCAGGTAAGTTATTATTTTGGTTGGAAGAGAATTTAATTCTTACTTTGCTCTCAGAGATTGGTGACTGCAGAGGGGAAAGTCTATCGGCAGCCAGGGGAATCCAGGAGGAGATGGAGAGTTTTGGTGGAGTGGTGGAGAGTGGGCAGGCAGGTAAATGAAAGACTCCTTTTCCAAACCAAGGATACCAGCGCAGGTGAAACAGGTGAGTGTGACAAATCAGGACTGGAGATCTTCCAGGAGAGATCTTACTGAATAAACCAGCTTCAGTCATCAAACTCTGAAAAGGGATAACTAAAGGGCAAAAAAAGAGAATCTAATTACTGATAGTATGTTCTAAGCAAGAGAAGAGAGGACTTCAGCAGAGGACCTGAGTACCACTACTGATGGCAAAAATCTGGCAAGGAATGTGTGCACCAGCCAGTCCTTAAATGCAGGAAGGCCTAATTATGTGAATAGATTGCAGAAGAGAAGACTGAAGCCCGGGAATCCACCACTGCCCAAAGGGAAAGAAAATCCAACCCACCACTCCACCTGAGAGTGTAGACAGACTGAGAGAGAATAAGAAGAAGAAAGAGGAAAAAAAGAGAAAAACCCTCCAGGGCCAGCCAGGACCATGACATCACCCTGCTGTGGGGCAACATGTCCTTAAGAAATAGGAAAAAATCCAACAAATACCTGACACAGGATCTGAGAGATCTGACCCTTCAGCTGATCCATCTATTGCTCACTGAAGCCCTATCAGAAATGGTCTCAGTGGAAGGGTGGCTGTCAAGAAGCCATTCTTAAGGAGGGAAACAGGGAGAAAAGGCTGAGGTCTGCCACATCACGCAAGAAATGGACTGAAAATCAGTTGCAACAGGTCTGATGGAGTGATGAATCCAAATTTGAAGTTCTGGTTCAAATTATCATCTGTATGTACAGAGAAGGTAAAGAGAGAGGTATAAAAGTGTGTCATAGTCAGCTGCAACCTGGATACAAAGAGCAGATCCAACTGATGAAGAGGAGAGGAAGTTAACTGCAGCCAATATATATCCAACTAGAAGGGCACTCAGTAGAGTGAATACCTCGCCCACTCCAAATTTTTTATGTGCTGATACTGAGCTGCAGTAGATGCTACCCAATGTTGTCATACTCCATCAGGTTCTGCTGTATTTTGGTGTTTGTTGCATGTTGCTGGCTTTATTTCATACTTTACAGGACCCTGTAATTTTCAGCATTCTGGATCATCATGAACAAACTGCTATATGACATAACTTATGGTCATGTTGCACCCTAATTCTTTTATATAAGGTTAGACACAAATATATGAATATTGTCCCTATCTCACGATGGTAAAGAATCCTTTTATGAAACCCTGGATCCAGATTGTGATCCCAATCACCACCAAAAAATAAACGATTGTTCCTTGTACCACCCCCAACAGCAGCGGAAAGTTTAATTGAAATCAGTTCATAATTTTCTGAGTTATGCCGCTAACAGACAAACAGACACAGACTAACACACCCAAAAGACATAACCTCCCTCCACCTATCAGTGGGAGAGGTAATAACAACATTTCTGTACATGCTAATGAGACAATCAGGATCCAAAGGTATTATTCCGTAGTATAACACTGACTCGAGACATACCGCTACTGAATAAATGTTTGAATTTAGGGCTTTGAGGTTTACAGGAGTGTTTTAAAGTGTAGTATGGAATGAAGCAGTGATAGTGTTTCGCACTCCCACGGCATCTCCCGCAGGAAATCTCAGGAAGCACAAGGCAAAACCTTTCCCCCAAATTCCTGAAATAGAAAATAAAGAACATATTGTTTCTCTTGGAGCTCTCAAAGCTGCAGTGTCCTTTTGAAAGGCCTGTTGGAAACTCTTACACTTACTTTGAGTGATGCTTCAATAATTCTGGAGGGTTTTTTTTTATTATTATTGTTGGATTGCACGAAAATGTTGCAATTTTCCCTCAACCTGCCTCACCTAAGCATACTTTACACTATGCAGTTCATTTTCAAGAATTTCTTTTTGCAACTTGTTGATCATCAGAACCTGGCTGAGATTATCAGAGTGACATTTTTAACACATGACAGAGAAACAGCGACAGTAGAGCTTTTCTTGTTTGGGAAAATTCAGCTGAAGCAGAAAAATTTGTTTCTTTTTGGTTTTATTTTGGAATATATATTCCATACTACATTGTTATTAATTCTTCATATACTTTATTAACATCTCTCTGTGTGTCTTAAGGACTTGTATTTGTTATTATTATTATTTTTTATCTTATTTGTGCCTGTGCAGTTTGGAAAGCTTTGTACTCACAGTGTTTGCTACCAGTAAATTAGCAAATATCCTAATGTGCTCTTTCTAGTGACCTGAGTGAGAGTGAAAGTGGTGCTTCAGAATCTGAAATCCCAAACTGAGACCTGCAGACAAACTGTCACATCTCCCAATAACAGAATTTCCTATACAATCTTTCAGTGCAAGTTTTCTGTTATGCTGCATATTCAAAGTTAGCTGTCCTGCAAAACTGCAGTTGCTGCAAGCTGATAGAAGTTGGTTATTTTAGAGAACATAAAATGCCACATTAATATAACAGGTGTAACACAATAAGTGAATTTAGTTTACTGAGATTTCCAAAGGCTGGGTTTAAGATTAAAGAGGATCTATTTTAATATTTCAGGCCAAAACAATACCAGGATTGCTCCAATAATGTATCACATATAGTCATGCCCTTAATATAATATATAGATATCTATTTTTGATTTTCCTGCTTTACCCTTTTTCATTTATTTCAAATTCTTTAGGTGGCTTAATGATATAACTGCTATTAACCGAGATGCTGGTTCTGTGGTGATTGTTGCTGTTGATGCTGCGTTTGAGCCACAAGAGGATGCAATTTGGTCACAAATAAACTGACTTCTGCTAGTAGTTGAATTACTGCTCATGTTTGCAAACTGGGTGCCCTACAAATAAGCCTTCATTTCAGTTTAGAGCAAATAATATGAATAAAAAAAGAAAGCCAAGAATTTTGCTTCTATTGTGTGTAAACAATATTTTGGACTGTCAGCAGTCTTACTGAACGTCAAGTCCTCCCAAAGAGAAACTCAGCTGAATACCTCGTTAATAAATGTGTAATGCTGTTGATAATGACTCTATTTTTTTTTTTTTTGTATTTTTCCTCTCCTGTGGTATCATTAAACGCTACCGCGCTGGTGTGCTTGTAGGATGCAGAGACTGATCATCAGCAGTGATATTTACGGCGTTTGCTTTGAAATGGTCACTCGGGCTCGTAACAGCATGAAGCAAGTGGGTGAGGCATATTAAATAAGATGCATTTTGCCTGCTAAAATCTTAAACGTTACGTGCAGCTCACTATGTAGGCAGTCATCACGCTGTGCATTATGGTTTTCTTGTAAGTCTGACAGTCTTGGGCCAATACAGTTGTCTATACTTGATGAAATTTGAATATAGTCGACATACATTGTAAAAATGTTCGTTATCGCTCCACCAGAGCTGTAACTCATCCCCAGACAAAAGAGAACATAAATATGTGTGGGGACCTCTTTTGTTCGACATTTAGTCACCTCTGTGGCCCCTGGAAAACCATTAAACGAAGAGGACTTCTCCCAGGAGCCCGGCATTCCTCAGATTCCTCCGGTCTGATGTCAGAGCAGAGGGGACGGCGCTCCAGAGGCGTCGGGCCCTCTGCTGCGTTCAGGTCCTTTCCAAGGCTGCGACCTCTCAGCTCTTTTGGGACTCTGTTGCGAATAAGCAGAGAAAATAGTGCAGCAGAAAAAAGTTGCACATTCAGTCTCACAAACTATTTGTCTCCTGCTTTTTATAGTCTGCCTGTATGTGCAAACTTTATTTTTCCTGTCACAACGCAAAATCCTCTACTCAATATAAGCTACTTCTGTTTGCACGTCACATATTTGCACTACTACGTCAAAGACTTTATATGTTAAGTGCCTCATGTCGCTGACAATTTTTGTAATTATTATTTTTACATTTATTTAAACTTATTTCTTAATTTTAGTACGTTCTATACTCTTTTGCACTTCTATTATACTGTACAAATTCAGATTTAGATGTATGTTCAGTTCAGTTCTCTGTATATCCTCTACATATGTGGTATTGACAATAAAGAAACTTTTTTAAAACCAACTGTATAACAGTTAAAGCTCTCATATATTATATTAAGCGGCATAATTCTACATGCTCAAGGAAAGAAGAAGCGGGCCTGCCTAATTTCTACCTTACTGTTTCTAAGTACAACACTTGAGCATACGTACTAATAGACGCACTTAACATAGCTGATTAATTTTAGCGACGCAGTTTTTCTTCCGGAGTATTTTGTGATCACGAACCTTTTTGGTTGTTCAATGTAAACCTAATTTTCCGATACAGTCTGGAGCGTTTGAACACAGCACAAGCTCCTCTCCCCGCCTGTCTTGAACGCCTCCATTGGACTAGAGGGACCACTACTATAAACACACGAAGAGTCCCACAGAGAGAAGACCACGTCGTTGTAACCAAGTTGAACAACTTCTGTGACTTTTTTTGTCGCTGTTTGTGTTTCCTAAAAAACAAACAAACTCTGAGGTGAAGCAGTTTCAGGACGTGGTATGCGGCTGCCTCTAGGACTTTTTCTTTTTTCTTTTTGGAAAGGTTGCGCTCATTTGATGTGAGAAGACGCAGTCGAGATTTTTCTTGTCCACGCCGGATTTTTTTTTTTAAAGTTATTTAAATGAGTACATGAGGATTATCTGTTTGCTGTGAGCTCCGACCCCGTCAAACAAAGAAGAGTTTCTCCAGCTGGGCGCAGAATTCGGCATGTAGCGCAGGATAACGGGTGAGTTTTTTTGCAGATAAAAAAAAAAATCCACCTCAGTTAAATAGAGTTTAGTTCTGCTCTATATGGTTTCCAGCAGATCTGGAAGTAGATTTAAAAACTCCTGTAAAGTCTGCAGAAGGAGTGCTGAGATGTAGGCCAAATGACTTGGCCACGTAGGGCACAGAGGAGATCCCAAAAAATTTAATGTCAACCCCGCCACCCACCCACCCTTCTCCTGCACATAAACATAGATCACCTCACATACAGAGTCCCAAATCTGCTTCGCCATCTAATAAGTCTGCGTGATTCCAGAGAAAACTGGAAAGTTAGAGAACCTGCGCGCAACTGGAAAACAGTGCGGAGCGGTTCACCGCTGAAAGATTCCCCGGAGTTAATGAGGTAATCATGAAATGACTTGACTGAACTGGGCTTTGGAGACCTAATGGAGCCCTCTGTAAGATTCAGTTTGGGTTTGGGGGAGTGGGCTCACGCCATGTGGACTGCACAACACCTGGAACTTTGTCTCCTCCTCATTTGTGCATGCATGGTGTGTTTGTGTATGAGCAGCCTTCGTCTACAACCTGGTGATGGACTGATGTCCTCACACCCTGGCTGCAAATTGTGTGTACATGTTTGCGTAAAAAATGTGTTCGAACATGCACCTTGGACAACCACCATTACTGTAAAAGGGGAGTAAAGGCAACACAACATAGCTGCTGGAGGCGTAGGGTGTATACACACACACACACACACACACACATCTGGCTGTCTTTATAAGCTCAAAGGCATGCTGCGTAAATTACATGGTGCCCGAGCGAGTGGCTTGGGTGTACACAGCACTTTTAAAACACTGGTGGAGAATTTTAAAGGACTAACAGGCAGAGTAGCAGCCTCATCCATGCTTATCTTCACCTTCTGGTGAGGCCTGTTTTGGAGTGGAGAGTCACAAATCTAATTTGTCTTTCAGTGCCATTTTTGTCACTCTCTAGCCTGCTTTTATTCAAGGAAACTTGCTGAAATGTTAATTCCCAAAGGCGTGCTTTGTTGAAGGTCAGCGTGGTAGGATCATAATAGGTGTTTACTGCTTAATGTGAGCCTGGATGTAAAAGGAAAAGTGGCTATTGTTTGTGTAGCCAGTGGTCATTTGAGTCTAGAGGCCATTTGATTACTGTGTGGTGCAAACATACCTGCAATTTTGGTCAAGTGCTCATGCTGTAGCACAGGAAGAGAGAGGGAGAAAAAAAATAGGCAGCAGCAGAAGTTATTGTAGTTATTGTTATAGCAGTCTAACCAAAGTGGAAGAAATGCACAGAATTCTTTCAAAGTCAGCTTGTGGTTCCCTTGTTATTTTACACCACAGCACCACTGCAGTAGAAAATGGAAAGGGTAAAGAAGGCCATGACCTCTTTTTTTGTTATTAAGTTATTACATGTCCAAGGCGCTGACTTAAATACAGATGAAACTAATCTGCAATGAAAATAGGTGCTAATCTGCTGATTACTTCTTTGGCTAGTCATTGTAGAGTCTCACACTGTGCGACCAAAAGTCTCACAGCTAAAACTAATGACACTGTATTATATTTCATGTGCATCAGTTGAGAAATTGATTAATCATCCAAGTAACAGTGTGTAAATGATAGTCCCTCTTTTTTTTGTTTACTCTATATCACATTAAATGTCAATCCTCTATCTTTAAATATACTTTTTACATTGGCAGAATTGCTGTTTAGTGGTTGTTTTATGCATTAACTTCAGTAGTGCACACAGACTGTATTTAAAAGATGGATGTAACCACTGCTATGTCACCCTTTGGCCTCTGAAGTCCTGTTATGAAACCTGAGTGTTGGTATTTTAGCTGCCACCATGTTTTTTTTTTCTTTTGGTGTAAGAAGTGAACATATTTGGATAATAAGGTGGAGCATTAAGTTAGCAAGTTTAGTTAGCAGGATAGCATGTATGTGTGTGTAGCACAGTTACCTGCTAATTAGTGTAAACAAGCAAAGTACTGCCGTTTTACTCATTAAACTGGAGCTCAGACTTCATAGAAGGCCTGTTAGTTGCCAGATACCAAATAATAATGCTCTAAAAGGCACAAACACCACAAAGATGGTTGCATGACTCAAATTAGCAGAGGACAGTAGGTTACAATGTTTTATTGGTGATTGCAGCTTGCAGGCACTTAATTAGTGCAAAGCAAATAATAGCACTAATAAACTGCATTATAGCAGTGACACAGCATAAGTCAAATGTAAGCACAAAAGTAGCCAAGTTAGTGTTTTCCCTGTAAAAGTACATAACTGCTTAACACTTTAGTTTAACAATAACTTAAGTAACTTAACCTCGTAACTCTTTAGGAGCCTGCGCAATACTGTCACATAGTAAACTGAAAAATATTTTCTTCCTGTCATATGGCGCGCAGCTAGCGAGGCTCCCTTGAATCATTCGTTTACATTTGGGTCACACGTCACCAGCTGCTAGCATCTCGTCCTTTGTAGCCTGCTTGTACTTGACGGTATGGTTTTGCCTCAAATGGTGAAACAGGTTTGCTGGTGTTTCCACCTTCAGCAGGAGCAGTTTTCTTGCATGTTTTGCAAAGTACTTTGCTTCGTTGGAAGTTGTTGAATTAGCTCCCTCTTAGATACTAAATTGTCACCGGAGGCTGACACGCTGCACTGGCTCTCAGACATACCTGGTCTTGTGCTGTTGCTGTATGTGCTAGGTCACATAAAGGCATGGTGTTGCTATATCTTTAATATAGAGATCTGATATTACACTTTTATAACACATAAAAACGTATATAAGCATTAAGACGGACGGTATGGTATGCCACACCTGTCAATCAAAACTACCATACCCCTAACTTGGAGCCCCAAAAAAGTTTAAATGCATGAGCTATAAAAAAAAAACTCTCCCCTGTGAAGTCGTCACGAAGGAGGAAATGTGCTATAGAGCCCAAAACCGTTTTTTTCTACCAGGCCGTAAACTTGTTTATTTCTGCTGTAAAGTTGGACATTATAACATGTGAGTCTGTGGGGATTCACTGGCTTTTAAAGCCTGCCTCAAGTGGCCACTTGAGGAACTGCAGTTTTTGGCACTTCCATGTGGCCTCTTTTTTTTTTTTTTTAAGCCCTGGAGGTTGCTGTGTGTTTGTACCACCAAGCTAGCTCTAAAGAAGTATTAAAGATTAACCTATCAGCTATTCTGGGTTGGGATCAGTAACTATACTAAACTTCTACAAAGGAGCAGAGACACTCATGAATGAATATTCCTAAAACATAAATCACTTATTTAGCAAGAAAGCAGCTATTGATAAAATGCCTATAAGAAGTTAACAAACGTGAGGCCAATGTAAAGTAATAATATAAAATCTGACTGTAGGAGTATCTGTTGTGAGTGGTGAGTGTATTCAGTCATGCAAAGATGCTTTTGTCAGATTTGTGCTCTGTGTGAGTGCTCTGTTCTCTCTGGGCCCAGCAGACAACAACAGAGCAGAGAGCGTGCTGCGACCTGTCCAACTCTCCCACACTCCACCAGGTGTTTCTTACTAGATGTCAGTCACTGCTGGCTCTGCCGCCCACACTTAACAGGTCAGACCCCCGCTTAAAAACATGTGATTCTTCCTGTGATGTGGCCCGCTTACAGCACTGAATGTTCACAGAGTGCCAACATTTTAGGGTGGTTTATGAGGAAGTTTGAGCATCAAGGGGAGAAATTTTCCATGTGATCTCAAGTTTAAAATGTGACTTTGAGGCCATTATGGGTCTTAGATACAGCCGGATGTCAACACAAGCTAAACCAAAGTGTTGCTGCTTTCATAGGCCTGTAAACTCAGTGCTACTGACGTCCCTGTTTGCCCCTGGGGGCTCAGTCATGAGAAAATACTAAGTGGTTTTTGGGTGATTGAGCTTGTGTGTGTGTGTGTGTGTGTGTGTGTATGTGTGGAGTCGTATTTATGTGTATGGTTGTGTGAGTGTGATGTGGTTCCCAGGAGGAGTTGTGAGGAGGGGGTCATGGAAAATGTGAAGAGCATCGTGGTTTGGCTGCTGCAGACTCTGCGGCTGACGATTGATGGTCCTGTGTTTTTGTTGTTGAGGCTGGGAGCCGCCTGCTATCAGTTGCACTGCCCATGTTTGCTCACTCCTTCCTTTCTCGCCATCCTCACCAACTGTACCAACACGATAAGAGCCCGATAATCGCCACTGTTGCTGCTCTTCTGTCCTTTCTGCTCCATTTTCCATATCCTTGCTTATCTAAATCCTCTCATTCAGGTGCTGGGAATCACTTTGTGCATTTGGAAGGCACATGTATACACACAATGCAACTCTCTCTGCCTCTGGGCCTCTCAGTCATATCTCCAAGTCTGTCTGCATGACATCAATTCTCTGGTTTCCCTGCTGCAGGATGAGTCGGCAGAGGAGTGTCATTGCTGGTTTGGAAAACCAGCATGTGGACAGTGTAAAGGATCCTGCTTTAATCCTCCTCCTTTTCATGCTTTAGTGACAGTGTTTAGATTTCTGTGCCAGCCTGAAACACTGGCCATTCCCTATCTGTGACTGTCAACTTCAGTGCAGCACTACTGCTTCTGTAATTTCTATAGTTTTCCTACACTTCTCCTCTGTTTCTATGGTATGTCTGGTTGACAAAATCTAAATATGCGCATTATGGCATCACATTTGGATTGTAGTTCAGGTAAATGATGATATTTTGACAACTTTATGTAGTGCAAGTGGAGTTTTTAGTCTGTTTTAGTCTGCTAAGAAAAAGCAGGCAATGTGACAGTTGTTAGAGCACACTGGCATGTCTCCTTCTCTTGTTTAGGGTAATGAGTTGCAGCTGAAGAAAATGGCATGTTAGATTAAGTAATTTAATCTGCTGATTAAAAAGATACACCAGACAAAATTTGCTGGTTCAAAAAAATTTTTTTTTAAATAGACATGTTTTTGCTTGGGATCAAAGAATTTGCAAAACACACACCAGAGTGTGTACAAATCCTTCAATCTAGAGTTTGAGGCCTCAGTTTTAAGGTTTGCAGGGTTTCCAGTGCAGGAATCTTGTCAGAACTGCTGATAGCTGATAGCAGCAGTTATGTAAACAGTGTAATTGGGGAGAGTCTGCCCTCACTTACTGTAACAATTATCTTCATCCATTTAAGTCCAGATTGAAGCGAGATAAAACTGCAGATGGGACTCTGCGCGCGTGTGATTGTGTAAAGCCACGGATGCGGCTGCTTCACTGTCTGCATGGCACCGCCGTGTGAACACTTTGCCCTGTGCGTTTGTCGCTGTTCCTGTGTTCTCAAGTGAGAGAGAATGTGCCGTGCGTGCGTGTTTTTAGCCGGTGTGTTTGTCACCGAGATGGAGCTGGAGGAGTTTAAAAAAAAAAAAAAAAAAAAAAAACGAAGCAGGGTTGGAAGTGATAAAGCAGATGCGCTTGTTAGAAATACTGTCTGGTGGCCTGCCTCCACCATCTGCTTGCAGCTGCTAGTGTTTGTGTGAGATTGACAGTATGTTTGTGTCTGTGCAGGGTGAGTGAGTAGAGCCTGTGTGCGGGAAAGAAAAAGTGGAAGCACATATGTGCTGGGGGGTGTGTTCATTTTTTTTTTTTTTTTTTTTTAGGCATGAAAGTGAGTGCACACACACACACACATCCTCTGGGTCAGCCAAAAACACACATGGCCCAAGTGTCAAATAACAAAAAGGGATTTGGTCCAGTGTGGCAGTGTCACTTAGACATGTCTGGAGAATAATCTCTGTAGTTTGTTCAAATATCAAAAGATGACAAAGTTTGTGTTTCATTTCTGTAAAGCAAAGGTCAATCAGACCAATACTGCACGCGTCTCTCTCCACATTAAAAGACTGAGTAAAGTGCCTTTTCAGAATGGGACAATTGCACGCTTGTCTTAATATCACCACTGCAATGATGAAACAGATAATGGGACAGGCTTTGGATTTATTATCACTGTGGTGGTGTTTGGTGCCACGTGTGGCAGATATGCATCTGGAAAGTCATGTAGGTTAGAGGCACAGAGTAAACCAGGTCATTACCTGTTGCTACAGTGTCTAGACATGCATGTTAAATGCCTCACATACAGGCATTTAGTTGTTGGGAAAGCAGCATTAACACAAAAACACAAAACTGTAAGGATGCAGCGGAGAATTTCTAAACATCGGAAAACTCATCTTGAGAACTTTCTGATTCATACAGGGTGGTTGCAAAACAGGCAAGCATTATTTTCTGCAGATCCATCCATCCATTCTCTTATCCTGTTCAGGGTTGCGGGGGGTGGGGGGGTGGGGGGCTTTCCCAGCTGTCATAGGGCGAAAGGCAGGGTACACCCTGAACAGGTTGCCAGCCTGTTGCAGGACTAACACAGAGAGACAGACAACCTTTCACACTCACATTCATACCTATGGGCAATTTAGAGTGGCCAATTAACCTGACCCCAGTAAGTGCATGTCTTTGGACTGTGGGAGGAAACCCACACAGGCACGGGGAGAGCATGCAAGCTCCACACAGAGAAAGGGAGAGGCCTGGGCCAAGGTGGAATCGAACCCAGATCTTCTAGATGTTATTCTAACTGTGAGGCAGCAGTGCTAACCGCTGCCCATTTTCTGCAAATTTTAGATATTATTAAATTGGTTTATGTAGGTGTTAGTGATGTCACAGCACCATGGGCTACTTTGGTGCATTTTGCTTCCACACACTAAGCGAGCAGCAGCAGTGAACAGGGATGTGTGTGTGATGGGAGGTCACGCCCATAACAAAACACAATAAAGTGCATCATATATAGTTTAATTATTACATACATGATGTAAATACAATTATTATTTTATATTATGCACTTTCATTCATATTATTATTAAATTGTGATTCGTATAATATAATACAACTCACCATACTGCAGTCTCAGTGGAAGCCCTGAGCTTGTTTCCCTGCAACTAGACAGTCCCATGTGGGGGTGATCGGCGACAGTGAAACCCGAAGCAGATTCCTTATCCGGTCTAGTCCGTAATCTTGTTTCAGGTGCTGTCAGTGCAAAGTCGGTTCACTTGGCTTGTTCACAAATGGGTTGCAGATCCACTCCTTCCTAGTTTGAGGGTCTTTTGTGGTTGGGAAGTAACGCCCAAACTCTTTTGAAAGCTGAGACAGGTGATTGTCCACCAGCCGGGAGAATGAGGGCCCAGGTTCAGTTGCTTCCAAAACCCCTGCTAATGTTTGAAACATGTCATGCAAACTACTATGTCACTGTGCCACCAACCTAAAAAAAAATATATATATTTTTATTCTTTCTGTGCGGCCGGGTACCAAATGATCCACAGCCTGGTGCTGGTCCCCAGCCCAGTGGTTGGGGACCCCTGCTATAGGTAAGTTGCAGTCAGTATCTATACAGTGGTGTTATAGGGGTGTTAATGGCTACAAATCAGCTATTCCCTGAATGCCTCACAAACTGCTCATCAAATCCATTTCAAACCCAGTGATACAGAAATCAAGCATGAAGCAGATCGGAGAAATGCTGATTGAGAAAAGCACACTGACACACACAGTAGGATAATGCTTAGTCCAGGGTCAGCTCTCAGGAGCTGCTGATACTCAGACAGACTTTGACTGAATGTTTCCAGGAGTGTGTGTGTGTGTGTGTGTGTGTGTGTGTGTGTGTGTGTGTGTGTGTGTGTGTGTGTGTGTGTGTGTGTGTGTGGACTTAGAGCTGTGTTTCCTCAAAACATTTCACTTTTGGAACTCAACTGTAAGCCAGTGGGCCACAAGAGGATCAAAGTCCTAAGAAGATTTTATAAATATCAGACAAAATCTGGCAGTATTTTCAAATTTTTTTGATTTAACTGTGCTTGGAGTAACAGTTCGCTGGGTTACCAGATAGAGCAATACAGCAACTTCACATATAAAAACAATTTAGGTCAAGTAGGTCTTTGTTGTGACTGCTAACTGTCTGATAGGACCGGCACTCAAACTATTTGTCAGTTTAGTCTCTCAACCCTGGAAGTGTTTGTTTGTTTTAGCCTTCTATGAAATATGAAAATCATTAACATAAGCAGCCCAAGTTTCCTTTATAGTGTTTTTAATTTAAAAATTAATTGATAATGAAAACAATTGGCAGCCCTATGTATCTTTATTTATCAAAACTACATACTTTAATTGTCAAAACATGAATCCTGAGCACAGGATTCCTGATTTGCTCTCCCAACTATTTGGTTTAGGTTATAGGCCAAATAGTAAGACGATGGTGCTGGAGGAAGTGTATTTACGAGCTGTGAAGCACCCATTTGTTTTGCCTACAGTGCTCGTGTATAACAGGAGGGTGGTTGGGAGTGGTGGGGGGGTAGCGTTGGTATTTCAGACAGAGACAAGCAACAGAGATGAGATTGATTGAGTTACGCACGCTACACTTGCTTCCTCGGCTCTCGGCGGCCTGCATCTAATGGTCTTAGCAGTAGGTGACAAAGTGCTGTTTTGTTCCCACTATTGTGTGGATGTGAATGGAGCAACGTGACAGAGGGGCTGGCATGAACCAGAGTAGAGAGGGGGCACGCACATTAGCAGCTCTGCTTCTGAGCATCAGTTGTCTTTGTGACATATCAAAATGATGTGTTTTTCTTTCTTTTTTTTCCAGGGTAGCAGCTGCAATCAACACTTGTTTCTTTTACTGTGAATGCTTCCTGGCTGACAGAGCTGTTTGTCACAGCATGTTTTGGTTGGGTTCATTTTTAGGTGGCCCCAGACCCCAGCCCTGACCGGGTAGAGACGTGACTGGCAGAAAAACATTGCAGGCCAGCTGAGGTTTCTGCAGAACATAAACGAGTTGAATTAGAGGCAATTTAAGTGAAGGAACATCTACTGGTTTTCTGTAGAAACTCCCCAGCAGGGGAAATCCATGTCAACATTTTTGAATAAACTCATTTTATATCCATCTTTTGTCAGCCTCTATCCCGTAGCACCAACTGGCTGGTTTCCAAATCCCACCCACCTTAGTAGCTGTTTTTGCACCTGTCAAGCTTTCTGTTCCAACATGATACATTACCTAGTTGACAATGATAACAGGGAAAAAAGATCCCAGTGGAAATTCTTTGTAACTGGTCTCAGTCCAAAGCAGAGCAGGACAGGAGTCGTGGGACACACACACACACACACTAAACTCTGATTGTAAAATCCTGAACCAGTTTTAAACACTGTAAACAGAGAAACTCCACAAACAAATTTAGTTAACTCACTTAATTAAAGCTGGTTAGTTAATGCAACAGTCCACTTCTTTTTTCTGTTTTTGGGCATAATCATATGTGTGTGTTTTTAAATGCTGAACATCATTCTCACCATAGACCAGTGTGCAAACAACAAATCCAAAGTTTGACATGCCTTGCCTAGGTAGGTGCTAAGCTGTAATTAGACATTACTCATAGGGGAAGGGGTTTAGCAAACTGCTTGTTACATATCTGAGAAAAGGTGAGCCCGTTCTCATTATCCTCCAGGATGACTGTCATCTCCTTGTGTCGTAAAGGCATGTCAGATAACGTGAAGTAGTATTAATGTGTTCAGTGTAATCAATCAGTCATTGCTGTTTAAAGCTGAAGCGCAGCACTTTACACAACGAAACAGTCATTTCATTGAAGCCTTTGTCAAACAAGTTCACACAATGCTGAGGAACCTATCAGTGGCGGGCATATCTCCTTGCTTTTCCGTACACACCATTGCCGGAGTGGAAAAGAGGGAATATTGGGGAATAATTGAAGCTACAAAGATTTAGTAATCTACACATCCATCCATCCATCCATCCATCCAGTCCAGGGTTGCGAAGGCAGCAGTCTAAGCAGAGGCACCTTGGCCAGCTTTGCTTTTATGCTCAGCTCTCTTCACCACAACAGACTGGTACGGCATCCACATTAGTGCTGACCCTGCATCTGTCTGTCAACCTCTTTCTTCTTTCTTGCCTCACTCAGAAGCAAGACCACAAGATACCTAAACTCCTTCATAGGCCAGAGTAGGTCTGCCACCCCTTTCTGAGTGAGAATCCTGACCCCAGACTTGGAGGTGCTGATTCCCATGTGCATCATGCTCAACTACAAACAATACAGGCTGGAGGTCATTGCCAGCTGAACCCTATCATCTGCAAAAAGCAGAGATGAGATCCTGAGACCACAGAACACAACACTCTCCACCTCTTGGCTGCGCCTAGAAATATTTTCCATAAAATTTATGAACAAAATCATAATCCCACTTGTGATAATGCTGCCCAGTATCCATGAATACATATTGGATAGGAGTATCACAATTCTTAAGCCAAGGCTGAAATGACAAAACTAATTTTTATTATATTTCATTGCATTTCAATCTTCCTGTACTGTAACACCCACGTGGAGCTGTTACTATTCCACATAGGTCTTTCAGGTAACAAGTAAACGAGAATTACATCCAAACTAGAAGGCACTCAGTAGAGTGCATACCTCGCCAATGCTGTCATACTCAATCATAAATAATTTTCAGCATTCTGGATTATTAGATCCAGAGTCCTCCTTCGATCATGAACAAACTGCTATTTGATCATAGTGCACCCTAATTTTTATTAGAGGCTTCTGACCTATCCTCATAAGATTAGATGCAAATATGTGAATATTGTCCCTATCTCACAACACTTTGATGCACAAGCACAAAAATGCTTGATTAAAGCTTTATCTGACTCCAGGCTGACAGAGAAAACATCGACGGCTGTTTGTTGTAGCGTTCAGTTTAAAGTATTCAAGTCTGAAAGGTCAAATTTTCTTCTAGCTTGCTGTTTTCAGCTCAGTCCTGCATGATTGTTTTCAACGTGATTGATGTAAATACGTGTGTAAAAATGTCATCCCACAACGCGTCTTTCAAAAGATCTGAAAACCCCCATATTCTCAGAGTGGTAATGTGGTTTGTGGTTTAAGCACACACACACACGGGAAAAAAAGCTACTTGTTTCCATTTTTTTTTTTTTTTTTTTTTTGCCCCGTGCCCTATCAGTTGTGGGGAAATGAAAAAAAAAAAAAAAAACATAACAAAAGATGGAAATGGTTTTATATATTTAGAAAAAGCTCACCACGCTCAAAAAGAAAAACAACCCTCTTTCCCTGGTTTTCCCTCTCGTTTCGTGTGTGCCACAAAATTACAATGTGCAAATTCATAAATGTATATGGTGTTTTTGCACGCTGGAAATAAACATGACGGTCGGGAGAAAATGTCGCTGTATTGCAGTAGCAGAACTGAAGCAGCGTATTTTTTTTTTTTTTTTTTTTTATCAAGGAGTGGGTTAGAGCCCAAACTATTGTCTGTCTTTCTGTCTGGCTTTACTCTACCACACACTCCTAACCAAGCCACTGATTACTAGTTTAGAGTTGCACCAACTGCTGTCTGGTCCTTTGGCTAACCTCTGAAGAACCTGGTGGGTGTGTGTGAGCTTGTGTATGTGTTTGTGGTGTGCCCTGTTCATGCTTGTCTATGTTTGTACACTACACAGTGAAAGTATGTGTCTTTATTTGTGACTTTGTGTGTTTATCTGTGTACTTGTTGACAGTGATCTTGCAAGCCTGGGCGCTCGGGAACAATTCTTGAGTCATTTTGGGAAGGTCTTACTGTCAGCCCGTGATGTCACTTCCACTAAGCCGGAGCCAGTGGGGAGGGTCGGAGGGTCTGTGGTTCAGGGTCATGTGATGGCTGGGGTCAGCGTGGCCATATATTCCAAAGCAAAGCTGATTTACTCACCCGGTGTACCCCAGTTATTCACTCGCTGTGGCTTTCTCGCTCTGTGTGTAAGTGTTAGCGTAAATGGACAATTAAAAAAAAACAAAACAAGAAACACATGAATAAGATGATGCCATATCACTGTGCACTGTCTCAGAAGGACTCAGGAGTAAGGAATGTGTTACGGCTCCTAAAGGGGCAAGGCTGTTATAAAAGACGAGCGTGAAGCAAGTGTAATTAAAATTGTAGCAAACAACCCGACTCTGTAGCTTCTTGCCCTCTTTCATTCAAGCCTTCCTCCCCTGTGTCTTTTTCTCCTGCTCTCTCACACACACACACACACACACACACACACACACACACACACACACACACACACACACACACACACACATAAACACACACACAAGTGTGTTTTGCTATCTTTGTGGGGAATTTCCATTGACTTCCATTCATTTCTACAGCCTAAACCTTACCTTTACCCTTTTCCTAACCCTAACCATCACATACCTAACCCTAACCCTAACCTAAACTCAATTCATACCTTAGCCCTAACTCTGACCCCTGACCCAAAAACAGGGTTCCCCTTGTGGGGACAAGGCTCCAGTCCCCACAAGGAGCAATTGGTCCCCACAACGTAGTATATGTCAGGAAAATCGGCCCCACAAGGTATTATAAACATACGCACACACACACACACACACACACACACACACACACACACACACACACACACACACACACACACACACACACACACACACACACTTTCCTTCCTTGTGGTGCATACTTGTATCAGGTGTGCTCTGTTTTTCCAGTCAGGGGAGAGAGGAATCTGGGCCAGGGTCCAAGCTGACTATCAGCAGCACATTGCCAGAGCCCAGGACAAGAAGCAACACATCCACTCCATCTTTACTCCGCCTCCTTCTCCCTCGGTCCTCTCTGCTTTCTCCTCTCTAATCACTGGAACATTGCCTTGTCATACTTTTCTCTTTTCCCTTACATTCATGCCTGTGTTTTGATTTGTTTTTGCATAATTTTCCTCGCTGTCTCTTTTTGTTCTCAAGTTCTTGTACCTTTGTTTGTCAGTGTTTTGAGGAGAACTTGTTTTTCCCTGCTTTGAAGGTGTGGAGCCTTTTTTTTTTTTTTTTTTGCTTTTGTGAATTAGTTCCTGTCTAACGAGGCTATAAAGTAGCCACCACCCATAAAATGACACTACTTTTAGCTATTTGAATTTAATCCCATTGATATTAGCAGGATTATTTGAAATTCCTTAGTGATTGGTGGCTAACAGCTCAGTTTAAAGCTTATATTTTGAAGTATGAGTTTGTAGTGGTTTGTAGTATATACATGCTGCGGGAGTGAATATATTATATACTTGCCTGTATCTCTGTCCTGCATTTCTTAAAAGAACTTTCCTCATTATAAACATGAAAGGTATGAACTGATGAATACCCCAGTTGTGTTCAAAGTGTTTCTCAAACACAGAGCTCAACCTTGCAAACTTCCCCTCGTGTGTCTCCTTGTTTACCTCATGAGTTCACATTTGTGTTTCTTATTAACATCAAAAATCCTTTTTCTTGTTTGGTTCTTTGTCAGTAGCTGGCAAAAAAAGCGCTTCTGTGGCAACATATGTGCCACCACTGCAGGCGTGTGATCTTACACACACCGCTGCACTGTACTCCACAATGTCTGGCACTGTGCTGCTGTCGAGCAGAGAGAGCGGAGATAAAAAGGAAAGGAAGGGCCTCCCACACAGGCAGATATGAGACTTTAGAAGCTCCATTAGTTCCTCAAAGCCAGCTGCCGGGTTTCAGATGGATGTCTGTGCTCGGGTGTTTGATGTCTGTTCATCCATAGCCTTACATCTCTGCCTCTGTCTCCCGGCTTTGCCCGACGCTGGGCCTCATGGGAGTCGAGAGAGCGCAGCTGCCCGGACTATAGGATAAAGCTGTCTGACTGGTGTTGTACCATTTCTGCCCCTGCCAGTGCTGTAGCACCATCACTGCTCCTTTTTTTTTTTAAAGCACTGGTAGATCAGCCTGCTTTAGCTTCTATTTGTTTATGGAAGGTAGGAGGGATGACAATGCAGGGAAATATAGTGTGGCAGGGTTTGATTGAAAAAAATATTTACTGTTTAGAATGCTGTCTCCATTCTTGGGAAAGGAAATGTATCCATAAAAATCTTCATAGTTATTTTTTTTATGTTAGTTGTATTTTTGACTGATCCTCCTGTCCTATTTCTCTTTGCAGCACCCATTTGTTCTCCTCCTCCTCCTCCTCCTCCTCCTCCTCCTCTTCCTTACTGGACACCTTTGGGAATGGGCCAGCGCCTCGCCAGGTTGCATCTCTCCACCCGGTGGTGTGGCTGGCGTCGTGCAAGAGTGAGGAGGGCAGCAGCCAGGTCATAGAGCCCGCCCAACGCTCTCCCTGCTTGCTTGCTCTCAAGTGACTTTTGACCTTTGACTCAGCCGTGACCCCTCCTCGAACTCCTACCAGCCATGCCTTTCCGGCTGAAGCTAAGGCGCACACGGCGCTACAATGTCCTGAGCAAGAACTACTTTGTGACGCGTATCCGCCTCCTGGACACCAATGTGATTGAATGCACGCTGTCAGTAGAGAGCACGGGACAGGAATGTCTGGAGGCGGTGGCCCAAAGGCTAGAGCTACGGGAGGTCAGTGTTGTGACACTGCTGCAAGTTAGTTTTAGATAGTATGGAAGGTAATAGTTTTCTGAAATATCTGTCTTGAGCTTGCAAATCTTATGAATTGTTATAAGCTGTTGTCAGCTTCAGGATGTAATTAATAGTGAGCTAGAGTGCTAGACATTTGTTTTTACACTGAGTTTGCTTGTGTGACTGCCACGCGTCTCTCCCCACACCCTGTGCATGTCTCCCTGCCCTCTGCTGTGTCTCTCCTTCACTGTCTTTGTTTGTCTCTAATGAAGTGTGCCTACGTCTGTCCTTCTTTCACAGCAGAAGAAAGTCATACAGCTCGTCCTCTTGTCTCATCCACCCCTCGGGTCCGTCTCATCTTCTTCTTCTATTTCCCATTATTCTCAGTGCTTTCTGTCTACCAGCAGGTGGACTTCTTCTGTTTTCTCATTTCTCTCCTTTCCTGTTCTTAGAACTTCGAACACAAACGAGATGAATTGTGCTTAATTGTGGTTTGGTTTGTTCAAAGATCACATGAAGATTGTATGCATGTGTGTGTTTGTCTGAAGGCTCATTGAATTTGACGAACATGTGCTCTCAAGTGTGTGTCTGCACCTGCTGGAGCTGCTGTCAGTGCAAAAGAGAGAGGGGCGACGTAGTGTATACTCACACAGAGTTGTGGCATTTGTTAGGTGTCAGTGGTGTTATAAATGGGGCGGTGCAGCACCTCAGCTGTAGCTGCTGTCTGCCCTTTGAATGCATGCTGTCTCAGGACTATGTGTGTGTCTGAGTGTATCTGTTGTTTTCCTCTTTAATCTTATATGTGAGGTCTGAAGTGTGTGTCTGTATGCGTGTGTGCTAGTGTACAGATTTATGACTTCCACTATAGAAGGGACACATCACTCAGACTACACCTGTGTGCTCATCAAGATTTTTGCCAATTTCAGTTTTCTTTCTAAGAACCACATCTTCCTTTGATACAGAATATTATTTCCATAATAAAAGAAATGATTAAACATTACAATTTCCTTCAAACTGCAGTAAGTTGCAGGATCTTTACTCGCTGAAACATTTTTTCCCAGTATGGTTATAACTTCACCAGATAACAAGACACTAATACTTTTCTCCTTTTAACTTGTCTCCATAATTTTCTTCTTCAGTTGGTGCATCTCTGATTTCAGCTCACCCCTACAGCCACCCACCCCTCATTATCAATTTTGACACTTTGCTTCCACTATTGCAAATTAATTTATTTAGCCCATTGTAATTCATTTGGCTTACACAGTTCATCTTTTATTGCCTCACCCCCTGTATTTAGACCCATTACTTTGGACTGTGGTTCCAAGGGAAGACCCAGACCCCGGAAAAACGTTGGGTGGAGCTCGAGAAACCCCTCAAGAAGCAGCTGGACAAGTTTGGCAATGAGCCACTTCTCTTCTTTGGAGTCATGTTCTATGTTCCCAATGTTTCCCGGCTGGAGCAAGAAGCCACCAGGTAAAGAGTCTCCAAATGCTAACTGTGAGACAGTTACATAAGACACTGAGAAAGCCACATAATCAGAATGCTATGTGCTGTACCTTTTATATGCAGAATTACAGTAGTGACTAACCACCCTTTGTAACTGTTCTAAATGTTTTTGTTGCAAACTCTCAGTGCCTCCCTGGTAACCACAGGTCACCACAGCTGGCTGCTGTAGGTTGATGGTGTGAAACTGGTCACAAAGTGCATCTGGTGCTGCACTGAAAACTTCTTTGCGATTGCTTAGGTCACTATTATGATGCTGCGGTTGCCAGTACTTTGAATAGAAGACTTTGACCTATTTCACCAAATGGAACTGAAACTGTGAAAAGTGCGACACAAACCGGATCTGGAGAATGAACATCTTCAGAATAAAGGTTATGCCTTACCGGTGCAACAGCACATTTCAAAAGGCGTACTTTTGACTTTGACTTTTTCCAATTGCACTTTATCAAATTTCACTACAACTTGGAGAGTAAACGGCAAGTCTTCCATACAGTCTATGGGTGACTGTGACTAACAACCAAAGCAATCACAGGGAGGCTTGAACCAGTAGGGGAAATACAATCATTTTTACCTAGTGACCGGAGGTTACCAGGGGGTTGCTGACCTACCTCTAAGCCTCTGTGAATGAGGCCTTAATGCTAAGGCAACCTCTCCTGGCTTTAGCTTCATAGCATCGAGCAGGGGTCATCAACTACATTTGTCCAAGGGCCAGAATTTTTCTCAGCAGACAGTGTGAGGGCCAGATGCTCTTGTGAAGTAAAATTAATATTGTATCTAAGTAATATATTATCATTTGATTTATCAATTTCCCTTTCAAATTAATACTATATTTAATGATGTGTTGTGCAAGTCTTGCACTTACATGTTCTTCTCTGTTATGTTGACAGTTGTCGTGGAAATGTCACAATTGTGTGCAGTTGTGCTCATTATAGATATAATGAGCATAGGAAACAAAATGTTAAATGAGAGCAATGAGTTTATCTATGCACAATTTACTATTCAGAAAACGTTTTTGTTGTGATTTTTAAAAAAAAAAAAAAGAATACAGAAACATGAAGAGTTCAGATGTAAAACCCTCTAAATCTGCCTGGACATTTTTCTTTTAAAAGAACCTTGTTTAAAAATCTGGATCTTATGTTAAAGTTCAGTAATTTCATTTTACAGGAATAATAATTTGTTTTGTGGCAAACCCAGTTAAATCGTCAGTCCATCCTCTGCTCAGTGTGAATGAAGGCAAAAGGCGCAAATATCAGACTGTGATAAAGAGTTCGACGTAGAATCACACAGTACAACTGCAATGGCACAATATGGCAGCACATTAACATTTAACAACAACAGAATAGTAGATACTAGGCTGCGGGGTTTGTGACAACCAAGGGACGCATACGGGGGGGCTGCAGCCAGCCCCCACCCGCATGCGGGTACATGCCCAGCCGTCGAGCCACCTACCCACCCGGTCCCCCACAAGCAAACCGTGTGAGAGACCCTCACAGCAAAGGAGACAGGAGCCCCGCACAGGCCGGGAAGTACGCTCGGTAGCCAGTAATGATCCTTCTGCAGGTTCCCCGATGGAAATCTTGTTACGACTTTTACTTCCTTTAGTTAGACAAGTTTGATCGCTGAACAGTTTTTTCTACACAACACAAGGCTAGACTCACCTTAAGCTGTGTTTACAATCTGATCACCACCAACAAAAGCCGGCTGCTCAGTGCAGCCAGAAAATGCTTGAAGTCACATGGTCTGATCTTGCATTCTGATTGGTTTAGGGACATGGAGGCATTTACAGGCAGTGGGAAGTGGCGTTTTGAGGCTTTTGATAATTCAAACTAGTCAGGGATGGGAATTTAACGGGTTATGACGTGACATGATTGATTGGCGTATAGTACGTGTGGAAAGGATTCCATAAATATCAAATCTCATTTTTGACGGAGGTGGCGTTTAGTGGCTTTTGCATCTGAACTCTTCATTTTTTTTCCTCCTCACTAGGTTAGTCTTGATGTCAGTAATATTTGAGGGGGCCGGATGGAAATCCCTGGCTTGCCAGATGTGGCCCGCGGGCCGCCAGTTGACTTTCACTGGCATAAAGGTATGAGACGGATCTTGATTGAAGTGCACTCAACTCCCAGGAAGACATGGAATATGTATCTTCCAGAAACTTCAAAGAAACGTCCCTTAACATCTGTTTGACGACTGACTTAATCTTTTCATACAGTTTGCCACAGACAGAATATCAGTAGCAACCAGTTTTTCCTTATACTGTGTGTGTGTTTGTGCGTATTTGTCTGAGTGTGTGTGTGTGTGTGTGTGCATGTTTGTCTGAATATGTGAATAATCTCTGTTAATGTTGGGTAGCTGTGAGGAGTGCACACAAGGGTCAGTGTGTAGCGGACAGTCTGCCGTCTCATATTCCTTCACACACTCTTACACACACTGACTCGCCGAACTGTGCAGGTCTGCCTCACACTGAGCTGGTGAATTTGTGGCTTCAGCTTCTTTGGAAGTGGGAAAGGTTGATTGCAGGTCACAGCTTGACGTTTTCACACTAGAGTTAGTTTTAAGGTGTGTGTGTGTGTGTGTGTTTTTGAAAATGTGTGATCCCTTTTATAGTAGTTCTGAGAGCCATGCATGCCTGTACTCACCCTGTTTTTGAAAGCGATGAAGTAATCATTTATTTGTGACTGATCTAACAGAGGAGAGTAAATTGTCTAGAGTGTGTGTGTCTGCAGGTTTATTATACAGAAGCCAGGATCTGCTCTGGTAAAGGGATGGTATTCATGGAATCCCCTGCGGGCTTTTATGGTGTGTGTTTGTGTGTGTGTACACAGGGGTTATAGGGTTGAGGGGGTTATGATGGGGGCTTAGGGCCAATTTAGAAAACAATAGTCATCTCTTTTTCTCAAACCTCCTCTCTCTCTCTCTTGAACATGGTGTCACCCTTTTACTCTTTCCTCAAAAGCAGATTTCCAAGTCTTTAGTCCCACAGTCTTACTCTCTTTCTCAGTGTTCCTGCGTCCTCCTTCACTTTTCTCTCCCTCTTTTTCTTAGTCTGTTAGTCAGGAATGTTGGCATGGCCGTCCAGCGTAGGAGGCGGACCACACATTCCTCGCAGCATAAGTGTGGGGGGTAAAGGGGATTGGGGGGGTGGTGTCTCGTTTACAAAACATATGCACACACACACACTCACACACCTCAAACACTCCCCCAAGAATCCTCTCAGAAGCCAGCTGCAGCCCTGTCAGAAGTTACAATACAACGCATTGTAAGAGCATACGCATGCCCACGAGGCAGCCTTCTCCAAAAGACCCTTTTTTCTATATATCGAGCTGAAAACAATCTCCTCAAATGTCCAAAACATTTTTTATTACCAATTACTGCTTATCAGTGTTTTCTTTTTCTTTCTTTCTTTTTTTTTTTTTTTTTTACTAAATTAAATCCTCACTTTCCTTTGAGAACTTGCTCAGTCAGTATGAGAATAATCACAGTCTCAGCTCCCTTTTTTAAAAAAAATATGCGTAATTTATTCTCTGAAGGCTGATCAGGATCAGATCCAGTGAAGCACGTCTCTGTCACTGCTTCCACACACCTGGTCTGATGAAGGGTGGGAGGGCAGGATTTACAGAAAGAATGACAAAGGCAAAGAGGAAGAACAAGTGGGGACAGAGAAAGTAAAAGCTTGGCAGCAGGACTGGTATGAGCTGTCTGCCTGCATGTGTTTATTGCTAGACTGTATACATATTTATGTGTCCACAGAGTAAAGTCTGTTTGTGTGGGAAAACCAAGTGAGACTGAGTGGATTTGCCTTTTAGGTGTTGGTGCTTTGAGTTAGTTTATTTCACAAAATCACTATTGAGAAAATGTATCTAGTTAAACTAAAGTTGAATAAAGGTTATGATTTTAAAATTCATCCTATTTCTTTCTCTTTCAGTTTTATTTAGGTCAAATATGATACATTTTCTGTGTATTTTAACAGCAATTAAATAATACAAAAACACTAAAAAGACAGCCTTTGAAGCAAGAATAATAACTAGAAACAAGAAAAGCAAATCATTGACTTTATCGCTTCTTAGAAAATAATGTGAGCTGTATCATGTGGTCAGATCTTTGAAGTTCAGTGTTTGACTGATATGTAAGCTGATACTGGATCTCGCTCTCTCCCCATCCATTGAGTCATCTCCTTCTTCCCTCTCTTCCTCCCTCCGTGCGGCTTTGAAAATTACTCCGAGCAGGGGAAGCTGGGGTCTCCGCATACACTGCTGCATATACTTCTAGATACAGCGTTCTTCACTGTACTCTACGGTCCTATTATTTAAATGTTACAGCCAGGGGCGGTTCTAGGGGCGGGGCCACAGGGGCATTGGCCCCATCTGAAATCTGATTGGCCCCCTGAAGTGCCCCTGTCCTGTCACTCATCTGTCCTTTGTCTGAGAACGAGGATCAAATTATAGGTGGATGCAATTCCATGCCGAAACACCTGTAGCGCTAATGAGCCAAATAGGAATGCTCAGGGTGAATAAAGCTTACAGAAGAAAAAGATTTGAACGATCTGGCAAGAAAGTTTTTTAACCGACAACCGATGCCAGTCTACATTTTGAGGAGTTTGTTGGTAATGATAAGTCATAAATCCCTTCTCACTCACAGTTGTCACAGCGCAAGTCTGATAAACATTAAATTAAGAGGCAAAGTTAGTTAAGAGTAAAGTTAACTGAGGCCCTACTTGTGTTTGGACATGAATGTTAGCATTTCAATAATTCATGTAATACTAATTCATGTACTTCTTTGTAATTTGCATTTGTGTGTTAACATTAACTGTAATGTCTGGCAGTGATAGAGAAGAATATGAAAAGAAAGGGTCAGTCTCAGGCGGGAATTCAGCAGTTTGCCAGCTGAAAATGAGCAGGGTGAGAGGAGGGAGAGAGCAGCAGAACACAGTAGACCAGAGGCTGGTCAAGAGCAGAGCACCTCCAGTCCCTTTTCATCAGGTCAGAAATCATTTAGGGAGAGCAACAACAGTTAATGCTGTAATGTATGAAATGTCTGATATTGTCTGTGTAGATTCTCAGTCATCCAGGTCATAGTAGTCTCTGGAGCTTGAAAACGTCTTCAAGAAACAAAAAGAAGTCCAGTCGCCTTTTTCAAGCTCCAGAGAATGTCTGATATTGTTATTTAGTGAAATGGCACATAAGTTCATGGAATTCTTACACCCCATGCTGGTAAGATTTACCATAACTTTAACTATGGCTTTAATTTTTATTGGTCTGTACATCACCACATCTACCACAAATACTTGGCCCCTCTATGAATACTGTGGCCCCTTGATGGCCCCTTACTCAGAAAAATCCTAGATCCGCCACTGGTTACAGCACTTTAATTATCTGTGCTCACCAAAAAAAACACATCTTATGCTCTTACATAGAGTGTGAGGTTAAAGCCTCCTGTTTCTTGTATGTTTTTGATATTAAAGAGAGGAAAGCTGGCTTGGAAAGAGAAAATGAGGAACCTAAACGGCGAGCCGTTGACTGGAGCAAGGCCAGCTGGCCTCAACAGCCCCTAAGGCTAATGGCACCAATAGCCTTGAAATCCTAGCTTTGTTCAGCTAGTTATCACTAATACACACACACACACACACAGCTGTGCTCTGTTGTGCCCCTTGCTGATTCAACACATTTCAAAGTGAAATTCTCCTGCCTCCCACACAAACCGTCTGGACCCATCCCGGGGGCTGAGGGGGTGGTCACCTCAACCAGAGGTGGTCGAGATGGAGGAGGGGCTGAAGCATGTGTACACACATTCATGCATACATACATGCGCATATGCTCTCAGGCCTGTTGTCCAGACCGCTTGGACATCTGGCAGCATGTCTTGAGCAGCGCTTGAACATGCGTGGGCATACAGTATAAAGAGCTCTTTGTGCCTGCGAGGCTGCCTGGACTGCCAGCAGAGCACTCTGCCTTGGTGGAAGTTGCAGGAAAAGCCCTAGTAAGGAAGGCTCTACCTCATATCCGTGTATGTATACTCACCTGCTGTTACAGCATTGTGATGTCATTCTGACATACATGCCAGTTGCGTGCTACTATAAGGGCCTCTTTGTGCGCAAGTATACAAGTCATGAACGTCATCAAATGTTTTCTGCTGCTATTGCTTTTATGTGATGTTTGTCTTATTTTAGGATCGATTCTACTCCTTAACCAGTGGTTTATTCTCCCCCTTTAAAAAACAATATCCTTAAATGTAGTGTAGTGTTACATCTCTTTGCTGAAGCCTCCAAATTTTAATCTTATTTGGTAACCTTAGAAGCCTGTGGGATCACAACCTGATTCCAAAATAATTTTGTGTTGAGGTTTGTGTAAATTATTTTGTAATTTAGCATTTATTGAGGTTTTGCAGAAATGTAAGCGCTAACCATGTGACATTAACTTGTCCAGCATTTTGGACGTGGTTGGCAAAAAATCTCCTTGTGATTGCTTTGGTTGCTAGCATATGCTGCCCTTAGTTTGCATGGAAGTGACAGACTTGTCTACAAACACTGGCCAGCTACTCTCTGAGCTGTAGTGAAACTGTGACGTTAAGTACTACTGCTGGGCTACTTGTTAGAGAGTATTTTCAGACCAACATAAAAAAAAAAACTACAGGCAACTGTGGCAATCTGCTAGCAACCAAAGCAGTCACAAGGGGGTTTTTAGTGCAGCATCATCTTTGCAACTGATTTTACCCAGCAACAGCCAGCAACCTCCAGGATCCAGTGCCAGGGCAGTCAGGGAAGAAGCATTTTTTACTAGCAAGCGGTATCAAGTACAAGCACGAAACCTAAAAAAAAATAAATAAATCTATCATAATATATGTATGTTTTTAAAAAATTTTTAAAATACTTTTTGTCTGGTTTTACTGCAGGTGGTTTAAGGTTTTAGTTCAAAACTTTGTACCAGAGACTATTTAATATAACTGGTCATTAAAACTCCAGCTACAAACAGATAAGAAGTACCACAAAACTTGCAGCACCAAAAATCTTGTTCCTTGCCTCTGAATCACTGATGCTTCAGTCATGCTTTAAAAAAAATCTTCTGACTCAAGCATGGCACAAAATCAAATTCCTCATTAAGCAGGTTCTGTAGGTTAACAGTCTGTGTAGAGCACAAAGAAAGGCATTAGTGGAAATGAAATCTCAAAACCACTGGCTATCCTTTGAATACAATTAAGCTTTTTATTAGCTTTTTAAAATTAATCTGCATTCTTAAAGAGTGACCGACATCTTGCCTCAGATATCCATTGGATACACAGAACCCCCCCAAAATTGGCTGTCTGGAACGTACTTTTATAAATGCACCAGTAGTTTTCAATCTTTAAAAACTGGAAAATGCAAAAAAAACCAAAAAACAACCCCCCCCCCCCCCCCCCCCCCCCCCAAAAAAAAAAAAACAGCTTAAAAATGCTATGACACATGCTCCAAAAGCCTTTGCCACTTCAAGTGAAGAGCTTCCACAAAATGCTGGAGATGCCTCATCTGTCTAAATGTGGTTGGTGTCAAAACACTGGAAAGATGTGCGCTTTCTAGAATAACCACTTCTTTTAAATAACCACAAGCACAAGACTCTGAATATTGAAAAAGCACTGCATGACTAATATTGGGTTTTATTATTTATGCAGAATCAGTGTAATCAAAAAATGGACCCGTCTGTATACTCAGAATTATTAATGAATTATTAATTCTGATGTTTAGAAATTGTTTTAGATTTTAATGCATTTTAATACAGATGCGATGTTATCAGCTCAGCTTATCTTTACACAAAGGGCAACTGATTCTGGCTTTCTTTGTCAGTTTTTGCCAACCTGTAGATGCTTGATTTCAGGGCCAGAAGCCAAAAATACAGAAACCACTGTTCCATAAGATGTGGCTGTGTTTGTGGCCGTTTTGTGTAAAGTGGACTCTCCCATGAGGACTTTTAATGTCACGCTTCCACTTGTTCAGAGTTATTTCAACAGTTTACTGTCCGCCTCACCACTGCTGGCTTTGCGTATGTATAAACACCATCATGCTGTCACCATTGAACCTCGGAATGAGAACCAACCTCTGCCGACCTCAACGTTTCTCCAGACCCCATACAGTGATTGCTGGGAAAACACAGAGGGTTTTTAAAAACAAAGTCCACAATCATTTGAAGGGTTTTGTGTCCCGCTTGGCTCCTCCCCTCTAGACCGCATCAGACTCCGCCTCTCGCTGCAGCCCTCTGTGGTTGGGGTTGGCTAATTAGAGGGTTGCCACGGGAACGGAATGGCAGCTTAGCCAACGGGTGTAATGACAGGGTGAGGGGAGGAGGGCGGGGTCAGATTATAGGCCCAGGAGTATGCTGAGAGGAGCTCAAAAAAGAAGGAGAAGTGGGGGAAAGAATGTGAAAGAGAATATGAATCATGAAAGATGTGAGGAGAATAATGGAGGGCATGAGAGTGAAACTCTGGGGGTCGATAAAAATTACGGAGGGAGCTGAATGGCAGCAAGTTTTACAAATGCTGGGGAAAGAAAATTAACTAAAACTCTGTGTATTTCTGAGCATGTAGTCGAGATGAAGAGTGGGTGAATGACTAAGCATGTAACTCAGTGGTTTCCACATAGATGTTTGGTTACTCTGGCATGGACCTGCATACTCTTTCTGACTGTGTGTGTGTGTGTGTGTGTGTGTGTGTGTGTGTGTGTGTGTGTGTGTGTGAAAAAAGGTGTCTCACAGCTTACATTGGAAAAGACTCAGCCTGTGGTCACCACGGCAGCCAACAGGAAACGGCGTGTGAGTTTTTATGCAGCTGAGCCCGGTCACCCTGACAGTTCTCTCTTTCCTCTTGTGTGGCCACTCCATTCTTCAAAAGACAAACATCCAGCTGGACCACGACTAAAAGTGGACAAAAGGAGCACAGAAACTTTAGGAGCTCGGTGTATTTCAGCCTCTTGGTTTTGGGAGTTTTACCACATTTTGTGAAAGCTGCTCAACATTCTGAGCAGTGTCATCATATCAGCTTACACTTGGCAAAGCTACCACTGCCTAAAACCACAGTGAAATGACTCCTAGTTTGCTTCACATTTGCACAGCAATTATATCGCTCGCCTTTTGTCCAACTTGCGTTGCTCCTGCTAAAGATTAAACCCAGAGTTAGTTGCGTCAGCCCCGTGTAACATGCTTTTTAGAAAATCATATTGTGCAGCCCCGCTGGTATACATTTGGCATTCCACTCAAGTCAAAAATGACTCACTCCTATTTCAAATAGAGGTGATTCACTCATTCCTCACTTCAGCAACAGGCTTACTGGTATTGTTTTGAGTAGCTAATGCTGTTGCCAATACTGTCTTGACACATACTTTTAGCTGCAGAGACCAGAAGCAGAAGAATACATCCCTCTGTGGTGTCTCAGCAGATGTTGGCTATCTTTCAGTTGCTAATGTGCAGCGCCTTGAGCACAGCTCCTCTTACTTTCTTTGGATAAATGTGTCAAACTGGAACCCATCATGTTTTCCAACTCGATTTTATATAAGGGGTGTTTGAAGACAGTGTGGCTTTTATGAAAAAAAAAAAAAAAAAGGTACATTACCCACTAACCAAAAAGAGTTTCTGAAAGCTAACAACAGTGCCAATGCTGCCACCCACTTAGTGTTTTGTGGAGTTTAGCTAAAGAAAAATACATACAGATGCACTGATATATAAAAATAATAGTCTACATGCTTTCTAGCAGCTTTGCAAGGCTTTGAGTTAAATGTGAGCATGCTCACCTTTTAGCAGGTATAATGTTTACCATGTTGATGATCATAGGTTGCTAAGTAATTAACATGAAACCATAGGGAGTGACTTTAGAAATCTACGAGAAAGTGACCCCAATTTCCACTTGTTCTGTGACCTCAGTAAAATTTTCCAAATTAGTTTATGGTCTCAATTCATTTTTTCCTAGATTCTCGATGCTTCCACATGGTTTTCCACAAACCGATAATTAACTACCACCTTTTATTGAGTAAATGCAAAGTACACATGACTGTGATGGAAATGTGATTAATCACCCACTTTTTCAAGGGCTCCAGCTCCAGAAGTGAATTTTCCATTCATCCTCTCCATTTATATTTCAGAAAATCCTTATTTGAATGTTTTGCAGTCATATGACTGCTAACCATGTGACATTAACTCACCTGCCATTTTGGACATGGCAGGTGAGTTAATGAGTTACACAACAGTTAGTGAGTTACACAACAGTAGGGTCAACAGGGCCCCAGTCACACAGGTCTAGAGCCCAGGCTGCAACCATCTCTCAATCACCAGTTGTTGTGTAATCTCCAGCTGGTTGGTGCAGACCTTCTTGTGATTGCTTTGGTCACCAGCAGTTTGCCACAGTCGCCTGTAGTTTTTGTGGAATTCGCCAACATGACTGCAAACACTTGTCAGCTTTTTCCAGTTAGTATTGAAACTGTGAAAAGTGCAACCCAAATCAGAAATGGAGACCGTTTGCCTTCAAAATGAAAGCTGCACATTTGGAGATGTGCTGGGTACAGTGCTGAGGCACAGCTTTTACTTTGAAGGTGAACATTCTCTGTTTCCAGTTTGCATTGCACTTTTTGATGTTCAAACTAGTGTTTGCAGACAAGCCTGCATCTTCCATGCAAACTACAGGTGACTGCAAATCACCAGGGGGTCTTTGGTGTAGCACCCTCTTTGTGACCGATTTCACCTACTGACAGCCATGAACCTCCAGAACCATTTGCCACCCAGTGGGGGAATACACATTTTACCCTAGTTAGGTGCCGTTTACACGAAGCCGTTTTCACTGGAAACGGTGTCGTTTTGATGCGTTTCAGCCTTTCGTTTACACGATGGCGTTTCAGAAACGATCCGCGTTTACACGAGGACATGTGAAACGATGGAAACGATGTATTTCCCATGCCAGGCCACAAGTTGGCGTTGGTTTTCTCTTTGCAAAGTTTGTTTACGCAAGACGCGCATGCGTGGAGTGACACAGTAGGTAGTGCGGCAAATTGTTCATTACTTACAAAACGGCCAATGTGAGAGGTTTTGTGTGGACAGATGATGAGGTTGGATCGCTGCTGCACACAACGCTGAATTACAAAACGGTAAAAACACAGGAAAAGCATAAGAAGCACTCGTGAATCCGCGAGTACTGATTATCAGTTTGCGCGTGCGCGAAAAACTGGCCGTCGCAACCATAGTGCGCATGTGCGAGTCGAGCGTTTTCAAATCACCCCGGTTTCAAGTGTTTACACGAAAACGCAAGCCGGTGCGTTTCTGAAACGCTCCACTCTGGACCCCGTTTCTGAAACACATCGTTTTCACTCTGTTGTCGTGTAAACAGAAGGGCGAAACGCATCAAAACGACACCGTTGTCGTGTAAACGCAAGGCCGAAACGCATCAAAACGACACCGTTTCAAAATGAAAACGGTCTCGTGTAAACGGCACCTTAGTGACTGTGCTTGGGAGCCTATTCCAACTGTCACAGGTCAAGAGGCAGAGTACACAACTCCCCCAGGACAGACAGGCTCCCAGTCTGCAGCAGGGCTAACACAGAGAGACAGACGACCGCTCATGTTCACTTTCACACCTATGGGCGATTTAGAGTGACCAATTTTCATTATTTTAGTGTTTATTGTTAATAATAGTGTTGTACAATAATCGTTTTGAATGTATTTTGTAGTTTGTGTCGTGTATGTGTGTGTTTGTGTGTGTGGTAAGTGTGGCGTTTTTGAATTGTAGTGCTCACTAAGTGACACGATGTTCGCGTGTTTAACTATTTCCATGGTAACAGTGACTTCCACCAATCAGAGAAGTTACTGTTTCAGTTTATGAATGCGGGCAGTTTTTGTCCTCTGTGACATTGCAAATAAAATGTGTTTTTGTTAAAACAAAATTGATATTATAAAGACTTGTTGTTTCTACAGGAGCACATACAGTTTTTTCCATAATGTTATTGCTTGTAATAAGTCTATTTTGGATGGTTACAACATAATGGCTCATAATCAAAATCTCTGTGGAGAATAGTAATTGGATTTTTACTTCCAGATCCTCACTGTTGAGCGTTATTTACTCAGAAACCAATGCACTGCACATTTTAATTTCAACTTAACATGGTTCTTATTTCTTTTTATCCCTGTTGTGTTTCTGTAGGTATCAGTATTACCTGCAGGTAAAGAAGGAGGTGTTGGATGGACGTCTACACTGCTCTGTAGAGCAGGGGATCAGACTAGCTGGCCTGGCAGTACAAGGTAAGACAACATGAACAAGTCTCCCAATGAGAGACAGACAGTGCAAGAGAGAAAGAGTGAGCACAAACTCACACTTTCTCAGGTCATCTTGACTTCACTACCTTATATGGCTGCATACCACAGGGAGAACCCAGTCCACTTGAGTTCCTATGGTATCAGTCGTAACACATGCACACACACACACACACACACACACACACACACCCACACCCTCACTCCATCCTTTCAGTTCCTGGGTGCTGTCTGTGTCCCAGGGGAATGTAAACAGAAAGTTAGCTTATCAGCTGCTCCAAGGTTAGCTGTAGCAGCATCAGGAAGGCTCTTATCTGTCGGGAGGCAAGGATCCTGCGCTAGACCTTCTTTTGTTCGACAAACAGCAGAACACTTTTTAGGTACTTAGTACAAGCCCTATCAGGAGGACTGTGCATGTTATAGAGATGGTGCCGGCAGCATTGTTGCCGTCTTGTAGATATTTGCTTTTGTTATCTTTAATAGTACAGTACACTACACAAACTCATGAGTATTTACACCAAAGAAAACAAGGATTACAGTCAGGGAACAGCTGTGGACACCATGGAGTCCACTGTCTGAAGAATGTGCAGCAGGTAGCTTTATGTGGTTTTTGCCTGGGTTGCAGAACATCTGCATGGATGAAATCTGCTGGTGAAATTTTGCAGCTGTGCAGATGTTTCCTTTAAGATTCTAAAAACCTTTAAAAAGCATTTAAAACAACTGTAGTAGTTAGTCTTGAGGTAGGAAGCTGATGATGTGGTTCAATGGCACAGACACAGGACTTTCACCTGGGGTACTGGACTCTTATGAAACCAAATGTTAATGTTCAGTTATTTTGAATTTTTTTTTAATTTAATTTTTTCATTCAGACTTTGGTTAAGTTGGTTTGGCTAAGATATGGACTATAGAAAGATGATAGTTGGGTTAAAACCAACCTTTTTCCATTGTTTACCAGTTGTTACTAAGCGCACACTGGACAGGTTGCCAGTCTCTGACAGGGCAGACAGACAAGCATTTGTGCTCAAATTTACACCTACAGCCAATTTAAAATCTCCTGCTAACCTAACGTGTTTAGACACTGGGAGAAAGCTGGGGCAACCCGAAAGAACTCACGTGAGGAGAATCGCAGGGCAAAAATCCAAACTCATTGAAAGGCCACAGGTGGCTGGTGGATTTGAACCCAGTACCTTTTTGCTGGGTGGTGGTGCAGGGTTTAGCACCACCGTGCCACCCCAGCTATGACTATGTATTTGTTATTAAACACAATAACAAATACATAGTCAGTTGATAATGTAAAGGCTGTTCATTGTGTAAATAAATATGAACATCTGTGTTTGTGATTTTTAGCTGACTTTGGAGACTTCACTCAGTTCCTGTCTCAGGACTTCCTCAGGGAGTACGTGCTCTTCCCAGTGGTGAGTCCTCAAGCCTTCACTGGTCAAATATCAGATTTGTTTCTGTGTTGTGTGGGGGGTGGGGTGGGGTGGGGGGTTGGCAGGAAAGTCTGTGTTTGTGTGTTTCTCTGTGTATGCGCTGCCTGAAGGCACATCTGTGTACCTCCTCCCTCTGCATACCTGACTGACAGGCAAAAAAACAAAAGAATAAAGAAGAATTTGATTTAGAGGATGGTATGGGATTAATATGAAGTGACTACCAAATATTAAAGTATTAAACTATGAAGCATTATTTCGTTCTTTTAAACTGCCAACAACATGATGTTCATTGTCATACAAGTGACTACAGGCTGCCGCAGAATAGAAGGGTTTTAATGTTTTGTTTTCTCACAACCTTTTGGCCATTAATTCCCCATTACCGGACATTTTTATAGCTTCCTTCTTCATCTCTCTTATTTGCTGCATAATATTTTTTATCTTTATTTTCTCTTAGAACTGGCCTAATGGAGAAGAGGTGCTAGAAGAGTGGACCCAGAAAGTTGCTGAGGAGCACAAGAGTCATTGGTACTGTCATCTAATTTGTATACTGCCTGTAAAGACAGAGGAAAATGACTCTGAGCCGATAAGGTTCTTAGTGTTCGTCTGTGTTTTCCAGTCGAATGCAGGCCGCTGAAGCAGAACTGCTATACATCAAGGAGGTGGAAAAACTGGATGGCTTTGGCCAGGAGAGCTTTCCAGCTAAGGTAGATACAGTGCATCACTCTCAGCCACATAATTAAAAAAAATGTTTTTTTGATTGTGAGATTTTGAATTAGTTCTTATGTAATACTTTCTTCCACAGGACAATTACACCAATGATATATTCATCGGTGTGTCTTTCATTGGAGTGTTTGTTAAACACAGAAATGGCAGATCCATCATGCTCCACAAGTATGTTGTTTCTTTCTAAAAATAAGAATCCTCATAATTTTCTGTTCTCATGAGGGAGCAGTACTAATACAAATACATGAATGTGCAAGAAGATTGATGAAAATTCAGTTCCTCATTGCTCTTTCTTTCTTTCTTTCTTTCTTTCTTTCTTTCTTTCTTTCTTTCCATTTGTTTGTATCTGTGTGTTGTACAGGTGGAAGGACATCGGTACCATTGCACACAACAAGTCAGCCATCACAGTGGAGATAACAAGCAGAGACGACACCATCGTTTTTCACATGGTGAGTGTTGTGTCTGCAGATGGTCTCAGCACACTCGCAAGTTTATAGTGGGAGGTTAAACGCACAGAAAGGGTATGCACACGTCCGCAGATGTCCCTGCAGAGTGACAAACACTGGGGAGAATTCAGGCTTGCGTTTAGATAAATACAGCTGTTCTGTTACTTTAAAATGTCACTGTGTTTTTTTTTTTTCTTTCTCTGTTTGTATCTGCAGGAGGATATGGAAATGGCCAAGTACATCGCTCGCCTTTTCACGGCCAGACACAAATTCTACAAACAGAACAAGATCTGTGCAGAGTGAGTTTCAAGGCCACATGGAGGGGACAGCTGAAGGCCATTAAAACACTAAGATATCAAGCAGTGTCATTTATTTTTTAAAGGGTTATTTCAACAACCATTTGAAGGTTATGCAAAAAACAGACTGTATAATATTCACTGCCCTTGTAGCATGTGAATCATCATCCCGCCTGTATTTAATAAAATGCAGTGCTGTCACATAATACATCTGTTTCTCTGTAGGCCTACTCACTCACCTGCACCAATCAGGAGGAGACCTACCTGGACTCATCGCCTGTCTCTGGTACATTGAGAAGCATTTGTTTGCTTTGAAGTGATTTGATGTAGCTGTTCGTTCATGCCTCTGGTCTGTATGAAAGAGACAAGAATGCAGGACAGAGAAGGAGCACAGAAACGGCCTCAGTTAGCGATCTGACCCCGCTCTCCCGCTCAGGGAAGCTCTTAATTGTCCAGAATACAGATTAATGGTGCCCTCGACTCTAAAACTTTCAAGGACATATAGGGTACCCAGTCTTAGGGAATATAGAAAAGAAAGAGAACACTCTCACCCTCAGAATAACTATTATAATATTTTGTAAAGGAAAAAAGATGCATGCATTTCTGCAATAAGCTGTCAATGGCTTTTTGCTGAAATGCGTGCGTCTTTTTACCCATTAATAAATATAATTTTTTTTTTTTTTTTTTTTTGGAGGGTTCTGGTTTTCTCTTTCTTTCCTATAAGCTCTTAATTGTGCCACGGAGCCTTGGTTTTAACATGCGTTGGTGGTGTGGTGGGTGTTGTTGGAAAGTTAGAAAGGGTGTTGCTTGCTCTGATTTCCGGTGCGACAGTGAAGGCAGTGATTTCTGCGTCTCCCTCCCAGCTGGCCAGACAATGGCGAGGCTAAATGCAGCACAATAGATGTTCAGTCAGTCCACTGGAGTGCTCAGATGAATGTTGGGAGAACCGCAAACTTTGTCCAATCACATATCCATGGCTCTAGCATAATTCCGACTTGGTCACAGTCACCAATTGTGTTGATGTGTTAAGAAAGAGAAGTAAAGTAGTGGTTTTATGTGAAATGTTAAAAAAAAAAGTATTACTTTGACTTAGGAAATCTTACACTGTCACACTTTAACCGTTTCGCAATTTCTTCATTTAGCCGCGGCCTCAGTCCTGTAACTTCCAGTCAGTCCATTCCCAGTTTGGAGACCATTATCAGGACACACAGAGCTCTCAAGGTAGGTGTAAGACACAGGCAAACAGTTTTAGAGTAGCTTTTCTACTCCTTTATCTCACTGCTTTAACCACAGTGTGATTTAAGATTTTTGCCTCCCTGACAATAACTCAAAACACTCGAGTCCTGCTAATTGTGTCCTTCCCATCAGGCGTGTGACTCACAGCCCATTTGTATTTTAACAATCTCCCAGCAAATTAGAGCCCAACGTTTGGGGTCCAGAGCGGTGACCTCATTTGTGCTTCACTCTTTCATTGACGTGTTCACACACTCAGCCTGCCTTATAATCCGAAGAGCTTCACTCATGTCAGCTTGACAATAAAAAACTGAGCAAGTGGAAAAACATTCTGGGTGTGCTGCTGCGTGTGGGTGTGAGATCATTCTGGAGTGTGACCTCAGGCATCATACTCCGATTGTGTGGACAGAGATTGCACTTGTCTTCCTTCTCCTTGTGAACTTGGGATAGTTTCACACGGGAGAGCGCTCTGCTCACCGAGAAGGAATAACAATACATATTTTTCATTGGTGGTTGGTGCAGCTGTGAAACCAAAAAAAAACCCCAGCAATGATCATTTTTGCCACTTTCAGGATGCCACAAAGGGTGTTTATTTCATCTTGTTTTATAACAGCTTAGAAAGTTAAACTGGAACACCCCAGTACCACCTTCAGCATACCACTGGCAAGATTACAGGAACATTTGGCCTCTCTTCTTATTTGTGTACTTTTCTTTTGATTTTCTTTCTTTTAAGCTTAAGCTATGCAAAGCATGTGTTCTTTTTAAGTTTTTATACGAAATACTGATGTTCCAACTATGTGAACAGTCAGAGCTTCAAAGATGAATCAAATCTTTGTTTCATTAAATGGATTTAGTGTCACTAAATTGCTTAAAGATGTTTGCAGCTTAGATTTTCTTGTGATCCTGTTTTCCATGCTTCTTTTGCTGTACAGACAGCATCTTCCATGATGACCCTTACTACAAGTCAGAGAGCAGCCTGGATCGCTGCGCAGTAGACTTCACCTACCGAAACGGTAGTGTGCCAAATGGAAGCATGTACAGCAGCCCCAGCCTGAGCTCCCTCAATCGTTCCCAGAATTTTGTCCAACCCTCGCCGATGTCCTCCAACCTCAGCATCCCTGGCAGCGAGCTCATGCGGCCTGACTACATCCCCAGCCACCGTCACAGCGCCATCATTGCGCCATCCTACCGGCCCACGCCTGAGTATGATGCTGTCATGCGGCAGAAGCGGCGCATGCTCCCTGCTCACCATGACCTTCACAGCCAGTCACTGCGGAGTCTGAACATCAGCAACGCCTGTGCCTACCGCCAGCCTGAGCCTCTAGTGTACAGCCAGCCAGAGATGAGAGAGAGGGGCCCTTATCATGGTCCGGGACCCAGCACTGGTGCTTATGCACCACAGGTAAGGGTTAGTGTGCTCTGAAATTATTTATTTATTTGGACTTCCTGATTTAATGCATCTTTTTGTGACTGTTGATCTTGCAGATCACCTATAGTAAGCCAGTGTCCCATGGCCCCCATCAGGGAGGACCAGCCAGCAGCCAGGGTCCCTGCCATTCACCCCATGTTAATGAAAGTGGAGGCAGCAGTGGAGGTGGAGGAAGCTCCATCTCTCATACAGTCAGCACACCAGAGCTGGCAAATACTAAACAACAGGGGACTAATACGGGAAGCTATGCAGCTACAGCTAACATGCTGAGGAACCACATGTCACGGCCTCCTCCACCTTACCCTTCAAGCTCCTTTCGCCCAGCCACCAGCACGCCAGACCTGGCCAGCCACCGTCATCGCATTGGCGGCAGCAGTCCAGAGCTGGTTACCCGCATGGTGCAGCTGTCAGTCAAGACCTTCCAACCAGATAGTTCAGCTGTGGTGCACCAGTCCCTGCAGGAGGTCAGTGAACCATTAACTGCAGCTGCTAAGCATCGGTCCACGCTGGGCAAGAGACATAGCATGGAGGTTATAAGCAGCATGAGAGGAGGAGGGATGGAGGGCCTTGTGATGAAGGGAATGAATACTCCTCTTCATCGGAGGAATACTCTGAGAGAACATGTGATGCCATCTCAGCCTCAGTCCATTCCTCAGCCCCAGCCTCAAAACTCTCAGTCACAACCTCAACCACAACCTCCACCTCCACCTCAGCCTCAGCCTCCACCTCCACCTCAGCAGCCAAAAGAGTTGCCCATGAAGCCTTCTCAGAATGCACCTGATGCATCTGTAGCACCACCTGTGGCTTATCAGCATCAAAAGACTCTTTCTAATGCTACTATGCTCATACACAGCAGTGAAAGTGAGGAAGAGGAAGAGGAGGAGAGGCCCGAATTGGACGTTCAAATTCCAGGTCTCAACGAGGACATTAGCATCAGTGCACAGCTCCAGGCTGCTCTGGCCAAACTCCCCAACAAACCCCCTCCAGAGTACCCGGGTCCTCCTAGACCTCTGAGCAGTGCTCAAGCTCGAACTCACACTCACACTCACACCCACAATCACAACCATACCCACCACCCCAACCACAGTCAAGGACCACAGGGCAACCAGGGACCAATGGACCCATGCCAAGGCCATGCCTGCACCCTAAAGACTGAGCAGAGCCAGACTGTCAGTGGGCCTGGGGTTAGTGGTGGTGGTGGTGCAGGGGGTGGTGGGACACTGACCCGGGGAGATCAGAGTGGGGTGAATGGAGCAGTTTTAGGTCCATCCATTTCAGAACCGGACCTGACCAGTGTGAAGGAGAGGGTGAGGAAGGAGCCGCTCAAAGAGAGGCCAGTGTCAGAGATGTTCTCCTTAGAAGACAGCATAGTGGAGAGGGAATTTGCTCAGAGGGTAAGATAATCACTCATTTTAGTACATACATATTAACACTCAAATTTTAGGACCCATACATTTTTACATATTAATAAATGCCCCATATGGTACTTCATTGTATTTCTGTTAATAACATTAACAGAAATACTTTTTCCTTTCCATATGGAATAAAAATGGTACCTATAAAATGTGAAAGCTTGACACCTCTGAAGCCAGTATACTGTTACAGTTTTAAATGTTACAGTCTGTTGTCTGCTCACTAGTTTCAAAGCTCCTGATTAGCAGTAATCTGGGGTTCAGGACCTGAGAGGGTAGCACTAGTCTCTGAATTCCCTCAGGCAGCTAAAAGCCTTACAAATCCTTCAGATTATTCTTTGGGTTGGGTGTTTTTGTGTAGGTGGGCTTTCTGTTAATATGCAAACATCTGACACAGCACCAGTCCAGTCATATATAATTACCTCCTAGAAATAAACCTCTCTGTTTGTGAATGTAGATGCGTGTGTGATTTTAGCTCTTAAAACTTAAAAGAGTGTTTTCGTCTTTCTTCTCTCCAAAGCTGTTAATACCCTTTTATGCCATCTGCTTTATCTTATACATAGAGAGGTACTCCTTATGACCCCCAAGCTGTTGTTTTGACTGCCCCATGGGGGATCAAGGAGGTGGAAAGGGTTGGGCGGTGTTGTCCTGGAGGTTTAATAGCATCAGAGATTAGGAGAGGTAATCCCTGGAGGAAGGAGAGACTGTGCAATGTGGGTCAGTGTTCGGGAGCAAGAAAGAGAGTCAGGATGATAGGGAGTGTGTAGTAACCAAAAGAAGCTGAAGATGTAGGTGGGAACAACCAGAGATGAAACAATTAAAATATTTACACAGGACAAAAGAGGATGAAGGCAGTGAGATGGATAAGAACTCTTTCTTAATAGGCTTTGTTTAGTGGGCTTGCTGTTTCACACCTTTGGACTGACCACAGGGGGATTGGTACGGCCAGTTTGTACACGTGCACGTGAAATTCTCCCCACCCACTGCTGCTCATGCACATCTGCGTGCACACTGTACTCATGCAATGGCAGGTCAGTCAGTCGTGCAATGCTGCTGGTGCCTGAAAGCATGACAACAGGATTTTCTTCTCTCTTGAAGACGCTGGAGAGACAGAAGATGTCTGTGGATTCCATGAAGAGGCCGCTGATGATGGCCGCACTCAATGGCCTCTACGTCGCCCGAATGCCCGTCCCCGAGAGTCCAGGGGAGGAAGGCGCCAAGGCGGCTACAGACGAAAGGGTAGGATGCTTATTTTGGTACAAAGTATACATTATTGTGCTTGAGTTTTAAGGATTTCATGACTGTAACTTTGTATTGTTTTGTATATTTTGCAAGATTGGCAAAAGTCTTAACAGCTTTTTTTTTCCCACTTAGGATATCCTGTTGATTGACAGACAACTTAAAAAATATGCTGTTATTGTAGAAATCATTTTAAACCTCTGTTTGGTTGTTAATTTATTATTACAGACCCTACTATGCCCAAAACCTCTGGGCTCTACCAACATGTATGTCATTGCAAATTTATGATATTAAAGATAGAAAAGGCTTTTAAAACTCTTTTTTTAAACTCACAATTACTAAAAAAAAAGTATTTAAAGAACAAACTTGTAACAAGAATTTCATACCAGAGTTACAGTTCTGGATAAGCTCTCTTTATTTATTTAAACTTACTTAAACATAATAAATCTAAAAGCTTTAAAGCTCAAAAAACGTTTGTCTTGTCACAACAAAACTCACAGTCTCTGTTAATCACATCATTTTAATGAATTCCACTTCTCAAATACGTCCCCAGTGTGTTTGCTCCCTTTTGAGTGTGGAGGTGTGAATCCCAGCCTTTGTCCCAACTGTTGCTAAGCTAATGGGGGCAAACCCTAAGTGGGCTGTGGAACGTGTGGCACGGCGGTGCTTATCGCCTCTGGGCCCGCTGGTATGTTAAGAATGTGACCTGAGAGAGAGAGTGAGCAGGCCACAGAGAAAGAGAGACAGACAGAGCGAGCCTGGCCTCCCAGACATGACTGGCCTAATAAACACCAGGAAAACTAACACCGCTGCTGCCGTGTATTCTGCGCTTCTCTGACTATATTGATTCAGTATCATGAGGAGACTGATGAGAGTTTAGAAATGTGAGTGTGTTAAAAAGACAGTGCTGGATTAAAATGCCTTTGTTATGCTGTAATGTAAATGAAAAAGTGCCTTCTTTAGGGGACTGAAAGAGAGACCTCTGACCTCTACTTTTTCTTTCTTTTCCTCTCCCTCTCTGTCTCTAGTGTAAGACCTTGGAGTTGAAGCTAGAAGAAGAGCGGGTCTTCACCGAGTATGAGCAGGTGCCCAAGAAGAGGGCAGACTGCATTCTCACAACAGCAACTCTACCCGAAAATGCAGAGCGCAACCGTTTCCGTGATGTCGTTCCTTACGAGGAGAATCGAGTTGAGCTTGTACCCAACAAGGAGAACAACACGGGCTACATAAATGCCTCGCATATCAAGGTATGCCCAGCAGTACTTATCTCTGTGTGATCCAGGCTTTTACAGTACTGTGTAAAAGTCTTGAGTCACGCGTCATTCGTTTACAGTTTTCTAGGAAAATGGGAAATATGTGGTGGAGCAATTTATTGGAACATCTGCAAACATGCATGGAAATATAGTGTGTAAGGCAAAAACCGAGCTATGTTCTTCAACACAACCTGAGCTCTCTTAGGCAACGTTTTTTTTTTCTTTCCTTTAAGTAGTCTTCAGGAATAGTTCTCCATCTCTGTCAAGATGATTTCACGCTGCTTTAATAATGTTGAGGTCCGGGCTCTGGGGAGGCTAATCCATGATGATTCCATTTGTGTGTTTTTCTATCCAGGTATGCTTTTACTGCATTGGCAGTGTGTTTGAGATCATTTTCATGCAGAAAAAGGAACCTGTTGCAAATTTCCAGATGGTATTGCATGGTAGATCAAAATGGTACTTTCTTTTTCATTCATAATTCCATCAATTTTGACAACATTTCCAACACCGCTGGCTGAAATGCAGCCCCAAACCATGACAGAGCCTCCACCGTGTTTTACACAGTGCTGTAGACACTCATTGTTGTACCTCTCTCCTGACCTTGATAACAATTTGAAACACAAATTCAAAATTGGATTAATCACTTGTAAGATCTGTTGCAATTGATTTTCAGTCCAGTTCTCATGTAATTTGGCATGCCTCTGATTTTTCTCCCTGTTTCACTTTCTTAGGAATGGCTTCTTTATGGCCACTATTCTCTACTTGTTCAGCATTCTCAGATTTTTTAATGACACATTGCACAGTATGCAGAGATATGCCAAGGTTTTGGCTAGTAGCTTTTTGGGAATTTCCTTGTTGGTGGAAAAATACTCAAATGGAAAGTGAAAATGTCTTTGAAACTGAAACTATGTTGTCTTCGGGATTTTTTATAAATTTAGCTAAAGAAATTGGAACAAATGTGTTTTTGTGACTGGCTGCTAGTAACAAAAAGCCTAAAGTTGCAATTTAAAATTGGTTCTTTGCTAATTTGTGTGTTATGTGTCAACATAACATTGGCTCATTCCTTGAGTTAGGCGTCTTTTTGTTATGCTTGAATGATTCATAAGTCAGTGTCAGGTGTGCTAACAAACAAAACATTTCCGTGAAAATGATCAGGCACAAGGACTGGACTGAAAATGAGTGAAAAAGCAGCCAATGTCCAAAGAAAAACTTTGACTTTTGTGTGTCTGCCCATTAAATTTGTACATTTTTGGAGAGTGGTGTCCAAATAAAAACACAATCCAAACTTACAAAGCTAAACTCATGAATCAAGATGTCTTTACTTTATATGAAAATATCCGAACCAAAATTAGAAACACATGTTTTTCATTGGACAGCGATGATAAGACATATTACCTCATACAGTTTTATATCTGTGACTGGCTTCTGGTGGCTCGTATTTTACCAGCTCTGCAAGTCAGACTTGGCAGCCTGTCGGCAGCCATGTTGACAAATGACTGTAACTCCTTTACCATTTGTGCTAGAGAGAAAATTCAAATGTTCCAGACAGATGAGAATTTTATTTATTTATTTTTTTTAATTTGACAGCAAAAATTACAGAATTTGTCCAGGCAGTCTGTATAATAATTGGGTGTTAAGAAGAAATACTTCAATAGTAAAATATATATCCCAAGTTGTTTTATGATACTAAAGTTTACCTACATGGCTCTTAAACAGTCTCAAAGTGCTTTGCAACACCCACATCATACGGCCTAAACGAAAAGAGAGTATAAAGTTGATGCTTTCAGTTTTGTTCTACTCTTTGTTGTGGTCATTGCTAAGCAGGGAATGGCTTGGAGGAGAGGATGAAAGGCAGCTATTGAAGGCTGTTTGTGCCTTTAAGCTCCCAGAGCTTGTGGAATTCCCAAAGAATGCTGTCCAAACTCCAAACCCTCTTAAACAACCTGAGTCGCTCTCACTGGCTCTTTATTCATGCTTACTTGCAAACACTATGTGTGCAGAAGCTTGTGCGTACGCGTGCGTCTGCATACCGTGTGTATGCACTCGCGGAGCACTGAATCACTGCCTATCACGGTGTAACCCTCTTACTCCCCTGTCATTTAAGGTGGCTGCCGTAGAACAAAAAGACCTTGTGTATTCCCCATCAGTCTCTTAATACAGTGTTTACAGTCACGAGGTGACCTGAAAAATCAGCTGAGACAACCACTTTATGCAATAGTGCTGAAGTTTCTGTGGTTGGAGTGTGCTGAAGATTGAAAGTATTTAAGTGCTATTTGTGGCGTTATGGTTATCAGCAAAGGGAAATGGAAGAAAACTAGAGATAAGGAGTTAATAGAGTTATAAATGAAAGAAAAGAGGTCTCACTGCGGATAAAAGTAACAGGTGTTTATACTGCCCTCCAGTGGATGAGATTATTAGCTGAACTTCTGATAGGAATGTGCACTATATTTTAATTATAGTTTATATACAGTCATTGCTTCTAATGCATTGGTTTCAGCCTGTTCTGTGCCTCCAAAGCTCTGTGAGACAGACTCATTTTAAACTGGATCTGGACTCCGCTTTTGTTTTGTTTTTTTTTTTTTGCATCACTCTACCATTCATCATTTGACAAACTGTTTCAGCTGTTTACCCATGACTACGTTCATCAATTACTTTTACTGCTGTTTTACTAATCTACAATTATGCTATTTAACAGCTAGTCGCTATTTTTGTGACTTCTTTTTGAGGGTTGTGGGCATTTGTTTATGCTCAGCTCTCTTAAGGTCCCACCACAGCATTTCATTCAGGTTGAAGTCTGGACTCAATGACTGCAAGGTGCTCAGGTCCAGTTAGTATGAGGTGTTTGTGCGGATATGCTGTGTTTGGTTTTCACCAAACATGGAGTAGTACAATATGGCCAAACATCTCCACTTTGGTCTCATCTATCCAAAGGACAATGGTCCAGGAGTTTTGTGGTCTGTTCAGATACGACTTTGCAAACCTAAGCAGTGCCGACATGTTCTTTTTAGAGAGAAGAGGCTTTCTTCCTGGTGGCCCTTCCAAACAAGCCATACCTTTTCTAATTGTACTCTCATGAACTTTAACATATAACATGCTAACTGAGGCCTGTAGAGTTTGAGACGTAGCTCTTGGGTGTTTTGATGTTTCTCTGAGCATTGCACACTCTGACCTTGGAGTGAATTTGCTGGGACTTTCACTCCTGGAAAGATTGTGATATTATATTAAAACACACCTTAATGCTCCAGACCAGCAAACTGCCCAAACTTCTGCTTTTATAGAGGCGCTTACATGTGCCAATGATCAGTTAATCAGGTGCATTTGATTAGCAGCACCTGGCTGCTACTTTCCCTCTTAATTCCTACTGAAGCAGTGTGTGCGTGGACTGCATGGAATCCTGTGAAAACTTTCTTTTTCACATATTGGACGTCTATGTCAACTGCTCACTTTTAGTTATCTGCTAATGTTTCTGCAGCAGCCTGTTCAGGTGCTATCAATTCTCAAATTAAATTGTGATTTAATAATTAAATAATATTACATGAGCTAATGTTTCTACTTACCCCCATCCTTCTGCAGAAGTACCCTCTTGGGTACTTGTAGTCCTGGTTGGGACTCACTGTTGAAATCTATATGTTCATTTCTATAACTGCTTATGTGCTTGTTTTCCTTCATTCAGCTTAATTTCTTGGTAAACAAAATGTGTTTGTTTGTACATGAAAGGCTGATTTACAAATGCACCGCACTCACTGTAATATCCACTAATTGATTCTGTATGTCTTCCCAGGTCATGATCAGAGGGGAGGAATGGCACTACATTGCCACCCAGGGTCCACTAGCCAACACCTGTGCCGACTTCTGGCAGATGGTCTGGGAGCAGGGGGTCAACGTTATCGCCATGGTTACTGCTGAGGAGGTATACACACACACACGCAGATGTGGATTTTTTTTTTTTGTTGTTGTCAACAGTTTGCTGTCTGTGAGAGAAATGAATGAGATGGTGTGTGTGTCACAGCGACTTTAGGTTTTTTTATAAGTGTCAGAGCTCACTGTTGACGTCTGTTTTTCCTCATCCGCTTCTCTTCTTCCTTCCCATCAGCTATGACTCACTTCTCATCCTTTCATCTAGGAGGGCGGCAGGTCCAAGAGTCACCGCTACTGGCCTAAACTGGGCTCCAAACACAACTCAGCCACTCATGGCAAGTTCAAGGTGACCACCAAATTTCGCACGGACTCGGGGTGCTACGCTACTACGGGGCTGAAGGTTAAACACCTGCTGTCTGGCCAGGAGAGGACGGTCTGGCACCTACAGTACACAGACTGGCCTGAGCAGGGCTGTCCTGAATATGTACCGGGATTTCTCTGTGAGTGGGATTGCCCCCCCGTCATTTATTAAAATATGCTTAATCAGTTTTAAGTGAGAATAGAGCCGGCTTAAGAGCTCATTCTTTTAAAGAATTCTTTTGTCTTCTTTTTTTCTGCAGCGTACCTGGAGGAGATCCAGTCTGTGAGGAGGCACACTAACTCAATGCTGGACACCTCAAAGAGCCTCAATCCACCCGTGGTGGTGCACTGTAGTGCCGGAGTAGGTCGTACCGGGGTGGTCATCCTTACTGAGCTCATGATCAGGTGTTTGGAGCACAATGAGGTGCGTGGGTGGTGTTCTTAAGTTGCTGCATTTAAGAGAGCAAATTTAATAATAAGTCAAAGTGTAGAACAGTTTTTGAATCTCTTGTTTGCTTTGGCCATCACAAGATATATGAATAGTTTAAAAGTAGGTTTTCTGCTTGGCAAATCAGGCTATTTTATGCAATACATACGTACGTTTTCTCATTCAAGTATGAGGACCAGATAAATCCAAGCATGATTTATCCCTCGTTTATTTAATTTGATTGTATTTAGCATGGAAATGCACATACTGCACAAAGTTACAGCTCAGTTGAAAACATTTGAGCGGCTCTCACTTTATTTATTTTTTTAATTTTTAATTTTCTCCTTCTCTCCCCTTCAGCCCGTGGAGGTTCCCACGATGTTATCAGAGCTGAGGCAGCAGCGGATGCTAATGGTGCAGACCATCTCCCAGTATAAGTTTGTCTACCAGGTTCTTATACAGTTTCTCAAGAACTCCCGCCTCATTTGAACCGGGACTCGTGACGTTTGACCTGGAGTACTTTAAATTAGCACAAGAGCTGTAAACTAAACAGTACACTGGTGGCCGGTGGTAAGCAAAAACAGAGATTTGTGTTTTCTGTGTGGCAATTCATACTTATATCAGTTCTAACCCAAAACTCACCTCAAGGGAGAAATGGATTTGTGTGGGCGTGTATAGAAATTCACAACCATTTCTCCCAATCAGTGTACATTCACATTTTTCCTCTCCACCCCCCCGTACATTTCTCATTTGTTATTTAGCCATCATTAGAAATTGCATTATGCTGCATGAACAGTAGGTGGCAGCATTTTTACTGCTATACTCTGAAAGAGTTTGCCAAACAAAAGTATTCTTAACTCACTGTTCTAAAATGATGCTTTATTCCTGTATTGATACATACAGCAAGTATTTACTTCGACAGTGTAACAAATGTTTTTATTTATTTCTATAAAGACTGTGGCCACCTTGTGTCATGTGAACATTCTGATCTTTTGAAATGTTTTTTGTAAAAAAAAAAAATCCCAATTTTTTTCTTTGTGAAGGCACCCCATTTGAGACATTTCTATTAAGCTCCCTCATTTTCAGGAAAACGCACATACATACACAAAGCATTTTTTTTTTTCATGTATCAAATCTCCTTGTGATCCAGTGGCTCTTCTGAGCATACTTCTAAAACATTTCAAAACTCTGAAAGTGTTTGTCTGAATTGGTGATGATTAATAATATATCTGTTCACACACATACCCCAACAAAGACTTTGTGCATATGCATTAAGTACTGTGTGTAATTTATCATTGTGCCTTATTGTAATATTATGTAATTACAGAGAGAAGCTGCGAGGCTGATTTGGTTTTTGGCTTTTTTCATCTTAAAACTACTTTTTTTTTTGTTATAAGATCATCTAGTTTTATGCTAAAGATATGACAGTAGGCCTGATGTCTTGGTTTATTTGTGAAAGATAAAAGAGACATTGCAAATAACAAAAACATTTTCTTGCATATTGCATTAAATATGCTTCTCCGCTTCTCTGAATTGTAATGCAAAGCCAGCCATGTCCGGCATAACTGTTCATAAGGGGCATGTGAAAAAAAGATTTCTACAAGTGTTTTTATATAGTTTCTTTCCTTGACTTGGTACCCTTAAAATACCGCAACATAGTAAACTATGCATGCATTTTTATAATTCAGTGTATATATATTCTCTGATAAATATAAGCTTCGTGGTCTCTTGACATGCAAGTGTTTAATTGCACTCCTGGTCTCTTTGACAGTATTTTCTCACACAGCATTCCACTGTTTGTTAATATTTAATTTTTCCCCTTAAGTTTTCTTCTTCTTCTTTTTTTTTTTTTCCCTTTTGGCAAAACTTCCAAATACATTTCAGAATGTGTACATATGTTTTGTATATGCATTTTCAGTGCGTTAAGTCTTGTTTTCTCTCCCCAAACATGTTTGAAGCTGTTGTACTTGCTCATTATGCAATAAAGCCTTATTTTCTTTAAGAGTGCAGCATCGAGGTCACAGTGAAACAGTGAAATCTGATGAAGGGAGTAATATGAGACGCTAATGCATCCACTGTCACTGTGGCATGTTCATCTTATTTATGGTTATGCAGCTCTCCTGATTGGACAGGAATTTTGCTTGCATGAATCCTCCTGTGTACATACATCTGTAAACAACTAAACTCTCTATTTACAGGGACCAGCTGTAGTCTTAAGCCAAATCAAAATCAAAGTTATTTACATGATTTCACAAAGTCAGATTTCTTTGCAGATTCCACAATAAATGCTTGTCACAAAAGTATCTAACTGATAGGTTGTTGCATACGTAACAATGAAGCCATACTCTAAAAATCCAATAATAAATTATTTGCATAAAACAGTGCCTAAAGTTCTGAGAAGCGCCTAAATAAGGAGTGTATGCAGTCAATAAGGATTGTTACACTTCTCTGTTCTCCTCATTTTTGTGCGATCAGGTTACGCAACTCTGTAATGTAAAAGTGATCCTTCCCATGAGCCACCTCCATTATAGCCATCGCCTGTGGACACACAAGTAAATGTATTGTTAAATAACAGCCAGAGTTGCATTTTTTTTCACTAAGATGTTGTACTGATGATGGGTGAGCCGGACCACTGCGTTAAGTCTTCTAAAGCACATCCCAAAGATTCTCAAAAGGATCAAGGTCCAGACTCTGGTGGCCAATCCATGCGTGAAAATGATGTCTCATGCTCCCTGAACCACTCTTTCACAATCTGAGGCTGGTGAATCCTCGCACTGACATCTTGGAATATGCTTGTGCCATCAAGGAAGAAAAGTTGGTCATTCAGGTAGTCAGCTGACCTCATTTTGGGCACACAACACCTGACCAGTGACCCCAGATCATGAGAGTAAATCCCTTCTAATTAACCACACTGATAAGTGGTTTTCTTAAGGCTACAAAGCTGTTTAGTTCCAGCTCCTCTCTTCACAGTGTGAGTGTGAAAATGCACTTACTTTCACTTTTACACATAGCTGTGATTTCAAATGGCTGATGCTATAACAGTGTAAAAGCTCATAGGTCATCTCACCTTCTTGAGAGCGCTGATGCCCGCTGAATGCCTCTGTAGGCCCAAATACAGTCGGCCCAGTTTCAGGTAGATGGATGACACATTGAGGGAGTAAGGTGGATACAGCTGGCTGTATAGAACCAAGATCATATACCAGCTTTACTCAAATGATTAGAAAAGTTATAATATGGAAAAAACTACAACATACCACATAGCATTTTAATGAACTGATATGACAAGGGTTCACTGTTATCTTAAGGCAGATATAAAATTTAGATTTTTGATTTTTAGACACTGTAAGGTGACAGTAAAAAATACTATTGTGGCCTTTTTGTTTTAGGATAATTCATACCCCCCCCCCCCAAAAAAAATAAATAAATAAATAAAAAATTCTAGTACCTGTAAGGTCTGAGAAGCTTCTCGCCATATCTGACAGCTCCATCTGCATCTTGCATGTACATGCAAACCCCCATGGCTTGGTATGTCATGTGGAGCATGTACACATTGGAGTCATCAAAGACAGCTCCCATTTCCTCCAGGCTCTGCTCACACATCTCCAGCAACTCAGTAGGGGGTGCCACTGAGTCAAGGCTACAAGCTGACAGCAAAAGACTGAAATGGGCTTTATGTTATCTTTATTTCAAACAGTCATAACAACATCTTCTAAAGTACTGAAATCTGCTTCTGTTGTAGTTCCTCTTAACCCGTAAGCCTGTACCATGAAATAATTGCCCAAAAATCCAATTTCTCACACACACACACACACACACACACATATGACCAGATATAGACAGACAAAGTTGTGATGGCTAACCAACCGGGTATCGTAGTGGTGAACAAACAAAGGAAGAAGGTCTTGGTGATAGATGTTGCAATACTAAGAAGAAGGAACACGAGAAGCTTGATAAATACCAAGGGCTCAGAGAGGAGCTGGAAAGGATGTGGAAGATGAAGGTAACAGTGGACCCCGTGGTAATCGGAACACTCGAGGCAGTGAACCCCAAACTGGGAGAGTGGCTCCAGCAGATTCCTGGAACAACATCCGAGATCTCTGTCCAGAAGAGCGCGATACTGGGAACAGCTAAGATACCGTGCAGGACCCTCAAGTTCCCAGGCCTCTGGTAGAGGACCTGAGCTTGGAGGGCAAAAAGACCGCCCGTAGGGGTGAGCTGGGATTTTATCAGGCATTTTTGTACAATATATTGCTTAAAAACTGATTGTTCATTTATTCAGGTTTTTCACTGATCGTTCACTGTGGTTTCAAAAACCCACAAAAACTTATGTACCAAATAAGATATACTCGGTTTTACAGGGTTAAGTGTTAAGTGTCTGCAACACAACGATAACAGACAGACTTTGTCATGGTGTTGCTCCTGGTAAAAATGTGCACTATTACATGTCAAGCAGATATTTTATCTATAAGTAAATAATTATGAGACACTAACCAGAATAAAGCAGGCAAACATGGAATTCAGCAGAGTCAAAGACAAGCTTATTAAATGCTGAACTGCTGCTGATATGTTTCTGTTTGTTATCAGTATTTCTTGGAGAGACTCTTCACCTTTTGGTCGATATAAAATTTATGATAAACCTTTAAAGAAAAAATGATATCTCCTGATATATTAAAGGATATTCTTTATGTGCTTGATTGCCCGGAACTCTCTGATAGTTTTCCTGGCGTAGCGAACCATGTTGTTGATGACATCTGGCTCAATGGAATCACTGCGCTTACGAACTTTTAACTTTATCTTGTCCTATAGATGAAGACAGGAGACAGAACATGAGAGTCAAAAAAAAATCTACCTCAAGAATTGTCTTCAAATTATTCAGTTATAAACTCTCTGGCCACTTTGTTAAGTACACCTGTTCACCTGCTTGTCAATGCAAATATGATCCAATCACATGGCAGCAGTTCAGTGCATTTAGGCATATAGACATAGTCAAGATGCCCTGCTGGAGTTCAAACTGTGCATCAGAATGGGAGAGAAAGGTGATATAAATGTGGCATGGTTGTTGATGCCTGACAGGCTGGTCTGAGTATTTCGGAAACTACTGGGATTTTCCTGCATAATGATCTGTAAGGTTTACAGAGAATGGTCTGCAGTGCAGCAGTGCTCTGGGTGAAAATGCCTTGTTGATGTCAGAGGTCATGGATGAATGGCCAGACAGACTGAGCAGATAGGATTGCAACAGTAACTCAAATAGCCACCATTACAACCAAGGTATGCAGATGAGCCTCTCTGAAAGCACAGCTCATCAAACCTTGAGCCAGATTACACCAGATGCCAATCCTGTCAGTTAAGAACAGGAAACCGAGATTGAAATTCACACAGGTTCACCAAAACTGGACAACAGATAAGTCGAAAAACACTGCCTGGTCTGATGAGTCTCAACCTCTGCTGCAACATCTGGACGGTAGGGCCAGAATTTGGCTTAGAAAGCATTAAAGTATGGACTCATCCTGCCTTGTATCAATGTTACAGGCTGGTGGTGGTGTTATAATGGTGTGGCGGATATTTTCTTGGCACACTTTTGGTCCCCCAACTGAGCATTGATTAAATGCCACAGCCTACATGAGCATTGTTGCCAACCCTTTATGACCAGCAGGAATGTCACAAATCATCTCAAACTTGTTTCTTGAACATGACGATGAGTTCACTGTATGGTCACCACATCTCAATCCAACAGAGCACAATTGGGATGTGGTGGAATGGGACATATGTATCATGGATGTGCAAATCTACGGTAATTGTGTGACATTATTTCATTTCGCCTGCATTCTACTTTTTACTAGCTCTTACTTTGGACTTGCTTTTACATTCCTGGCAGTCGCAGGTAAAGTAATAGGACTCTCTCAGCCTGTTATTGCGGTCATCTGTTGGATAGAGGAGGTCTATGTAGCTGATGAGCACCTAAAAGGGAAATTAACACACAAACACATACACATTCAAAATAAAGCACTCTGTCACTGACATCTTCGACTCTTCTTTGCTGCCACATAGCTCCTAAAATGCAAACCAAAGGTCTTGCTAAAAATAACCCTACTCAAATCAGCTGCCACATCCCTCCTTCAAACCAGAACCCCTGCTTTTCTTGAGACAGCCATCATTGACCTGGTACTATATTACTGCTGCAATTCTCTACTCATCCCTTCACAAGCTTTAGGCTGGTGTGTCATTCATGTGGTTCTTCATGTGTTTGTTTTCAGGAATAATTACAATTTGCTTGTTTGTTTAATCCGTTTTATCCAGATTAAACAAACAAGATGAGTACAGTTGGTGAATTACTATACAAATAAATGTATTATTATTATAACTTGTTACCTTTGCGAGGCTAGCTGTTTCCCCATTTTTCTAGCTGTACTTTTAAAATATTATAATAAAGTTGTTATTACACAGTTTAATTTGAACATAAAACATTATTAGATTTGTACCAATACAAAAGCTGTTCAGTCGATATTCATCAACAAAACACTCTGATATAATTAGCACGGTAAGAAGAAGAAGTGGGCGTAAGAAGCCCAGCCCAGTCTTTCACACACACTTAAAAGAAAAAAAAAAGAATCAAGACCCAACCCCCTCTAATGGCAGCTGTCTCTTTTCCTCACTTCATCTCCTGGTTTCATGTCCTGAACCGCCCGAACTTCGGCCGATGTCCCGTTGAATGTGACTATGACGCTGGGAAGACAACTGTGGTTTATCAGTGCCACGCTGTACAGAGAGAAAGATACCAGAAGAAAGGAAGAGATTTGAAAAAAAGTAACTTACTTACCCATTTCTTACACTGGTTAAAGTGGGAGAAGAGAGATTTAATATTGCTCTTACCAATTGCACAATCCCTTTTTAAGTGGTATTACAACCATGCTACAACTGTGCTTGCAGAGAGGTCTTGCATGGCACTGACGTATGTTATTACCAGGGCTGCATGTTGGAAATACCTCAGCATAGAACAGAGCGGGCAAATTCAGCTTCACTTAGCCCTTAAAGTCACATCGTAGCCGAGCAAACACAGCATCTCACACTCTCTTACACACACACACACACACACACACACACACACACACACACACACACACACACACACACACACACACACACACACACACACACACACACACACACACACACTAAGTATAAATATAATATCATATAACAGTAATCAATAATCCAGTTTTTGATCAGCACAATTGAGTCAGAGGTCGGGGGAATGGACACATTTATTTAAGCTTATGCTGGAAACTCCCACCATCTTCTTCAACTAGGCTACCACCAAAGTAACATAACGACAACTGTAATGTCTGTAAACATGGAACAAACCAGAGAAGCCCATTAACCACAGCTCCTCACAGACTGAATGGACGGGCTCACCGTATCAAACAAGCAGACTCATTTACACAATTCCTCATTCAACAGTCATTTCCAATGGACCAGCTTCAACATGTATCACATACACATGTTACAGTACGAGTGTATATTTTCAACTGTGTTTCAATCTTTAATAAAAACACAAACTAAGACCCATGAGAGCTTCATCTTTTGGGCATTTTACTCAACAAAGTCATTGACAACACTGCTCAGATGCCAAGCTGTAATTTAAAAAGAGTGTGTTTTACCATCTAACTTGCTGGCAGATCTTAACACCTCTTCCTAGCTATTCTCACAAATTGCTTCCTAGCAACTGTCAGGTCTCGCTACTTGCAGCTATATTTGCTATATGTTATTGTGTTATAAGTTTTTGCCCATGCCTTTGGATTTTCCGACCTCTCTTGTCCCTAGCATTTGTGTCCTCTCTCAAAATGTGCTCATATGCACGAACTGTGACATTTCCTTCTTACTCTGGGTAGATTGCAGTACCCAAGTGGGAAAGTTCGTCATCCTCTATTGTGAAACCATTACAGGCAACCTGTTGAATAAAACACAAAGAAGAGCAGGAGTTATAATGAGAATTAGACTATAACTGTGTGGTCTAATTTGATGTGGTGGCTTTGCTTAGCTATCAGCAAAGACATCAGGCACTAGCTGGACACACCAAGTATGATACATGCCACCCAGAAGTAAGCAAAATCCTGTATGGATCGACATGCTGATGCAGAGGTAATCCAAATGACTGTAGAGAATGACTGTGGATAATTAATGAATCCTGACCACCCTCTGCTTTGGATATGCAGCTGAACACTTTCTCTGACACCTGTTTCAGCTCAGCTGCCACAAGAGCAGTTACAGAAAATCTTTACCACTTCATAGCATAGTACTTGCATTCATTTTAGATTTAAGCTCTTCAGTGTATCATAATTAGACGGTATAACTAAGCATTTACACTATGAGTGCCATCACTTATGTTTCTGAGGAATGCAACATACTGCAACTCTTTCCACTCTCCCCTACCTACCTTACAAGGCAAAAAGTAGGGGGGGGGATCTAAAATAACGTTTTGTCACTGATGTTTTCATGGAGTGTGAAGTACCTGGGAGAAGAGTGTGAGTAGTTCTTTGTGGTCGGGCACATCCAAATGTTTGGAGTAAAAGCGATGCAATCCAGCAACGTCTGCCTCGGTCATCTCTCTTTTCTCATTATCTTCATCCTCTGTGTCTGTTACAAGAAGACAGTTGGTTTTCATGTTAAAGATTTTATTGTTTTACTCTTTCATTACCCAGGATATGGTGCTGTACTTATTTGACCCGAAGATTTCCTTAGTTCAGTTGCAGCTGTTGGTGGGATCTCTTATCTGGAAGCATTGGGAGGTCACACTGACGCTACCTTTCAGCATAAAACACTATTACTATTATGCCTATCTCTCATCTCTTTAGGCCACATATGTAGACACTGAGGCTGAGAGTTCTAACATTTGAATGATTAAACATTACAGAATGAACCTGATTTATACCTAACTTTGAAGATCCACTGCCACTACAGCTACTCTGAAGATGACTGGCAGTTGGTTGTCGCCATCCTCTGACTCCCATGGTGTTAATCTTTCCCAGCTGTAAACTGACTGGAATAAACAGCCTTCATTCCTTCATTACACGACCTATGCATGGCAGAAATATATGTCACCATGTCATCCATATATATATATACCATTACCTGCCAGGATCAAAGTATCACACATACACAGACAAACTGTGTTGTTATGCCCTTCTCCTCACTAATATTACAACACTCCACTGAGTAGAAGCTAGGTTGGAGATGCAGGTGTGTAGCAGCTAATGTAGAGCATTTCCCTCTCAGACCGCAGGCTTACTTGTGGCTCTTGGAGTTTCTAAGATTAGAATAGAAGACAGAGCCTGTCTAGCCTTCTGCTGTGGAACCATCTCCAAGTTTGGATTTGGGAGACAGACTCACTCTCTAGTTTAAGATTACACTGAAACCTGTCCATTTTGATTAAGCTTATAGTTAGGGCTGGCTCATGGGAACACTTTTTGTACACCTTTTCCTTTTTCCTTTTCTTTAATTTTGCTCCTGTTTTGAGTTTGTTTTTTCTCATGTGTTCAGTTCCCTCAGTGTTTCCTTGTCTGTTCCTCCCTATGTCTCCTTTCTGTGTTAATGTCTTGGTTCCTCCAGTCTGACTTCTTGATAAGTGCTTCTGTTCATGTCTGAATTATTTCTCTAATTTATTTCTTGTCTTACTTTGAAGGTTAGTTTTCTTTCATGCCTTGCTTCGGTGTTACTTCCTGCTTTGTGAGGGTTCTGACTGCCTTCACTAGTGTGTCTTGGTCCACAACTGTTTCTCATTTCCTCAGTGGCCTCAGTGTATAAATAGTCTTGTCTTCCTGTTTGTCTTGGTCACATCATCTGTGAATGCAACTATTGTTTCTGTTCCTACGCTATGTATATGCTATATTCTCCGCATGCAGTCCTCTGTAATCTTTACTTCTCTATGCCCCTTATGATTTTTATGGACTTCAGGAATCAAAACTTGCTTTCCCTTGAATCCTATGCTTTGTGTCTTCACCATTTTGGGTCCACCACTGCACTCCACACAGACCCCAGTGTGTGACAGACCCGTGAAAAACCTTGATGGTGAGATTTTGTCTTATAAAATACTGTGCAAAGGTCTCAAGCCACCCCTCATTTCTTTTTCATTTTGCTTCGAAGGAGCCAGAGTTTCTCCAGGCTTTCTGAAGACTTTTGAAAGTGTTTCTTTGGACATTGGCTGCTTTTTCACTCATTTTCAGTCCAGTCTTTGTACGTGACCATTTTCATAGGAATGTTTGCCCTACGGCAGCTGGGATAGGCTCCAGTCCCCCTGCGACTCTGAACTGGATAAGTGGAAGAAAATGGATGAATGGATGTTTTTGTTTGTAAAGCCACTTAACACTGACCCATGAATCATTCAAGCATAAGAAAATGCACTTAACTGAAGGGGTTAACCAGTGCTGTGTCTACACATAACCCAATATGAACCCATTTTAAATTGTATCTTGGGGCACTTTGTTACTAGTTGCCTGTCACAAAAATTCATCATTAGTTAGAATTTCTTTAGTTGGATCTACAAAAAAACAAACAAACAACAATAACAACAAAAACAAAGATAACAGTTTAACAGGTATAAAATGGTGTTTTTCCACCAACAATGTGATTTTTAAAGAGCTATCGCCTGAAAACTTGGCTCAGCATGGCGTGCAGTGTGTCGGTAAAAAATCTGAGGGAACTGAAAAATTGGAGGACAAAAGACGAGGTAGGCCTAAAAATTACAGTAGATGAACAGTATCTGAAAGTCATGTCCTTATGAACTGGGAAAAAATCCAGCAAAGACCGGACACAGGATGTGAGAGATGCATCTGGACCTTCAGTTGATCCACCTACTGCTGAAGCCTCGTCAGAAATGGTCTCAGTGGAAGGGTGGCTGTCAAGAAGCCATTCTTAAGGAAGGGAAACAGGGAGAAAAGGCTGAGATATGTCAAATTCCAAAAAGGGGTTCATTTTTCAGCATGACAATAACCCCAATCACACAATCACACTGCCAATGCAATGTGTGTTTGGATGGAAAAACACAAAGTGGAACACTTATCAGTCATGGATTGGCCTCCCCTCAGTCTGGACCTCAAGATTATTGAAGCAGTGTGGGATCATCTTAACAGAGAACAGAACAAAAGGCAACCAACATCCAAAGAAGAGCTTTGCATAGTACTGCATGAATGTCATGTTCTATTTGTACTGAACTGTACTGTACAGGATTTCTTTGGATTGACACAGAATTTAGCTTAATGTAGTTTTTATTGTTTGAACTGAACTAAAAGCCATAAGTTTTCTTATTGTTAACTTAGTCAAAGATCATTTGACTTGAGAGAAACTTATGCAGTCTGCACTTCGTGTCCAAGAGCTCCTGTTTCACATCCAAGCATATACAGCTGTTACGTAGTCTGAAAACCACTTGACCCACATCTATAGTATATATATAGATGTGGCTGTTTCTCTGAGATACCTTGAGGTTATCTGGGGACCTGTAGGACTGAAGTAAAATTGTAGAGTGTTTAAAGATATTCTGCACAGACACCGGGCAGGTGGAAAGATAAGTGCATAAAGTCCATTAAGAGCAATCACAGCCAAATCACCATTAAGAAATGATGTATCCTTTTCCTCCTGTGTTATAAATTAGTAAGTACTCACGTGATTGTATCTCTCCTATGAGCAACATCTTCTCAGAAAGGCATCGTTCTTTCTGAATTTTCTGCAGAAAACAGGCACAGTTAGCAGAAATGACCTTAATGAACCCCAGCGTGTGGTAGAGGTGCTTCAGAAAGAGATGGTGTATTACTAACTGCCCAACCTTCTTTGCAAGGATTCGAGCCACCAGGCGGGATATCTCTGACGGGCCCCAGTTCTCTCCAAAAGCAATCATTGCTGAACACTCCAGCTTGTGCATGGCCCAGTCCCCTTTCTAAAGAGCACGTGAATATAATAATAGTACACAAAAAACGCAGCTCTTTACTTTATGGCCAAGTGAAATTTGAGTACATTCAATTCAGTCAACTATTGACAGTTTATGTCCCACTACAACAGAAGGCCTAACAGTTGGCAACTCCTAAGTGACACTACCAGCTGTAGCATTAAGCTGTAGCATGGTGACATGCTGGTACTCTGTTAATCTAATGTTACCTTTGCCTCTTTACTCCTCCAATGGTCCACTCAGTTATCTGCTAAGTCCCCAATTTTATAAACAACATTGAACCCTGCACATTCTGTAATACAGCATGTTGTATACACATATTTTATATGTCACATGCATATAGAACTGCATAGAATAAATGATTTGTAGTGCAAAGTTCAGTTAAGATAGGAGTCTGCTGAGACTACATTAGAAGGCACATGAATAATGACAAATGTTGTCTGTCGGTGACATATTTTAATGCCATAGGATGAAAGATATGATAACCTTTCTAAATAAATTGTAATTTGATTGGTCTTAGAGAGAGAACTAGACTGCTACACCTCCTCTGGGATCTGTTTTTATAGAGTTTTGCCTCCTGCAGCTTTAGTAGTAGTGAAGCAGAAATATAGAGGCTGGCTTGAGGAGGCATCACCACTCGTTCATCCTCTCTACGGTGGCTATTTTTTTTAAAACTCACGCACAATTTTTGCAACTGTCTTGTCAAAAAACACAGTCTGCTCTATTACCAGGCAAAGCAAAGTTGTTTACATAATAAACCCTATTTCCATGAGTATAGGTGTGGCCCATTAACCATTATTGACAGCTTAGGATTTACCTAAGGATTTAGTTTGAGAGGATTTGGATGAGAGGTGAAATGTCTTCAAGAAACAAAAAAAGTCCAGTCGCCCCTTTTTTCAAGCTCCAGCAACTACTATGAACCTGACTGAGAACCTACACAGACAAGGTTCTGGGTTTGAACCTACTACCTCAAAGAGGCCTCTCTGTGTAGATTTTGCCTGTTTCCCCCATACCTGTGCAGCTTTCTCCCCACAATCCAACTGGTGGATCTATTTTGGCCATAGGTGTGGCTGTGAGAATTTGTGCTCATTCATTTTAATGTGTTGGCCCAGTGGTGGACATGAGACCTAACTAGGGTGTAGCCTGCCTCTATAATTACTGGAATACACCTTTACAACTGCAAGTTTTAATATGTATCTGATGATTTTTTTAATATTGTGCCATTGCATAATACAAATGAAATACTGTCAGCTGCCAGTGCTTTCTTCCGCTTATCCGTGGCCAGGCCACACGGAAGCAGAGAGACCAGACCTCACTCTCCCCATCCACCTCCTCCAGCTTATTTGGGGGGGAACACTGAGGCGCTCCAAGGCCAGCCAAGAGATATGATCTATCTAGCTTGTCTTGGGTCTGCCCCAGGGGCTCCTCCAGGAGGCATATCCTAGTCAGATACTTAAACTTTTGACCCCTCAGTCTAAAAAGGCTGATGGGGTATTGTTGTCACAATACTGGGCAGTATTCTCAGTGGTTTATATTTATTGTGATTTTAGCAGCATGGTGGTGCAGTGGTTAGCACTGTTGGCTGGCTATGACTTTCCTGTGTGGAGTTTGCATGTTCTCCCCGTGTCTGTGTGGGTTGTCTCTAGGTACTCCAGCTTCCTCCCACAGTCCAAAGACATGCAGTTAATGGGGTTAGGTTAATTGGTGATCCTGAATTGGCCATAGGTGTGAATATGAGTTGAATGGTTGTCTGTCTCTATGTTAGCCCTGTGACATACTGGCGACCTGTCCAGGGTGTACCCCACCTCTCGCCCTGTGGCAGCGGGGATAGGCAGCTGGGATAGGCTCCAGCGCCCCCACAACCCTGAACTGGATAAGCGAAAGAAGATGGATGGATGATTTTACCATTTCTAATTCCTTGTTCTCACTTATCCATTTGCTTTTGAATTGATATGGTGAATAAAGTCACTAAGGCTCATATGCACCCCATTAAAGAATCCTCACAGAAAGAGTTGTAACTTTACAGGATTCACTCCTTTCTCAAACGATTTCTTACCTGGCATTTCACATTGCAGTAGAAGGCTTTCTTGCATTTGCCACATTTTGCCAACCCCTGTTTCCTACAAATTACAAAAACAAACAAATAAAAAAAATGACCTTATAGATATAAAAGAAATCACCCTAAGACCATCTAAATCATCACACCCCAGAACTGTTTATATGGATACACTGACATTCTTGTCAGTGTATCCATATGTATGCATCTGGTTACGTTTCTACTACTATGTAGTAATGTAATAGTATTTAGTTATGTCAAGCGTGCAAGTATAGACATTTAAAGATTTTACTCCATAAATTGGAGACAAGAAATAGCAGTTGCTGGTGGCCTGTCGTAACTGATAGCAATGAAGGGCTTTAAAACATTCTGTGGTATTAATAGAGCAGAGCCTCTGACAGGCCAGCTGTCTTTTTAACACACTGAATAAGTAAAGCAGTCAAAAAGTTCACCAGTATAATTCTGAGACGCTTACTGTCTGCAGTCACAGCAGGTTTACATAAGCTGCTCGGTGGTTGGAGCAAGCAGTAGGAAAAGATGGCAGACAAAAACTACCTATTGCAAAGAGCAGCTGTTACTCAGTGCTTCATTTTAACCTTCTTTAAAATCTCTCGAGGGTTCAACTTACCACTGAACTGTGCAAAGCTGAGCGTGCCACCAAGGACCATGGCCACGTTATCTTAGCATCAAAGCCAATTTAAAGCCTCTCTAAACAATTTCTTCTTTTTTTTTTTTACTAAAATATTGCACAAATCTCTGAGATTGAGAAGGTTAAAACCCTGAAACTGTGATCATCTCATTGCCAGACTATATGTTTTTCACTTTAAAATGTTTCATGGAGAAATGTTTAATTTTTAAAATACAAACCAAGGGTCCAGTGCTAGAGAGGGCTGTGCAGACTGTAAAGATGCAAATGTGTGAAACAGGCTCTGTATCTTACCTTGACTCTTGCTACTTTACAGTTTTAAATATTAAAGTGACAGAAACTTCCTGTAACACAAATTTTACAGGACGTTTACCTGACTTTCAAACTAAATTCAGACTAGAAGTCAACATTCTTTATACTGTTTGCCAAATTGTACTAGACTGTCAAAATAAAAGCTCACAAATATTAAAGCTGCATTTTAGGGGTTATAAAAGATACTGGCTTTCTATAATGCATTCTTGTGATTGCCTCAGTGTCTCAATTTCTGACTATTATTGTGCAAACAGGATGCCTGTAAATGTTTTGGCCTTTCATAATCAAAAGGCCAAAACAAAATTCCCTTGCTATTAAAATGACCATTCTACACCGTTTCTAGCTGTGACTCTACCATCTTTCTCCCAATACTGGCAACCTCAAGAAAGCTGGCTCTGTCCTCTGGCTCTTATTGGCTGCTGACAGCTCAGCAGGTGCACTGGCACACTCACAATTTTTTTAGTTAAATGTATCTTTTTCATGCACTTGCACAACAGTGTCCTGACTTCAGTTTTTGCTGAAGGTAGGATAAAAATTACAGAGTGATCTACTGTACAACTTCTGAGGAGATATGCACATTATTTCAAAAAAAAAAAATTTGTGTGCAAAAACAAAAATGTGACGGGAAAAGTCGAAAGCTCTTCTTTTAGGTGTCCTTATTAGGAGAGGAATTTTTCCTGACATGTGGGTATTGGGTTTAATGTTACAGTATTCTTAACTGGTGGTTCAGTGACTACAATGTAATAAATAGGTAGTAAGTGATGAGTAATTGTAATACATTCATTTTTTTTAAGTAATAACTCCAACAATGCACACCACTAGGAGTTAATGTGGTTAAAATCGCATGTGAAATGACATCAGGAAAAAACAGTCACCTGTATTTGTGTTTAAATAGAAAACATTTTTATGATCCGGCAGAACAAATCACCAGTAGAGCATTAATTACAAATCTTCCTCACTATTAATAAGTACCTTAAAAAGGATAATCATAGTGACTAATTTTCCAAGAGAATGCACTTAGACATGCAAAAGAAGGGGGTCTGTAGGAACCATCATTTAGAAAGATGAGCCAAAGGCACAACCGAACCGAAATAGATTTTTATGGAGTGCTCATTTTATGAGAATGAGCCAACTTGGCCTCAACACATCCTTAAAGAAGGAGTTTGTTAACCACATGCAATAGGCTATATGTAATGAGGTGCTGCAGAAGAGTCTGATTAACGACATTAGACATCACTGGAAAAGATGCATTTAACAACGTGGTGACCTGGTGAAGCAGAACTCGCAGCAGCAGCCTCTCTCTTTCACTGACAGCACGTAGGAGTACGCAGGGCAGGAAAACAGGAGCTCTCCAACTTTAAATGGTCTGGTTACGCGGAGCCCTCGTCCCTTTCCCGGGCTATCGAACCTCTCGACTCCCTCGATGCTGCCCGTCATTGCGCCTCTCGTCCGGGTTGTCTTCTCTTAAAATGATGAGCCTCGAAGACTTGGAAGAGAAGGGGGATGTGGCATCCCAGCTTCAAGTGTTAGGGCGTCACCAGCCCAATAATAGTTCACTGTGACATCCAAAGGCACAGAATGGACTCAGCAAACAAGCAGCCAACAGGTTTTAGGAGCCACACACTGATTTCACTGCTGTTAAAGTATTAAGCCCCTCAGCAAGAGTCACTCATGACCGCACAAGCTTACTTATTTAACAACTGGACTTAAAAAAAAAAAAAATTGATTAATTAAATTTCCAAGTTTCCAAAAACAAAACAAAACTGCAACATCGCCCCTTGTGGACACGGAGTTACAATAGTAACAATTGACAGAAATGTTTGGCATTCTTAGCGAGCTGTGAGGCTTTAGCCTGCTGTCATTAGTGTGATTAAAATGAAACTGTTGCTGGACCACACATTATAAGAAAGCAGTAGCAATACTTTGGCTAGACTGAACAGAGAAGGTGGAGGTTTCTGATACTAACCGACAGCAGTCACAGCAGCACGTCCACACTTTGCGACACTGATGTTCAGCTCTTCAGCTCCGTGAATGGTGCGTTTGGGCGACAAATAATGTGAGTCAAATACACCGACACGTTTTGAGACATCCTCACTGGCGCTTTGTTATATTTCAGTGACGTGTTATTGCTCTGGACATTATTTCGTTATTACACGCTGTGTATTGATGTGCACAGTGTTGTTGGCCTGACCACCAACAGTCTCACTGAGGTTGTGTCACTGTACACTCACCGGCCACTTTATTAGGCACACCTTGCTAATATAGGGTTGGACCCTCTTTTGCCTTCAGCCGCTTTAATTCTTCATTACATGGAATTCAACAAGGCGCTAAAAACATTACTCACAGATTTTGGTCCTTATTAATAGTTCCCAATAGATCTCACAGGTGTTTTGTTGGATTGAGATCTGGTGTTTGAGTACAGTAAACTCAATATCATGCACAGGAAACCAGTTTGAGATGATTGAGCTTTGTGACATGGTGCATTATCCTGCTAGAAGCAGCCACCAGACAATGGGGACACTGTGGTCATAAGGGATGGACATAGTCAGCAACAACACTCAGGTAGGCTGTGGCATTTAAGTGGTGCTCTGTTGTTATTAAGGAGCCAAACTGTGCTGAGAAAACATCCCACGCATCATTACACCACCAGCAGTCTGAGGTGTTGCTACAAAGCAGGATAGAGCCATGCTGTCATGTTGTTTTCACCAAATTCTGACCATAACATCCATGTTGCAGCAGAACCAGGCAATTTTTCCACTCAACTATTGTCTAATTTTGGTGATCTTTTGCCAATCGTAGCCTCAGTTTCCTGTTCCTAGCTGACAGGAGTGACTCCCAGTATGGTCTTCTGTCGCTGTAGCTCATTTGCTTCAAAGTTCTATGTGTTGTGCATTCAGAGATGCTCTTCTGCATGACTTGGTTGTATTGAGAGGTTATTTTAGTTTAGTTAATTGCTTTCCTATCAGCTGGAAACAATCTGCCCTCTTCTGACCTTTGACATCAACAAGGTATTTTCACCCAAAGAACTGCCATTTGCTGGCTAGTTTCTCTTTTTTGGACCATTGTGAAATACTCAGACAGCACCAACAAGAATGCCACATTCAAAGTCTATTAATTCACCTTTCCAGTGTGAATTTCAGCAGGCCGTCTGGACCATGTTTACGTTCTTTTAGGATGTTCATTTAGCTTTACATTTCTTACCTCCGCCAAGGAGGTTATGTTTTGATAGCATTTGCATTCTGTCTGTAAACATGATAACTTGAAAAGTTTTGAATGAATTCTGATAAAGCTTTGCAGAGGTGTAGAGTGGGGTCATGTTAGCGATCCATTAAAATTTGGCTTACATCCACCGAGGTCTTCAAAGTCAGCTTAATAATTTATTAAGCTGACTTTGAAGTCAGCTTAATAAATTAAGCTGACTTAATTTATTAAGTCAGCTTAATTTAAGGCTTAGAATCACAGTTTCTAAGCCTTATAACTTAGAAACTGTGATTCTTACAAGTGTGCTGTGTGTTTTTTTAACATATATACACATTTTATGAACAATGAAATGAATGCGATACATGTACTATATCCACATAAATAAAAAATAATACAAATAAAAATTATACTCAAAATTGTTGAAATTGATAAAACAGGGCAAATAACAAAGTCTGCACTTTGCATTTATTTTTACAGCACTACAAACTTATTAACGTACATTGAAAAAGAGTGAATTTATACAAAAAATACAATATTATTCCCTTAAAAGTAAATACTGCACAGAGAGTGACATGCCTTTGCGGAGGTTCAGTTCAGTTCAATTCAGTTCAGTTCAATTTATCTAGCGCCAAATCACAACAGTCACCTCAAGGTGCTTTATACTGTAAGGTAAAGACCCTACAATAATTACAAGGTTTGTGGTCTTGGAGGGTTTCTTGTTATTTTTAGTTTTCAGAGTGAGTTTGCTCCTTCTAAAAGTAAAAAGTAAAGTAAAAAAAATGTATTTATGCAGCACCTTTCAAGATAAATATCGCAAGTGCTTTACAACAAAAATGCTAAAACATTAAAAGAAAAAGTTACCCAAAAGCAAGTTAAAAAGATGAGTTTTTAGCTGCTTTTTGATAGAGACCACTGAGTCCACAGATCTTAAGCTCAGTGGGAGAGAGCTCCAGAGTCTGGGGGCCACTGTTGCCTTGGAAGCCGCACAGCTGGCAGGCCCTGATCACGGGACCTCAGGGACCTGCTGGGGATGTATGGATGTAACGTTTCTCTAATGTACGCTGGTGCTTGTCCATACAGAGCTCTAAAAGTCAAAACAAGAATCTTAAAGTAGACTCTAAAGTTGATGGAGAGCCGGTGCAACCAAATGTATGTATTTAGAAGACTTAGTCAGAAGCTTCACAGTGACTCTGAACAACCTGCAGACATTCCAGGGAGGTTTTACTAAGACAAGTGAACAATGAATTACAATAATCCAGATGTGATGAAATAATGTATCACTAACAAGCTCCAACTAAGAGTGCGACAAACAGGGACTTTTGTTTTCTCTCCATTAAGTTTGTAACGTCTCGATTAGTTTTTATTATTGTTAGTGTTATTTTTTTTAAGTTTTAATTTTTGTAGTTAGCTAATTATGAGACTTTATTATTGGCTAACTATATAATAACATCGACTGGTTGTTCAGTCATCTGTTGAAGGTGTGCATTCTGTGAATTTGACTGTGCAGAAAGCTGTTGCTTCATCCATTCATCAGTAGCTGATCATTGTACTGGAACAATAACCAGTTTTTATTTTCAGTTATTTCAGCATGCCAACTTTATTTCTTTGTTGTGCTACATTTTTCATTATAGAATGAATACACAAGAAGATGTGTGACACATGTGAATGGCCTGCAGTACATCCCCAGCGTTATGGCCTTTTAAACTGTAATTCAATCAGGCCATCTGGTGGTAAAAGCCAAGAAGGGATTGACACTTGATGCTCACTTATGGCTGCTGTTTTTTTTTTAAATATCTTTTAAAAATATCTAAATAAACGAATAAAGTTAAATATTTACCTATAATAATGTTTGATTACTTTGTGCGCAGTGCGGTACATCATCCATCCTGGAGATCAGGACTGCTCAGATTAAGATAGAGAGGTTTCATGTTTCTAGCTGGTGTCCACATTTGTCACATTGTGCCATCATGTGGCTCTTCATTGTAAGCGCGCCCTCAAATGATCGAGAACCCATCCAGGAAGCATCACAGTCCACAAGTCACCTTAGATACAGACAGATTATCTGATGGGACACTGGCACTCCTGTTTGTTTGTTTGTTTTTTTTCCTCCAATGTAGACAGGCTCAGGTCAGGGACTTGATCTTGAGCAAATTGAAATATTTCATAATCAACTGTGCCCACACATTACAGTACATGTGCGCGTGCTGACTTGCACTCTCTCTCTCTCTTTCACACACACACACACACACACACACACACACACACACACACACACACACACACACACACACACACACACACACACACACAAGCACAAACCACTGTGAAGATTTGCCCCTCATCTGTATCTGAAGGCTTTATCCAACCTTGCCCCAGATTCCCCCGATTTATTATAATTCCATTTTTTCCAGTCTTTCAATCTAAAGATTTGTTCCTCCTCATTTTTTAATAACGTGGCAAGCAAGGGAAGCATGTCCCTGGGAGATTATGTCGTAGTCTCTGGCGTCTCGTCTTGATTACATCAGAGGAACCTGATTTGATTTGGAAGAAACCCCCTTGTTCCCGTACACTATCTCTTTAGACCTCCCCGTTGTGCTGATATCTTGCTCTGTCAGCGGGGATGATCTTGATGAATATGATCTAAAAGAGAGGGAGGTAGAAAGAGATTAGGTGAAAGGATTATAATTTTCAATGACGAGAAACAATAAGAAACAATAAATCCTAAGTAGATTTAGTTCTCAAGAAAACCCTGTTAGGACAAATCAAAAGAAGAGGCAGGACAGAGGTATTAAATAGATACAGCAGGTCTGACCTGTTTGGTCTAAAACAAGTTCAGGTTTTCTTTTTATCCTTCTGACAGGAATTTGATTGAGCTCACTTTAACATATTTTACTGATACTTTGTGATGGGCATTTTCTTATGTCTCCTCTGCCTGTCTGTACCGTCCATCTATCCCACTCTTGTCAATGTGAGATCTCGAATGCGTTTTATGGGATTTCACAACAAACTTGGATAAACTGATTTCAATTTGGCAGCCAAGGGCTGAAAGTCTTTATGACCTCGTAAAATACATTTTTGGCCTCAACTTGAGTATTTATATGCTAATTATAATGCTAATGTATTTGCACTTTTTTACTCTTACTGACCACTTGGAGCGCTTTAGACTACAAGTCACATTTTTACTGTTCAAACAGCACTTTATTTATCAGTTAACCTACCACTCATATCTTTGGACTGTGGGAGGAAGTTGGAGGGATCAGGGACCTTCTTGCTGTGAGGCAGCAGTACTAGCCACTGTACCACTGTGCACGATATTGAAGTCTTGGGTTTAAACCTAAAGAAAGTAAAGAAAAGCCTGTTATCCAGACCTCTTGGTCTGGAAACTGGGCCACTGGAGCCTAACCCAACTGTACACCCTGTTGCAGGGCACAGAGAGAAAGACAACCACTCACATTCATGGGCAATTTAGAATAACCAATCAACCTAACCCCAGTAACTGCATGCCTTTGGACTGTGGGAAGAAACCAGAGTACCCAGAGAAAACTCACACTGACACAGGGAGAACATGCAAACTCCACACAGAAAGGATTTAAACCCAGACCTTCTAGGTGTGAGGCAACAGTGCCAACCACCACGCCACCATGCTGCCTGCTTTGGAGATGTGGACTGGGTAAAACATGTAATGGTGTAGAGTACCAGTATTGATTTGTGTACTTTATTTTCCAATCTTGAACCACAAATGTACAATTTTACCATCTCTTAATTCATCTTCACATCATCAGACCTCGTTTTCCCCTCTCACCTCTTCTGTGGCTGTTTTTACACCCTTACAAGACACAGGCACTGTGGCCATACTAATAATGGAAATATGCAGTGCATTGTCACATTGCGGACCTCATAAAACAGCAGCTGCTAATGCCTCTTTGCTGTCGTGGAGGTCGTGGAGGAGGGTTGTGTGCGGAATCCATTGTGGCTAAAGACCTTTGCTACTTTCGGATTTGGAGAGGCAGCGACCGAGCCCTCTTCACCTCATACTCATGACCTTGTCATCGCAAGCTGTTTCCAGACTGCTGTACTAACTAGAGGTCAACAGCAGTGCATGACTTGAGAGATGGACAGTGTTGTGTGTTTGCATGTAGTGGAGAGAAGTGAGGACAGAGTAATTGATAATTCCAGGCTGTGTTTTAGGAGTGGGTACATGCCAAGACCCTATGTAATTGTCTCTATATTCCCCAGAGTTGAGCTGAGGCAATTTACAGTGATTCCTCAGCCTTCCTGACGAACTCATTGACTTGACTAAGACAATGTCTTTCATCCTGGCTTGTCCCTTGTCATTCAGTTAGAGAGCCAAGCCTTAAGCCTTAGCCCCACTGTCTCCACTCCTGGGTAGGGGGGGAATGCTTTGCCTGCTTGCCTACTCTGCCGTCTTAGCCCTGTGAGCTTTGCGAGCGCGGAGCCTCATCTCCCACTGTTTATCCATGTGTCTTTGCTTTGGCTCTTGCCTTACACTTTAGGCCCCCCCGTGGGCTGATTGGGGTGTAGTGCCCTGTGTCACCCACCTAAGCTCTGCTTTCACTGGAGAGCTTAGCGCCTCACCCATCGACTGCTTTATGAGCAGACAGCTGGGCTAATCTGTCTCTGTCTTCCTCTTCTTTTACCACTTGTTACAGTGAGACCATTATTGTTTATACCTTGTGAGTCTGTGTGTGTGTGCGTGTGTGTGTGTGTGTGTGTGTGTGTGTGTGTGTGTGTGTGCGTGCGCGCATATGCGCGTGCGTGCATGCGTTAACATCAAAACTGTGCAAGATATGGTCACAAAACTTTAAAGGCACCTGTTTTAGATCAAAATGAAGTCCAGGTTTGGAGATGGGTGTTGTCTGACTCCCTGAGTGAATGTTCCCAAAGGTAGAGAGGGCAACAGTCTTTTTTGTGTCAGCATGCACATGTTTTATTTTCAATTTCTTTTTACTCTCTCAAAGTTAGAAATGCTCTGTGGATGTTTTTCCTGACAGTTTTCCATGTAAAATTTGTAGCTTGTACTGTATTTAATTAGTACAATACTAATTAAATACAGATATTAGTATCTCCATGAGATCTCTCCTTTGAGGTATAACCTTTGAGTTCATGGGCTTGGAAGAGCCTGAAGTTGAACAGATTAATATATACGTAAGTATTTATATACAGACCGCAGGTGCAAAGATTAGATGTAATTTAATTGGGTTAGTTGGACAAACCCTTTGAAACGATTTCACTTGAAATGATTTAAATGTGCTCAATCTCAATGTGACAGTTAAAATAACTGATTGGCTGTGATTCCCAAGATAATTTCATTTTTAATCATTTAATAAATTATGATCATTTTACACTTGCAGTATATGAGTTTGCTTGCATTTTCTTGTAATTCTGCCTCTGTACACCACCACAGTGGCTTTTAAATCTATCATGATGAGATCAAAGTGCAGACTTTAATTCAAGAGGTTTAACAAAAGTGCTGCATTGCAGTTTTTCTCAATCGCTTTGGTGCAGTTCTTAAACCAACAACGCATTTCCCCGCCCACGTTAGCCTTTCTCATTGTGTTTTTGCACACTTCTATAGTTTCTATGCATACTTCACTTCTAAAGATATTTGTTACTGTCTTGATGCACTTCTCATCTGAATCTCATAACTCAGCAGAACAGTTTGTACTTTTGTCAGTCTGAGCTCTAGATCTCTTACTTTCCTGAATACTGTCCAGCATTGCATTAGTGTTTTTAATCAAATTACTTCAAACTTTTTTCACATGTGTATGAAAGAGCAGGGCCAGTCACACACTGTCAGTGGTAGCAGTGGAATTGCCCTTCTGTTGGAAGCATATATAAACACATGTTCTCACAAGCGTTTTAGTTGCAGCAAATAGAAATACATACTCTTATGTACTGGTGCATGTCATGGCACTGGTAACTGCACACAAGCATATACTACACACACACACACACACACACACACACACACACATATATATGTGTGCCCACATATATATAGCCAGCTATCGAGACTGGCTATATATATATATATATATATATATATATATATATATATATATATATATATATATATATATATATATATATATATATATATGTATATATATATGTATATATATATGTATATATATGTATATATATATATATATATATATATATATATATATATATATATATATATCCATCCATCCATTCTCTTCTGCTTATCCGGGGCCGGGTCGTGGGGGCAGGAGCCTAAGCAGAGAAGCCCACGCTCCCCTCTTCCCAGCCACCTCCCCCAGCTCATCCGTTGGGACCCCAAGGTATTCCCAGGCCAGCGGAGAGATATAATCTCCCCAGTGTGTCCTGGGTCTACCACGGGGCCTCCTCCCGGTGGGACATGACGGGGAACACCTCACCTAAGAGGCGGCCAGGAGGCATCCTAATCAGATGCCCGAGCCACCTCAACTGGCTCCTTTCGATGTGGAGGAGCAGCGGCTCTACTCTGAGCCCCTCCCGGATGGCCGCACTCCTCACCTTATCTCTAAGGGAGAGGCCAGCCACCCTTCAAATCGAACCCAAATCGAACCCTCCGTGAATCGCCACCTTATCGTGGTGGAGGGGTTTGTGTGTCCCAGTGATCCCAGGAGCTATGTTACCTGGGGGATTGTCCCCCTGGTAGGGTCTCCCATGGTAAACTGGTCCTGGGTGAGGGTCCAGACAAAGAGTGGTTCAGAAGACCCCTATGTCTGTAACAACGAGGGAACAGTTTACCCTGCCCGGGATAGGGTTACTGGGGCCCCACCCTGGAGCCAGGCTTGAGGGAGCTTGAGGGAGCGCGTCTTGTGGCTGGGCATTAGGCCTGTGGTGCTCGGCCGGGTGCAGCCCGAAGTGGTTACAAGGGCCCGCCCTCCTGTAGGCCCACCACCCGCAGGAGGCGTCGTAAGGGTCGGGTGCAGTGTGTGTCGGGCGGTGGCCAAGGGTGGAGGCCCTGGCGGACTGATCCCCAGCTATCGAGACTGGCTATTGGGACATGGAATATATATATCTATATATTTATAAAATAAACAATTTTATTAGGTACACATTGCTAGTACTTTGTTAGGCCTGCTTTTGCCTTCAGAGCTACATTACTTGTTTGTGGCATAGATTCATCAAGAAACATCAAGAAAATTTTGCTCCATATTGACATGATAACATCAAACAGTTGCTGCAGGTTTGTCGGCTGCTCATCCACATTTCCCCTTCAACCACATCCCAAAGGTGCTCTACTGGACTGAGATCTGGTGACTGTGGAGGCCATTGGAGTACAGCATCTTTCCAATTTTGCCTGTGTGAATTGTAGCCACGGTTTCCTGTTCATAGCTGACAGGAGTGGCACCCGATGTGGTCTTCTGCTGCTGTAGCCCATCTGCATCAATGTCCAATGTGCTGATGCTCTTCTGCATACCTTGTTTTAACAAGTATTTAAATTACTGTTGGCTTCCTATCAGCTTGAAGAAGTCTGACCATCGTTTATTTTCACCAGGAGAACTGCTGCTTACTGAATATTTTCTCTTTTTCTGACCACTCTGTAAACGCAGGAGATGCTACTGAAAAATTCCAATAGATCAGCATTTTCTGAAATAGTCAGACCAGCTTCTTCCCCATTGTGATGCTCAGTTTAAACTTAAGCAGGGTGTCTTGACCTCAAATGCTTTGAGCTGCTGACATGTTGATTAATTAGATATTTGCATTAATGAGCAGGCATATCTAACAAAGTGGCTGCTGAATGTAGGTAGCGTGACTTTACTGGACTACACAGTTGCTGGTGCTTTGTTCTCAGATTGTATATATTTTCTCCGTCTGTTTTCGTATGCATGTAGGTTCACAAGTGTCATTTTTCTTTTCTCGATTTCAGCAATTTTTTTTTTTTATGATTAACATTTTATTGAATTTTCATTACAACAGTCCATTCCCTGTATAGGCAACATCTACCAGCAATTACATCAGCACAGTGAGAGTAATGGAGAACACACTGAACAGTAGACAGAAAACAGAAAACAAACAAAACAAAACAAAAAAACAAAACAAAACCAAAAAAACAAAAAAAAAAAAAAACAAAAAAAGGGAGGAGGGGGGGGGGGGGCTGTTGACATTAAGATATTTTGTAGCACAGTTTGGCCAGCCTTTATTTATGTGGGGCATACTACGTATCCCACTCATCGCCATCAAGTCGAACCCCACTGGGGCTTTGTGCCTCCACCATCGCGATCCTTAATTTGGCCCCTGCAGTCTAAGTAGGTATGGGTCCCATTTAAGGTGGAAAAGCTCCATTCTATTTAGTAATCTGTATGAAAGGCGCTCCAGTGCAGCTAATCTGCCTAGTTGATTATACCATAGAGTAATGGATGGGACAGAGGTGGCCTTCCACTGAGAGATAATCAGTTTGCGCCCCAGCATTAATGCAGTCTGGACCCATTCAGCAGTGTTGGATGGCAAATGTTTAAGGAGGGACGGGTCCCCCAGAATGAACACTCTTGGAGAAAACTGGATTTCTTTTTGTATAATCAATTTGACATATTTATAAATTGCATCCCAGAAGTCTTGGACATCAGGGCATTTCCATAGCATGTGAATCAGTGTGCCTGTCTCAGCCTGACATCGCCAGCATTTAGGTGACTGTATAAGGGTGGCTCTATGCAATCTATGTGGCGACCAGTATATCGATTTCAGCAATTTTTTAAGTTTCAAGAAAATCCTTCACATTCAATTTTTGTGCCTGAACTTTTTTTTTTTACTCTACATTCGGCCCACATCTTTGCAGTACTCTTTCCACAGTCAGTAAGGTTTTGATAAAAGTAACAAATGATTTGGTGTCTTAACACAGTGATGACAGGTTTTATTTCATTGATCATGGAGATGAAGTGATTGGCTGACTTTGTGTGTGAAAAGGGGTTTTGATTGTTTTAATGTTTTTTGCACAGGTGAGTCTGTGTTAAAAAAATATTTTAACTGTTTTTAGAACTGCTAGAAAAGTGGTGAGAATGACACTGCTGTGAGAATTACACCAAAGTGACTGTGAAAAAATTGTAACTGGGTTGGAATTACAGTCCTTTTTATATGCAGTCCCCCATTTTCAGAGGCTCAAAGGTAATTGGAAAAATTATCCATCCATCCATCCATCCATCCATCCATCCATCCATCCATCTTAAAATCCACTATGGTGGACTACAGAAGCAAAATTACCAGAAAATGTGTCATGTTCCAAAAACTTATGACCTTAACTGTATGTACAATGTTAAGATAATTGAGTTTAGTTTGAGCTTATGTCATCTCATTTGTTTATGTTTATCACTTTCCATGACAGTACTTCACCTTTCGTTATATTTTTAACAATTTGAAAACCAGAAGAAGTCAATAAAGAGAGAGCTTAATAGGAAGCATTAGATAATAACATGTAGATATATTGGTTTCATCACTTGGCTACATGTCTGATTATGGATTCTTGCCCAACGAAACTTATGCAATTATTTATTGATGTAAGGCATCAGTAGAGGACATGCAAAGGTTATATGTATTTCACTGGTGGGAGCTGCATGAGTCACAGTACTTTGAACAATACGGTAAAAGAAAATGAAAAATATTATTTATGGGATATCTTATTATGCTTTAAGAAAATGCAGCCTTGCAGCATTGCATTCCTGCTATTAGGGAGGTCAAATCCACCGTCAGGCTATAGGTCAAAGGTCAAATACAAATAGCATTATAATATTTGAAATTTGACAGCTGCATTTCTACTTGATACAATTCCAATTTAAACAAGCCCAATTTCATCAAATTTTAGGAACCATGGCCTTCTGAAAATTAGCACCATCCCTCATTCAGGCTGTTTCTCCCAAAATTAAAGGGTCAAATGTATTTTAGGCATTTCTGGTTTCAGCTGCTTTAATTCTTTGTGACAAACCTTCAACAAGTTGATGGAAACATTCCTCGGAGATTTTGGTCCACATTGCCGTGATAGCATCGTACAGTTGCTGCACATCTATGACGTGAATCTTCCATTGCACCACATCCATATTCTGATACAACCATGCAAATGTGGCAGCAGAAATCGAGACTCGTCAGATCAGGTAACGTTTATCTTCTTTGTCCAGTTTTTGTGAGCCTGTATGAATTGTACCCTGAGGCCCCATTTACACGACAACGTTTTGAGCGGAAACGATGTCATTTTGCCGTTCTCGTTTTCGAAAAGTAGCGCGTTCAGATGGAAATGTTTCAGAAACGATCTCCGTTTACACGGAAACGCAAGACATGGAAAACGTTGCAGTTCCCATTGCCAGGCCACAAGTTGGCAGTGTGGATGTAGGAGCCGCAATCATAGCACGCATGTACCAGTGCCCCCATTTTCAAAAAGGAGCGTTTTCACCCGTTTGCACAGAAACAGACACCGGAGCGTTTTTAAAACAAAAAGTATCATTTTCACGCCATTCTCGTGTAAATGGGAGGCCGAAATGCATCAAAACTTTACTGTTTTCGTCTGAAAACATTCTCCTGTAAACGGGGCCTTAGACACTCTTTCTAGGGAGAGCCTTCCTTAGTTCAAACATCTAATCAAGCTCAACTTGATGTTTAAACTTCAGCTTTTAATGTCAAACAGATATAAAGGAGGGAGAAGCATCCAACAGTGATGCCCACGTTTTATTGAGCCTATATGCGCTGGAGGCAGTATGCAATTTGAACTTGGCTATACCAAGTAGCTTTTGTGTTACTGCAGCATTTCTAACGGCAGTGCAAAACAAAAAAAAGCTCTTGAAGGTAGTTCTACTTATTGAGGGGCTCCCAAATGTGTAGGGAGTCCATATAAACTGCTTGGTTCAGAAATGCCTTCTGTTCCTCCCTATCTTCTTTCTGTTCTCCATCTTTCTCTGTCCTATCCCTGTCCTGCTCCTCCTCCCCTACCTCTTACTCCTTCCCTCCTCCTTCTTCTCTTCGTTGTCCTCTTCAGCCGTCCAGCTAAACTTAGAAGTGACAACAGTTGCAGGGTGACAGCAAGGGCTAAATAAGACCAGAACAATAGCTTCCCCCCGCTGTGCCTCGTCTCACCCCCTCATCTTCCCCTTTAATAGACTGCCATTGTTCTCTCCCTCCACTGTTGCTCTTTCAGGGAGTTTGTTAGCTATGCTAATGAAGGTTGGGCTTGTGTGGGTTTAGCGAGTGGGGATTTGATGCTCTTTAACTGGGCACTTTTAGAAAGGAGAGGCGATCATAAGTGTGGCCGGGCTGCTATTTACCACCAGTCAAATGTCACAGGCGTGTCGATGTGACACAGCAGTGGAAGTACATAAGAGATCTGTTACATTTCCTAAGCACTTGCTTCTAATTGATATCTGTGCCCTGAATGTGTCATAAAACCAAGCGAAAGAGGAGGTAGAAACAAATAAAGCTTAGTGTTATGGAAGAATATATACCACTCCTCCTCTAATGTGCATTGCACTGTAATCATCAACAGTCCTTGCAGAAAAAAAGAGTCACGTAAGACAAGATGCAGAGACTACAGTTAAGTATAGTGCAGTCTGTCATCCAATCAGTCAGTAAGTCTGTAAATAGCCTGGCCGATGGCTCCTTTGAGCTTTCCTCTAAGAGGAATTCTCTTTCTCCTTGGTGTATTAATAGTGCCTGTGCATTGTTTCCTACAGCAGCACTGCTGCAATCAAAGGAAGTTGGCCTGCCAAGTATACAGATATTTTCCTTTGTCCCTATGTTTAGCAGGCATGTAAGAGTCAGATATGTGTGTGTGTCACTCTGCTTGGATAAAGGTGCTGCGTGGCTGTAGAAGCAAGTGCATGCATGCTCGTGGGATTATGTTAGGATGTCTGTTTATTTATGTGTGTTATCATATGTGTACAGTGACACATCCTTGAATGGTTTTTGTTTGTCGGTGTGAGGGTGTCTGTAAGTCACTCACAGACTTTTATTTGAGAATTCAGGTGCATTAAATGATTGTTGGTGTGTAGCAATTCTGTTTGATGGACTGCATTAATGGCTTTTATAACCTGCTGTTATGGTCCTCAGGTATGTGCTGTAGACAAAAGTCCCTGGCTATAGTGTGCACAGTTTTATTTCCACACTTCATCGCTCTCATTTTTTGAGCCTTCCTGAATGTTTTATAAGTGCTTTTCTTCAAAATGAGAAATTGGAGCCAACATTTCAATAAAGTGATAAGGTTTATTTGAATGGAAACCATTATATGCTAATGCTCTCTGTGGCCCTTTATTTATTTTAATTGAGGGTATCCAAGTGAATATGATTGCCTGATATTTTAAATGTCACAAGGATGAAGTCAGTAGTTCTAGACCTGAGTCTTTGCCGTAAATTCATTAAGTGTTCAGACATTTCCACTTTTTCCCCCCAATTGTTTTGTTGATTCAAAGATAAATTAATAAAATTGCCTTTTTTTTTTGTCCACCAATCTTTTCTCAAAAGTCAAACCTGTCATTTATGAAATTATTTAGACCCTTTGCCACATTATTGGTAATTTGTGTCCATTTTGGCACTTCCTGTTTTTTTATTTTTCTTTTTGTTAATTATCAGGAACATTATTGGAATCTGCCGATTCTCGCTGCACATCAGGTAAATAAACCAAGTCCACGAAACTTGCTAGAGATATCTAAAGAAAATGGGATAAAGATTGATCAAGACAAGGCTTATAAAACTATCTCTAAATCCTCCTATGTTCATAGTCAAACTGCGACCTCAATAATTGTGAAATGGAAGTTTGAAACTGACTTGCTGGGCTTCTGGCCAAACTAAATAACTGAAAAATAAGGGCTGTGGTCAAAGAGATGAACAGTCACTCTAACAGAAATCCTTTGCAAATATGGGAGAACCTGCTGGAAAGACCACCATCTCAGTAGTACTCCTCTTAAAAAGGCCGTTATGATAGACTAGCTAGACAGAAGCCTCTCTTGAGTCAAAGGCTTATGACACTGGGAGTTTTCCAAATGGCATTTAACAGCTCCGAGAGCATAAGGGAAAGGATTCTTTGGTCTTATTAAACCCAAATCTCAACTCTGTACGTGGAACTCCGAGCACTATATCCCATGAACACCAAGCCACTAAATACCCATGCATACGCTGTCACACCCCTGCGGGCATTAAAATACTCGGGTTAATCATCCCCCATTGCGCACGCACATTAAATGTAAGACATGTGCGGTTACATCCTAAGTGAAGCGGGTTGGTCGTCCAGTGGCCAAGTGGTGGCGTTGAGGCATCATCAGTCACTTGGAGTCTGTCAGTGACTCACCAAGGGCACAATGGAATTAGTGAGATTCTCTGCAATGTGACAGCTTGCTCTGGCTAAATGGTGTAATAATCTACCCCTCCTCTCGCAAACCTCCAGCAGCACATGCACTCATACACACACTCCCCACCCCCACCCCCATTTGCCCTCCCCGTACCAACTGGCACAGATAACATTGTCTTAAGCTATAAAAAAGATTTTTTCTCCTCCCTCCATTGCGGTAATTATTGAATTAATGCAGATGGAGAGAGACATCTGCATGTTAAAGTGTTGGCCTCTCTCTTATGCACAGCAGATGTTCCCCTGTCATTTACTCAAATTATGCTGCTTAGATACAGGAGAGAGAGAGTGAGGGAGGATGCAGAATGGAGGGACAGAGCGACAGAGAAAGTTGTTCGACATTGTCTTACAGTCCTCCAAGTGTCAGCTACCAAATTCATGTTGGATCTGACCTTCAAGTAAAACACCTACTTCTTCTTTCCCTCAGGCAGTCCTCATAAAATATTTGCTAATTGTTTTATTATGAAGTCAGGGCACTAGAATTTGAACTGAGTGTTTCACACACATGCAATTCACGGAGTTGGAGTTGGAGAAACACTTAAGTATAAACTAAAATCCATTAAATCTAAACACAAATTGAAATTATAGATATAATTATATAGTTGGAAAAAATGCTGTTTCAATGCGTGCTGTATTAATGCCAATATTAACTTTGATAGCATCACCTCTTGACCCCTCCTTGCAGAGACATTGCAGTAAAGATGAAGCTGAAAGGACAAGATCCTTTTAAGATTATGAGTCGTTTATTTGAAATGATGGCGAGACATGGAAAGAGACTGTGTATTAGTGTGTCTCCATATGTGTGTATGGGTGTGTGTCCCTGATGACAGATAACCAGGGGACCTTCTCCTTGGGATTATATTCCAGGTTGGTTTGGCCTCATCTCTCTGGATTATGTTGATAAAAACATTCTTGTATTATATTTTCTGTGCTTATAGTATTAATACTCTCAGGCAGTTCCCAGAAAAAGCTCCGTCCCACGCCTGCTTTAATGTAATCTTCTTCCACTTGAGCTTTTAAAATGTTTTTTTTTTTTTTTTTTTTGGGGGGGGGGGGGGTTAGATGTCTTTGTAATACCTATTTTCCTCCCACTCTTGAGGTTATATTTACCCCAGCTGTATCTTTGCACACTGTAAATGATAAATTATTATAAATATTTGGATTTGGGGAATGCCTAAAGCTTTAAGAAAGTTTCACCACAGACACAAGTTATTCAAGGAAGTCATATTGTTGTTGTGTAATGATAGGTTTTAGCTGCATTTAACAGTCCAAATTTTCAATTGACATGTGTAACAGAAAAAGCAAGGCATTATATTTTCAATTTGGAGAAGGTGAAATCACAGACTGTTAAGCATTTCAGCTTAAAAAGAATCAGACAGTTCCAAAATTATTGAAAATACTGGGAAGTTTGTTTTTGTTCCAGTTCTCTTTGAGTAGCTCTTTCATTCATTTGGTGCAAAGCATACGAAGCTTTTTTTTTCTTTTTAATTCCTACTCACATATGTAGCTGAATATTAAAATGCTGCCATCCAGGCTTAGAAAGGTGGAATTTTAACTCTGCTAAATGTGCTGTGCAGATGTACTTCACGGCCTAGGTGCAGTCTGTAAATTGTATTCACCCTCAGCTTCAACTTGAGGCAGCTGCTCAGTAGCACACAAACATATCTGAAATGCAATATAAAGGTAGTGCTTAGATATTTTAAATGCATGAGTCAGATGTCCAAATAGCAGGATGTCACATACGTATTAAACAGACTTCATCTGGTACATTTAAGCAGTTTTCTCTGTTTATGCATAATTTCCTTCCATTTGTGGCACCGAAAGAGATTTTGACCTTAAGTTAACAGACGTTATGTTAGACGCAGCTAAAGAAGTGGATAACAGCCACAGGAACTTACACCCTCAGTAAAATAAAGAGTCCCACTGACAAAAATTACATTATGTCAGTTGCGCCGAGGTGGCTCAGGGCGTGAGCAGGCGACCATGTATGCCGCGTGGCAGTACGGTCGGCGCAGGCTTGAGTTCCAACCTGCTGCTCTTTACTGCATGTCTTCCCCATTTCTCCTCCCGCTTTCCTGTCTCTCTTCACTGTAAGAAACTGTCAATAAAGCCCTGAAAAGGCAAAAAATATCTAAAAAAAATTTTTTTTTTACATAATTTCAACTGTGTAATTGTTTTATCATCATTTAGTTGACTAAGGTAACGACACCTCATTTATAGTCATGAACCAATTGCAATTTTCTGGGCCAGTTTCTTTCTAAGAACTATGACAACATATACAAATAAAATTCAACTTTTCTTTGATGCAAAAACTTTTTTTCATTATAAAATTTGTCCCAAACTGCACGAAGTTTCGAGGATCTTCTCTCAATCATCTGGCTGGCTCTAAGCTCAGGACAGCTTTAGCTTTAGCTACTTTGCCCTTGTTAGCTTCTTTAAAATATCCATGTTCAGCTGGGTGAAGGTGATTTAAATGTCTATGGTTTGTTGTTGGGAATGTTTTCGTGCCCGTGAACCACATGCTAAAGAAGTGTTGGCGTGTGGCTGTGAGCCTGCATGCTACTACTTGCCTGGGCTGCTATGCAGGTGTTGTGCGTACATGAAACGGACCGGCCTGTAATCAGACGTTTTCGGCCTGGACTGAGAACGTTGGAAATCAGATGATTCTGGTCCCTTGCCCATAGCTTTGAGAAAGTGACTGATTTTTAGCCTCAAATTTAACAATAGGTTTCCTTGTTCTGTTTTTGTGTCATTGGGTTTTTGAATGTCGATCCTCAAATTTGAAATTGTCATCTTGGGCTTCGGAGAACTGCAGCGCACTCAAACTTGTTTTTTGCAAGTTCTGCAAGGTTACATTAGTTTCTTTGAGCTGCTTGCAAATCCACAGTGGACTGTGCTCGCTCTCACATGGACGTTTTACTTCATTTTCCCGAGAAGCATTCTATGAATCAGCCCATCCACACACACGTATACACACATATGCACACACTTGAAGGACCTACCCCTTTACAAAACCCAACAATCCAATGGAGTCTGTACAACTTCCTTCTGTTCTCAAACCAAAAGCCTTAAAGCCAACAGATGCTTTTTCGTTATCACTGCCAGTTATCACTCTTAGCTTCCTCTGATAAGACTTTACTTTCTGACCCAGATGTTAAGGAGTTCAATTTATCAGATGCACCAGAAGAGCGGACGGGGAGGTGGAGGGATGAGTGAGCCTCAAAAATACCCAGAGGCTTGAGAGACGAGACGTAATATGCCATTTTTTTTTTTTTTTTTGCCAGGCTGGTGGTGTTTCTGAAGCGGCGTTAGTACAGTAAGGAGCTCAGCGTCTAAAGAGGCTTTGGTATATGCGGAAAGATGGGCCATATTACAGCGAGGCTAGAAGCCTGCTTGATTAATGGGCCAGGATAATCACCTCATCAAATCACTCTCACTTATTAAATCTTGTTTAATATCGTAATGAGGGCCCTCCCGAGCTGCTTTGGCAAATTCCCCCTCTCTCCCCAGCTCTCCACCGCTCTTGCTTTTCCTCTTCTGCCTTTCCGTTTCAACAGGAAGACTGATGGTGCCAAGTTCCCCTCTGTCCTTGTCTGTCTCTCTTCCTTTTGTTGTCTTCAGCTTCCTCTTTCTCTGTCTTCACCTTTGCTCTGCTCCTTATCATACAGGAAAACGGATCCTTTAATTTCTGCTTTAGTTCTCGAGACTGCGCAGCTACAGTGCATCATTTCTAAGGGTGGAATTGCTATATCCACAGGCTGAGTCTATTCACCTAATCTCCCTTATTTATGATTCATGATGTGCTAGATCGTATGATCATAAATCACAGTATGTGTGGGTCAGGACCTGATGGAAGAGTGATGCTACTTCCCAAGGCTTTGGTACACTGGAGTTTATGGAAACACTTCAGGTGAGGTAATATCTCACCTGTCTCCTTCCGCATGATTTGTGATCTATATTTGTAGTATCACAATATTCCTGAGGTTACTCCTACATGTGCATAATGTGTGTGAGGTTTCTGGAACGGGCTGGCATCTCCTTCACTTGACCTCTGAGCCAGACGACGTGCCTCAGAAGAAAACAACATGCCATTGTCTTATTTATGGTGTTCCATGTGTCACTGTGCAATCTTGGTAGCACAGCTGTCACTTTGCGCTTCTTCCAAGGAAAGAAAAATATTTTTCCTTCCTTCTTTTGCCCTGTCTCTCTCTCTCTTTCTCTTGTGAGTTATACGTGCCTTTCAGTATTCATCCCTCCTACGCTTACTTCATCTCAAAGCTGTGCTCAGGCTTTGTCGTCTCGGAAGGCAGGCAGGCAACAACTGGCTCAAGGTGACCAGTTCAGGCTTGGGATAGAGGTTAGGACTGCATCTTCCCCCTAAGTGCCTTCCATTTTTTGCCTTTATTGTTGGGGAGCAGCTGTTGTGTACCTGGACCCCATGAGTGGCGCCTATGCTGGGTATCTTGGCAGCCAAGCTCCCTAGGCTTTGGATACCAGAGTGAATCAATTCTTAAAGATGACTGTCTGCGTGCCGTGTCACATGGACAGGCCCAGAGTGAAGGGCTTAGGGGGCTCTGGAGCTGGAATGCTCTTTGATGGAGGGGCTGGAGAATGAGGAGGGAGGGGAGGAAAGGAAAATATGGAAGGGTATGGTCCTATTGTTGTGCCAAGGAATGCCCTTGACGGAGATAGAGGGGTATTGTTTTAATGTCCATGAACTCTTTTGGACTTGGAGACCTGAAGGTGAAGGAACTGCAAGGGTGATGAACATCACAGCATCTTTACTGATTTCATACATGCCTGGAAGAGTCTGGCTGTCAGATCCTCCTTTTTGCACTTAACTACGTGTTGAAAGTTTCTCTGGGATGTGGCATGTGTTAGCAGCTTAGCATCAAGCAGCCATGTGAATGTATAATGGTTGGCCAATTATTTTGGGGAAAGTGATATTGCTCCTCTGTCATAATACCCATAATACCAAACTCATTCTAAGCAGTGACTGACAACAGCTGAGCAGGACCTTGATGATCTACCTGGCTCACAAGCCTAACCTGCCTGAAGTCTGCTCAGAAACCTGAGAAAGTGAAGATCATAAAGGATGACAAAAACAGATTGCCACATAATCTAACCTCCCTCCCTCGCACCTCCCTCTAACTCTTTCTGTTTTTCTTCTTCTTACGCTCCTTTGGAAAACAATACCATTCGGACCACCCCCTCCTTACCTTTCTACCTTGGAAAAAGCAGGTTTATTAATAGTTCAGAGCGGGGTGCTTGGGGCAAACTGCACTAGAAGGTTAAGGATGAGGTGAGTTTGCAATCTGTACTCAGCAGCCATAGCAGCAGCAGTAGCAGTAGCAGTTTCTTTTTTGGAAAAAGAGCCTCATGGTCATCCCGTGTCCGTATCCATTTCATGACAAATGAAATACCACAGGCCCTGGCCAGAAACAATGGCTTGTTTGGCTGGCTGGAAGCTGTGGTTGTGGAACGGTGTGTGTGTATGTGTGTGTAGTGGTGGTGGTTGTGGTGGGGGTTTGGAGTGCTGGGGGTGGGGGTGGTGGTGGTGGTGGTAGTGGTGGTGGGGGGGATAAGATTGGCTTCCAACCCTTGCAGCTGTCCCGGTTGTCACTCCTTGTCTTAAGGCTCACTCCTGGCTCAACGCTCCAGTCCGTGGATCAAGGGGATGTGTGTTGGCGCATGTATGTGCGTGTGTGTATTTGCGTGCATCCTTAGCCCCAAGAGATACTACGAGTCGATTCTCGGTACTGAAAAAACGGCTCCAGACACAAAAGGCAAGTTGAACGGTGTTAAGACCCCTTCGGTATGGAGCAGACCCCAGGCATGAGGTCATCAGCCTTGCTTTAGAAGCCTTTGTCCTGCTGCCTGATTGACAGGAGGGGTGGCTATCAAAGACAATTGTGGGATCGGTTACAGCTATGGGTGTCACTCAAGATACAGCAGATCTCAAATAAAAACACTTGTGATAATTCATCGAATTTAGTTTAGAAACGCAAAACTAGAAGATGTTGCACGTGGAATAAATACAAGTTGCACAAATGTAAACTGTATAGGAATGCACTGCGATAATGGTTTGCTTTGTATCAGGTAAGCTTGATAATGGTTTTGCACCTCAGCCCTGGGGGGGGGCTCACCTTAATGTCAATTATAAAGTCTGTGAATCTTTTAATCTGTGTTGATAACAGGTGATAAACTTTAATACGCAGCTAATATTCCACAAGTAAGCCTATGTGTGTATTACAAAGAATAAGACAAATCTCTCTCCCTCTCTCTCCCCCTCGCTCTCTCACCCTTATGTCTCAGAGATTAGCCTTTGCTCAAACACCTCCTGTTCATCTAAGTAATTAAAACATTAGAATTACTGGATTATAAACTGCTTTCCATTTAATCCAGCACTCGATGCTCCCATCATCTTGCCAAATGGGTCAAAAGGAAATATAATGGGCCTCTGTGATTTCTGTTTCAGGGATCTGGAAGAGGCAAAGGATGCCAATAATGGCTATTAAAAGCGATGTGTGTTTGTGTGTGTATGAGAGAGTGATAGAGAGAGTGAGCGAGTGAGAGAGAGAGAGAGAGAGAGAGAGAGAGAGAGAGAGAGAGATCCCAGACTGGCTTTGCCCCGAGTGCCATCTGTCTTGGACCCACTAGACCCAGTTAAGCTTGGAAGAAGCCAAACCAGTTCAGCCTCTATCTCTACCCCCAGTGCACAGTTATGTACACACACAAACACATTCCCTATTAACCTATCTTCTTGAAGTGAATAAAGAGCTTATTATTTAAAAAAAAATGTGAAAAGGATCCTTTCATCTTTATTTGAGAAATTGACCAAGGTTGGATGTTTGTGTGTGTCTTTCATAAAACCTGTTAACAGGTGTTTGCCCTTGGGGCACTCACCTCATCCTTAAGGCCTCAGTGGGTGTCTTCAGTGGGCAGATATATTTTATATATACAGTAAGCTTTTGGGTTTTTTTTTTCCAGTTGCCTACTTTTAACACATGTTCTCGCATGTGCACGCATTCACAAACATTCACTTTCCTTCAGTTTTGAAGGGAAGTCCCTCCCTTCTCACTTCGCCCCCTGTGACATTTCTTGGCAGCCAAAATGAAGGGGTGCTGCGGGGATTCACAGTTGCTGTCTTCTCACCTATACTGTCTATACTAATTTGGATGATCAGTATGTGCTTGGCATGTTTTCTCTGTGTGCATGTCTCTGAGTTTACATACCCGATATTCACGCAGTCTTTTTTTGTGGGTATGGAAGCACGTGCGCAGTGTCCTCTGCAGCATGTTTTCTGTTTGCAGCTGTATGTTTTGCGTGCACGCTCTTTATGGTTTGTGTTTGTGTTCCTCGCAACGAGGGGTCCAAGTTGACACAGTGACAGTTCCTCGCAGAGCGACAGTGGGGCCGGCCCTGCCATCCAACAACAGAGGCTTTGTCGCTTTGCTCCTCTTGGCTTGTTACGGACTTCCTTCTTTCTCTCTTTCTGTTGCTTTCTCTCCCTTTTTTATTGAGCCCATTTTCTTGTCTGAAGTCTTAATTTGGGGCGCTGGCCAGTGGGGAGAGAGGGGAACCAAGGGAGGGAAGAACAGGGGGAGAGAGAGAAGAGGAGGTGCAGAGTGGCGATAGCTGCAGACGGACGGCCCTTTGTTCCTTCTTTCCCAGGCTCCTCTCTTGAGCCTCCGAGGCTCCAGTTGCGTTCAAGCCTTCCAGGGAGAGAGCGAGAGAGGGACAGAGAGAGAGTGTGTGTGTGTGTGAGAGAGAGAGAAGCTGGGAGGAAAAAGAGGCCACAATGAGCTGCCCAACTGGAATCTCCCAACTCCACAAAAAACAAATTTATACACACATGCTGGAAAAATGGACAGAGATACGGGTGGAATTGAAGAAATAAGTGAATAACGAACAAACAGAAGTGCACAAATAAGGACAAGATAAATGACATCTCTCAGTGAGTCGAAACTGCACATACTAACCACTAGGTGTCCCCATCATTGGTGCCAAATGTGGGCAACCCAGAGTTAATCCCAGATTCTGCCAGTGGCTCTGGAGCAGACCGGTGTGTTGCTCCATCCCCAATAGCTGGAATCCAGTGTTAAATCACCAACACATGCAGAATGAATCCATCAATCTGTGCACTGTGGAAATCTGTTTTCATGGTTTTAGATTAAACCCGAATCATTTTTCTGTTTAATTATAGATCCAGTAATCAAATAAAAGCACAGATGAGCAAATATAGGAGAGTGCACACAAGCAGGTTTCCATTGTCTGTATAAAAACTCCATTATTCTAAGGTTCAGGCTTTGAGCCCACGGTTATTTTGCAGGAGTAGGTGTCAAAACGTTTCAAAGAGTGGACAGCTCATTTTGGTCATTAGTAGGAGGATTGCACAGAGAAGAAATCGAAATGAGATCCTAAGTCCTTGTGTTTCTTCGTCACAAAGGTTCCCCGGTGTGGGGAATTACGTCAGCTCTTGTGTGTGGTAATATTTACCAAACGTTTTTCTGTTTGTTGTTGCTGCAAATCCCTCGCCGCCATCGAGCTGTAAAATACACTTTTAGACTAAATGTGTGATGAAAGCTTAAAGAAAGCCTTTCCAACTTAAAAAAAAAAGCCCGCTCTTAACACTAAATGGAAAATGTTCTTGAACCTGAGTGTGTGATAACAAGTGACCACAGAGGGAGGAGGGACTCGGTGAGGGACCTTGGGGACCGTGTCAACGTTTTGTGTGCCGGAGCAGGGACAAACATTGGACAAACATTGGGAAAGGCTGGCAGCCTTTGAGATAGTGGGGCGTTGATCTAAGACTGAGGAGCTAAAGTCCACTATCTCCCGTGTGATACGGCAGCCAAGGTCTTGCTGACACAGAACAAACATGGATACCTGAAGACAATGACCTTTGAACCCTCAGCAGGGTCGGTGGAAAAAACAGGAAGCAGGGAAAGTGACTCTAGTGACTTCCTCTCTGCAGGCCAAGAATGAATCAGGTGGAATGATTGTAAGTACACGGGTCATTGTACATAAACACTGCGCGCACACACGCACACACACACACACACACACACACACACACACACACACACACACACACACACACACACACACACACAGTATTCAAGAGTAGGAAGCACAGATGTGGCGTGTGTGCATGTGCCTGCGTGCGTGCTTGTGTGTGCGCGGTGGAGGAAGCGAGAGAGTGAGTCTTCAGATGTAGCGACAGATGGTATTTGATTACAGAGCAGACGGTCGGTGTTGTACAAAGATGCTGTCTCAGCCCAACCTAAGGAGCTGTAGCCTCCGGTTAAGGCGAGCGAGGGGAGGCAGGCGGAGGACGAGAGGGAAAAAGAACACGAGAGGGAGAGAGAGAGAAAAGAATAAAAGCAAGCAAGCAAGAAAGACACAAAAGAAGCAACTCCAAAAATGAGCATCAAAGCAAAAAGAGTGAAAAGCAGTCAGGCAAGAACAAAGGAAGAAAAGGAACAGCAACGGGCAGGCGTGGTGGAGAGTACAACAGAGGTCATGATAAGAAAACGGCAAAATGATGCAGAGAGAATGAACCGTGCCTTTTTAAAATAGTCCTGTGTTCTTCTTAAATGACTCCCAAACTCACCAGCAAACATAAAAAAAAAACAAACAGACAAAATGGAAAATATATGAGGATAGGTCATGCATTTTCTTTAAAAATCATTTTTAGTCAGTGTCTTTGTTTTTTTGTGGGCAATCATTGCTGTTTTTTAAAGAAATGTTTTATTGAAATTAGATTAGCATTATTTTTGGATCAGTAGCACACACACACACACCCACAGGCACACATACACACACACACACCCACAGGCACACATTCACACATGATTTATTGGTTAAACTTGGAAACTGTAAAGATTACACGGTCAGCTGATTACCCCACTGACAGATCATCAACATAAATTATGACACATTTTCATATAAAAAGACCAAAATGTTGCTGGTTCTACCTTCTCGAACTGAAGGTGTCGATGCATCTCGTCTTTATTTCTTTTGGATTTTAAGCCGGTTGGTACAAACATCTGTTTCAACTATTGGGAACTGTCACAGTCATTTCTCAGGAGAAATGTAACAGAGAAAATAACCACAGAGTAATAATGAAAATGGTTTTCATAGGTTCGTCTCTTTGCTCTCTCCTCACACTGATTCCTAAACATTTATAATCCCTTTTTTCCCCTTTACACAGAAATCGTGTAATTATTTCCTACAACCCTTGTGGAGGATTTCTTTTAATCACTTCTAATGAGGAGAATACTTCATTGTGTGTGTATATGCGCCCGTGCTCGATTGTTGCATTTAGCCTGATGAGGCAGCACCTGCAGTTGTCTCTTGAGCCTGTAGAGAAACTATGATGGGAGGACGGAGCTGTGCAGCCAAACTCCTAATTAATGATCACTCAATGAGCAGGGCAGCTCTGATTCACCCAAACAGGACAGAATAAATTACACTGTCATCAGAGATCTACTGGTAACTGAAACAGTTGGTAACTAAGATGGGAAATTTCAAGTGGATACTATTAAATTACAGTACTGACATATATATATGAAGGCAGTGTGTATATATATATATACACACACACACACACACACACACACATAGTTTTTTATTGTAAAATAATGATGTTCTTTTTTTCCCAGTTTCCAATTCTTGTATTGTGTGATTACAGGAATTTTGCTGTATTGAAAATTTTAAAAGCCACCCTGAGGATAATTAGTTCTTACAGGACTGGGCACAAAAACTGTGGAAACCGCTTCACACACCTGTCAGTCTAAATGCAAAGTAACTGATGGTTTGAACTGAAACTTTTTCTGTTTGCCAAACAGAAAAAGTGGCTTTCTCTTTTTTCCCACAAAAAAGCATCAGCTGTTAGAGTATTCAATGGTATTTACAAAAAATTTACAAAATTCAGTTTGTTATAGTGTATCTTTTCAGATAAGTTCAGATATTTTATTGACGCTTTACACACACACACACACACACACACACACACACACACACACACACACACACTGGATCTGTGCATGCGCTTTGTGTACAGCGATTAAAAACAAACCACAAGCCGCTCACGTTTTTCACTCTGTTTCTCATTTTTATTTCAATTTTTTATTCATTTTGCACAAGCTTGCATATATACTGCACATACATTCAGTTCATAGAGGGTGAAGGCACGAAAGGCAATTTGACTACTGGTTGTTTTGGGCTGGGCCAAAGCAATACAAGGGAAAAAATCTCAAGAGAAAATACAAAACTGCTTCAAACTAGTTTCAGCTTTCAAGTCCACCCTCTGCCCCGTCAAATCTTTTTTTTAATAATTTTTTTTCAACCATCCAGTTTCACATAGCTGCCAAGATCTCCATTCATCAATTCTGTCAATTTAAAAAAAATTTTTTTTGTAAATTCGATAAAGAATAAATCTTGTAAGTTGGTTCTACTTATTCAAATGCAGTACAGCCTTCCCTGTTTGAAAAACAAAATAAAACAACATCAAATAAATTAGGATAAATTAAACCAATAAATTACACAAAAACTGCAAGACAAATAGACACCGATAACAGAAAAAAGCAGCCATGTCATGAGTTTTTCTTTTTACAACCTGTGTAACTATTCAGACTGTATTTGAAACATGGCTGTCCCAGTTGGAATTACTGCACTAGAATTGAATAATGATGTCATACAAAAAAAAAAAGCATCAACAAAACATTATTTACATAACATATTGCTAAGTTATACAAAGGCAGTATTTATCACTGTAAGTCCACGTCGTTGATATTTACAATAAAAGAGGAGCAATGTGATAGTAATAAAAAAGGAATTACTACTGAAAGCATCGAGAAACAAAAACCTCTTTCAAACAGGTCAGAAAACAGATCAGAGGAAATTATCGCAACACACACACACACACACACGCGTGCGCACGCGCACACACCAAACACATGTTGCCAACGCTTAATGAGAGTCATTTACATGTCAGGATGGTACTCCCAGGGGTGGGGGAGGGGCCACAGTGTTGAGAATTGTGTCACACACTGGTTCACAGGTTCTCATAATCGGTCTTTTCTCTCACGCAGACACACACACACACACACAGTCATATACAGTGTGCACGCACGCGCACACACACACACACACACACACACACACACACACACACACACACACACACTGCAAAGCATACAGAAATTCCACAAAATTCCAAACTTTCCCCACTTTTTAAACCCAGTAAAAAAGGGTATAAATCGCTTTTTTTTTCTGTCTGCAGTCTTTTTTTTCCTTTAAACTGTGACTGTACAATGTTCCCCATCCACGGATGGCACTAGTCTTCTGATGACAATGAGTTCCTGTTTGTCTCTTGGGTCAAATCTAGAGCTACATTGGCGGAAATCTGCCCTTGTTTTTTTTTTGGGGGGGGGTGAGACGGAGTCCACAGGCTGCCAACGGGCCGCGCTGTGACATCACCATTACCCCACCGCTAGTCTGATGCATTGTTCTTTTTTGGAAAAATTAAAGAAATGAATGCTGGTGCAACTTCGAGGGCACTGCCGATGGGAAACTGTTTCCCGTTAAAGGCATGGCAGAGGGGGGGAAAATAAGCAAAAAAGCAAAAACACTCCTCTGTGGATTTTCAGAAGAGTGGTTATGAGTCCAGTCGGAGAGTGGGTGAAGTCTCTCTTTTTTTTTTTTCCTTTTTCAACCACTCACCCCTCTCAAGCACTCTGAGTGATAATAGAAAAAAAAGAAAATCTGTACAGCTATTCTTTGTTTCATCCTGACAGTATTTACAGCAGCAACAACAATATCTCATACTCTGAAAAGGTATTCCAAGTTTATTATTATTATTATTTTTTTGATCTCCAGAAGACAGCCATTCAGCACAATACAAAAAAAAGGTAAAGAAACTAAAAGGAAAACTGGTCACAAAACCTGCAAAAAACCTACTACTATTGCTCCTAATCTACCAACAACTCATTCAGAATACAGATTTCAACAAAACTGTCACTAAAAATACCCTCAAGATTTCTTTTATGAAACAGTTTCTAACAGTGCCTTTCAAAGAACTTCCACTATATATTTTTCCCATAGATTTATACTTTACAATTATTAAAAAAAGGCTATATATGCATTTCAATAATGTTATCCTAAAAATTAAACAACCCCAGAAAACGAAAACTTGACAAAAATATTTTCACCACGGCATGAAGGTCTTGCTAATCCTTTTTTCTTTCTTTTTTTTTTTTTTTTTTTTTTTTTTTGCACATAAGTCTTCATTATCCTGAATTAATCTTTTTAGATGCAGGAACTCTTTAAGTTTAGGGTGGAGTTGCAGGAAAGGGGGAGGGCGTGGTACGATAATAATCTTTGCATCAGATAAAAGTGTCCTTTCCTTTCTTTATCCTTTGTCTGTGGTGCTTTAGAGCCCTTGGCTGGTGCTTTGAGACTCTGAGACTTGCAGGGCCTGGCCCATCCTTCAGTGAGAAATGTGTCCCGCTCGCTCTCTCAGGGCTCCAGATCTTAAGAAGGAGAACACTGTCCGGGGAGGAAAAGGGGGACATAATGAAGGGAGTAGCTCTCTGTCTTTCTCTGCCTTCTTTTGTCAGGCCTTTTGTCTTGCTTAGACAAGTCAGCAGGTTAAGCAACCTGCCCCTTTTGATCTTTTGTGCCACACACACAGACACGCTATAAGCTAATGTCGCAAGGTGAGATCACCAGCTAGCTCGCACGCACCAAACAAAATGTGAAAGTTCACTCAATGCTTCAAACTTACCTCCTCGACAAAAAGAGCAGCTAATACTTACTAACTGCTTCGTAAAATCTTAATAGCCTGAGAGGATGGGTGAAAGTACAAACAAAAACAAAACAGTACATATACAAGTTCAGCTCAAGTGAAAAAATTTTGGGATTAGAACCTCAGGTAAAAGTGAAAGGAATGCCGTTTAACGAACTGGGCACAGTGGCTTGAACAGAATCACACTTTGGGTCTTAAAAGCTGCCGTGTGGGATGGCAGGGCAGAGCAGAGGGCTTCAGGTGCATGTTGCTCCTTGCTCTGCGCCTTTGTCCCTGGTCTTTGTAGTGCTGAGAGCTTCTCCGTCTACCCCTGGGGGAGAGTGCTCACCTCTAACCTCATATTGTTGCACTGAGAAAGAAGCTAAATCACTCAGCAGCAGGTGAACATAGAGGGAAGGAGCATTGCCAGTGTGTGTGTGTGTGTGTGTGTGTGTGTGTGTGTGTGTGTGTGTGTGTGTATGTTATTGTTATCGGGGTAAGTTCTACTTGAAGCAGAATTAATGATAGATTCTTTTTTTCTCCCCTCTGCGTGACGTTTCTATTCACGTCTGTTCGGTTACCTATGTTTTCAGCAAAACTGTACTTCAGGTTTTGATATATTCAAGTATCAACTGTTATTAAAGTAACTTCATAATGCCATTTACACCATATATGGGCTAACCACAATAAGAGCCAGCAGTGTAAATATGTTAACTTCTTTCACATGAGCTGTTTAGTGCTATAAAAATCCAAAAAACAAAACAAAAAAAACCTTGCAGTTATTATGTATGCTTACTAATTGTGAATGTCGACATAGAAAAATATTGTGTTAATAGATGAACAAGTGCTCTTTAAGGGGGAGCAGTTTAGTTGTCAAAGGTGGAACGGCTATGAAAAAAATGTAGCCTGTTATAGAACAGCTATAATAAAACAAACAAAAAAAAAAACGCACTTCTTCCAAATACTTCTTATTTACTTCATATTTTTTTTAGCCTTTCTTTGTTGGTTATTTTTAGCATCATTACTGGACCGGTCTTGTGCAGGATGAGCTTGTCACTACACACTGCAGGTGAATAGAGAAGCCCACTCTAATCTCCCTGGAATAAAATCCAAATCCAACAAAGCTGCCCCAGTAACCAAACAGCAAAACAAACAAAACAAAACCAAAGTCCACTTCAGTGATGAACAAACTAAAAGAAGTGAGGAAAGGAGGAGGATGGGAAATGAGGGTGGGAGTGGTGCGGAGGGGATACTTCAGAATCTAAAATCTTTTGGAATAATATTAATAGCAATAATTTATTTCTTTCAGCAATGGCATCAAGGGACAAACAAATCTTGAAGTGCCAATCTTCAGCAAGCAGTAGTGACAAATAATCATAAACAACAGCAATAAGAATAATAATCAAAATAATAATGTACACCCAATAAACACAATGCCCCCATTTGCAGGGAAAACACACTTCAAAAAAAAAAAAAAAAAAAAAAATGGTAGAGCTCAGTAGCTATTTGAAACCGGTCCAAGTCTCATAGACCAGTACCAAAAGTCCAGTTTTAGTCCAGTCAACAACCTCACTAGGCCTTGCTTTTGTGTGCATGTGTGCATGTGACTGTCCTGTGAGGAACATCTTCAATAGCACAGTCTATTAGGCACCCACTTTGCACTTGGGAGGTGGAGGGGGGGCAGTTCACATGGATACCCCCCAGGACTGGAGGGGCCTCCGTGGGTGCCACAAGTCAAGTCTTCAGGGAACTCAGCCTATGTTCTTAGCAGTGTAAATGGGAACTCTTTCCACACACGGGGGGCGCTGTTAGTGTTGATCACAGAACAGGCCAAACAGAGTGTTCACACGGTCCAGAAAATAAAAACACCCAATAAGATCAGAGCCTCTTCAATTCAGAATCATAGAAAAACAAAACATGTAATAACCAGCATAATATAAGAACAACAACACAATAGCTAGGTCATTTAGGAACTGCCACAGGGGCTTTAGATTGGGAATGCTACTCCATAACTTTCATACATTCAAAAAAATAATTAAAAAAAAGGAAATCAAAAGTAAAGTTGGAGAAAAGGAAAAACAAAACAAAACAAATGATAATATAATTTTGAAATTCTATGAAATCAGAAAAACAAAGAAAGCGCAAAGCGGTGAGCAAGGAGGAAGAGGAGGAGGTGAAATTTACTCATGTAGAAGCTCTTGGAGACAGTTTGGGGACTTAAAGATCTCCGGGACCTCGCTGTCCAGTTTGCAGATGACCTTGTAGATGGCCTTCTTCCAGGACGGGTCCACGTCTTTGCCGGCCACGATGGCATTGAAGAACTCTCTCAGTGTGATCTCTGCCACCTCCAGGAAACGATCGGGGACCTTCATGAACACAGAGAGGAAGGAATGGGTAATTATGTGGACAGATGTGATGAGTAAACAGGCAGTGTTGTGTCGTCCTTCACTTTGTTTTGCATGTGAAACACAGTTGTGAAGGATGTCCTTAGGTATTTTAAGTCTCACTGCAAAACTTCCTCTTAATTGCATCCTTCATATTACTGAACATAAACACACCATTTTAGCGGTTTGATTTTATGGCACTTAGTTGTAATGCAAACCTAAAAGTGTTTCAGCCACTGAATACCGTGGAAAATAGGAACGAAACTTGACTGACTGCCAAAACCCAAACCCACTTTCCCAAACAGCCACTGTTTTCTCCCCAGTTGTACAACGTGTTCATATTTTCACAGTGGATGTAAAACCGTAAATCTCCTGCCTCTTGAGTCACTACTTCCTTAAACACCAGTCGAGGTGTTGGCCTGAGAAAAGTCACTTCTTGTGAATTCTCAGGTTTCTCACACCTCCCACTTCCCTCCCAGCAACATGGCGGGCGTGACATGTTTATGAGTCCCACTGTAAATCTGCGACCAGACAAGAGAGTAGAGCTGACTGAAGAGCGACAGAGAGGTGCTGGCGAAAGAGGAAGTACTAAATGCTTTGGGAACGGGGAGACACGCTGCCTCTTTAGTGTCCCTGACAGCACCGCTCACCGACACCATGGAGATGATTAGTCTGGCAAAGATCTGTGACACCTTCCCCCAAGCCAACACTCTGTCACACACAGACACACACACACACACACACACACACACACGCTTATGCTGGTGTGAGCACACACACCAGTGGACACACCTCCTTGTGCCAAGGAGATGACACATCCTGTACGGTGACAGAGCTCTACATAATGCTCGCTGCACACACACACACACACACACACACACACACACACACACACACACACACGCACACACTAGGTACCCTGGTGTATTTGGCTGAGTCTCTTTCCTCGACTCAAAGCTCCAGGGCGACGCAGCCTTCAGGGGTCACCTGCTTGGATAATGCTGACTGTCTCCCTGCCCGCCTCCCTCGTTGCTCTCACACACAAACACATATTGTCTCACACACATACAGCAGCAGCCTGCCCAAATGCCTGACAGTGCGCACTCCGCTCCTCTCCTCCAGTGTCCTGCAGATACTCATCAGGAGTGTCAGGACACAGCAAGGTTAGTGGCCACTGGAACACACACACACACACACACACACACACACACACACACACACACACACACACACACACACACACACACTGATGGACAAGTACCTACACACACCGACAGGCCTCTTCAACCACACATACAGACACACTTAAACACACATGGGACAGCCACCAATCCCCCCTCGGGGTGATGAATGGAGGCTAAGATACCTGTGTTTCTGGTGTGTGTATGTCCACTGCTCGAGTGAAAAGGTGAGTCGTGAATAAGGCGCTTGTGTACTATGTGTCTGTGTGTTTGACAGAGAGAAGAGAGAAAAAAACGAAAGATAACCCAATTCCCCAAATATTGAATTCCCGTCTGGAGGGATAGAAGTCGATATAATTCATTGTTTGGGCTCAATGTTGTTCACGGAATACTGGCACAATGACCCCGCTCTGAGGCCAGCTACAGTAAGTGTGTGTGCCCGCATGCGCACACTTTTCCCGCAAGACCTCGCTAACGGGCAGCGTAGCACCCTGGTGCTAGATGCAGGGAGTGCCGCATTACTAAGAATATTCCTGCATGGAATTTCTCCTGACGTTTTGACTATAAAAGGACAGCAAAATGCTGACTGCAAGGAGAAAGCAATGTCAAGGAGAAAAGGGTATTGGTATTTCAGATCCTCTTGACTGAGAGAGAGTGAGAATGGGAGGGAGGGAGAGATGGCGAGAGAAGGAGGGGCTGAGAAGAGTCTAAGGAGAGAGAGCGGAGCAACAGAACAAGGGAGTTATTCCTGTCCCACAAGCCTTTGTTTTGCGAGTGCATGTGAGTTGTGTATGTGAGTGAGTTGCCTCCTGACCAGCAGTGAGCCTAAACTGTTTGCACCCCCCTCCCTTGTCCCATTCTACCCACCCCGCCTCGCTGCCCCCTCCTCATCTTTCTCTGTCTCTCTAGGGTCAGCTGTTGGGCCTTTGTTCCAGAGGCATTGTGGGGGATTATCCAGTGTGGCCGTTCATTCGCTCGGCTGTCCGGTAAATGGGGCCAATCGTGTGGCTCACAATCCTTCATACATATTTCATAGGGCTTTTTAACAACTTCTCAGCAGAGCCCAAAATTAAAGGGACAGATGTACAAAGAGAGAGGGAGGCCAGAGGGAAGGATGGAGAGAAATGGCGAAATGGTAGCGAGGGAGGGATGTGGAGTCGCACGCGTGTGTGAGGAGTGACGTCTGGAAAAGGCAAACAAGGTGACTGAGAGTGCATCTACGCTAAGCAGGCTAAATATGAAAATGCACCTTTTTTCTTTGACTTTTGGTCCATTTTCCAAAGTGCAAAAAAGCCTAAACGTGCTGCCTTTAGTGTGGACAAGGAAAACAAGGACGGGAAAACTTTCTGGTCTTGCTCATTTTGAATTTCAGCTGACAAAGCCGTGTGGCAGACAGTGGCAAGGGATTCAAAGAACAAACAATAAAAAAAAACCTTTCATGAAAATGGATATTACTCCTGCTCTCACCCTGTGTAACACAAGATGAAAAGAGGAAGACGGAGTAGGAAAAGGGGTGGAAAGAATCGGCAAAGATGATAAAGCTGCAAGTCCGTGACATTTACATAGTGGTTGGTGTTGGGTGCCTTCTAATCAAGGAGAAAGGCAGGGTGGAAGAAAAAGGAAAGTAGGGTTGATAGCAGTAAGGCGGTAAATCAGTCTTTTTCACTGGCTGCCCCCTCTCCCCCACAACTCTCTCCCCATTCTGTCCATCTCTCTCTCTCGTGACAGGTTGCTTTGAGACAGGAGGATAAGCTCTTTTTCAGAGAGAGGGAATCGGATTTCCTGCTTTTTGATGAGATAATAAAATATGACGGAGGACAATAGGAGCCTGTGGATGGCTTGCTGGGAGCTATTCACTCCAGCAGCAGCCCTCGTCTTAAGACTGCTTAGACAAACGTTTAAAAAGGTAGCCAGAGGCCCAAGCCCTCAAATAAAGGCTACTGTTACACACTCTGTGTGCAAGTGCGCGCGCATGTGTGTGTGTCTGTGTCTTTGCATGTGTTTCGGTAAAGCCTGAGAAATCTCTTCTCTCTCGGTGACTCAGGGTTGCCTGTTTGTTTGACCAACGTGTTTCTCCCCTTTGCTTTTGGGAACTGTCAGGAGATGTATTGCACCTTCTATTTGCACAGTGTTAGCCAAACAAGACAAGACCCTGGAAGATAAGGCTCCATGCCTGTGTGTGTGTAAGTGTGAGTGTGTGCCCTAGCAAGCTTTTGCCTTGAAGGATGAAATGCAGGGACACAACATAAGCCCCCGCTGCAAGCCAGGTTAATTCCTAACCCCAACTCAGCCTGGGAATACCAACACTTCTCATGCTTTTTTGGTCACTGCGTTTGTGTTTATTAGACATGGAATTTATAGATTTAAAGTAACACACTAAATGCCACAGATGGAGTCATCTGACTCTGATGTGTACTAAATATTTTTGAGTTGCCTGTATTTTAAGTATTCTAATGTTTGCAGTAAGGCATTTCAAAACAAGAGTTCAAACTTACACTGAGTGAGCTTGTGACATTTGAGTGAGTCAAGCCAGAGTTTTGTGAAACTCGAACATACGCTCACACATAGGCCCCTGCGCCTCACATATCTGCTCCAATCAATAATCTACAAAGGCCTCGATAAGCCCTTGGTCCACACTGTCATTTTGGGCAAACACAACCCATGTCCCCTCTCTTCCTACCCCTCTCCACGCTTGCCCCCAGCCCCCTCTCCCTCTGATAAGACTGTGCCATGGCTGAAGAATCCAACTGAACAGGAAGAGAAAGGGCAAAGTCACAGAAGATCCTTAGTTAAAATGTTTCTCACTGAAGTTCCTTCATTTTCACAACCTATTCCAAAATTCAATAAAATTTTTGACATCTAAATTTGTGAGGTTTGAGCCAGTGTTTGTAGGAGACTGCTGGGACGGGAAACGGGCCTCAAAGCTGAGCAAACATCAGCCACCCTCACTCCACTGATAGCCTTGAGAACAGGGAGCCTTGAGGGGCTGTCGTGTATACATATACGTGTGTGTATATCTTGCAGTCTGGTGTGTCTATGTCTATGTGAACATGAGCATTAGCGTCACAAGGGCTCTTCGCAAGGTGCACCTCTGCTGGGGAGTCAAGGACAGGGTCAAAGACACTGACGAAGTCGCTCTCCTATCCCATCTCCACCTTTTCCTAACTGAAGCTTCCACCCATAGATGGAGGCTGAGAATTCATAACATATCAGGGTCTCTTCTAATATTTCTTTCCTCTCCTCTTGCTGCCCCCTCTCTTCAGTTTCTAGAAATTGTGAATTGTTTGAAGGCTGTAACAGACACAACACAGTGTGTACAAAGGATAACTGCTAACAGCGGGGGAGCCCTGAAATCATAGTTCGTGCCTTGTCTAGAGACTTAAAAATTCATTGACTCAGCTTGCACGGCTGAGAGAAGCCAATCTAAATGAGGGGGGGGGGGGGGGGGGGGGGGGGGGGGGGGGGGGGGTCATGGAGTGCTGTAACAGGGCCTCCTGAGGTCAGGAAGTCAGCTCAGCTTTGAGAGACTGAGAGCACAGGAGGCAGAAGGGAAAGAAAGGAGCAAGGGAGTCTGGAAGATAGGAACAGGACATCTGGAGAGGAG